>NC_134950.1:125860420-126170599 GCF_965638725.1 Aptenodytes patagonicus
TGATAATGTGAGTGAAGTAGGAGCCATGTTGTTGTGTCCTTTCACTTTCTATATAGAGATTGTGTTCTGATCTTAGTTGATTTTAAGATTATTTCTGATGAGTTCTCTCTTCATACTTTGCTTTTGCCTGAAAAGTAGGCTGCTATATTAGGCATATGGCAACTCCCTTGGGATGATACGAGAATGCTGACATCTCAGAGTAAGATTTGTAGGTTAAAGATTGTAGATTAAAGATCGTCAAAGGTTCCCTGATGACACTTTGAAACCAGGCATGGAATTTTTTCAACTTGTTCAGAGAGCTGACTTTTTATTTATTTAGGTTTCTGTGGCGTATGACTAATATCTTTTACTGCATATGTCTCTTCTGCAAAGTAGTCAAAGTTCCAGGCAGACAGTTCAACAAAACAAATTTTCTCGTGTGCGGAGGTGTTGATGAAACAGATGTGCTTTATCCTTTGAACCTTAACTCTTGGCATCCTATTGGTGTTGGCTAGGTCATAATGTGTTGTTAAGATCTGTTTAAAAATTGATTAAGCTGACAAAATTTGTTGTTTTGTGAGGGTAGCATTGCCCTTGGGACAGGTGGAATAACATGCTCGCATAGTTCTAACAGATTCTGTTTCTGTAAGAGAGTCTCTAAAATGTGTGGAGAAAGATTAAGTAGATAGTCTTTTTATGGTGTGTTTGTACTGAAGAGGAAAACAAGTGTAGTGTTTTTAAAAACATGTAAGTGATGGTGAAGTAAATGTTCACACTTAAAAATTTCCCCTGAAGCAAGGTATTTATTCAAGTGGGAGCTTTTTCTTGTGCTTATTTACAGAAATCAGATTTAAAAAAAAAAAAAAAAAAATTGTTTACAGTGAAGGCCAAATAGATTGTGTGTGTAGAGAGAAAATGGATAGTCCAAGGAAATGATTGGATGCCATACTTTCAAAGATTGCCGTAAAGAGAAGTCAGTTCAATTTTTTTTTTTTTTTTAGTTTCTCTTTAATAGACAACATCTTTAATAGGAAAATAGCAGCAATAATCCAATATTCAGCTGTTTGACAGGGAGAAACAGAAAAATAGATTGAGATTTGTTACTGCAAAGTAATGAAAAGCGAGAAGCATAGGCACGCTCCATCAAACTCCTTGTGGCTATTCAAAAGTGAAACAAGTTTATTGTAACTTCTTGCTTTTTTTTTCTCTTTGAAATCTATACTAATTAACATCAAAAACAGTAAAAAATTTTTAACGGTTTGCAGACATGTGAATTCCCTCCAAGGAACCAATATTTTTATTTGAAATTTTCCAATTTACTTTTATTGTTCATGCTGATGGTATGCTCCCTTCCTCCCATGCAGCGAGAGTCCATTTTGGATCTGCCAAAACAATTTTCAGATTATCCTCTGAATCAGAGCTTGTGTTGCGGGATCTGGGGTTATCCTTTGTTCCTAGCAGCAAATTGCTCAAGACCTGAGGAGCAAGCAAAGAGATACTATGACTACAGTCGCTGTGCTCTTCATTCCTTGCCGTGTATATCAACATCGTGTGTTGATTTAACTCCGTCTTTGGAATGGGGGCAGATGTTAGCTGCTTGATGTATAGGACCAATGTGTAGAACCAATCCAAGAAAATTACCTTTTGCTTGATACTTGCATTTTCTCTCACATGGTTCACATAACTGGACCGGGACGTAGAACATCTGCTGGCATAATCCTCAAAGTCATTGAAACCCAAAAAGCGTTGCAGTATGTGGCCTGACAGCAGAGCCGCAGAGGTGTTCTTCCTGTGGCAACGGGAAATTTGAGTCATTGTGTGAAATATACGTTAAAAAAAAAAAAAACAGACCTGGATTTTTTTTTTCCCTGTTGGTTACTCAGATCTTTGAAAATCATTTTATACTTAACTATTTGCTTATGCTTTCTTCAGCAAAAGATGGTGCCACAAAATCACACTAAGCAAGTAGTCCTGAAGTTTTGTCATGTCATCATAACTTAATGCCATTTTAGATGAGTGAAATGTTCTGTAATTATTTTATCTTTAGAATTCGGTATGAGGTCAGGTATAGGATTTGTGGCCCATTTTTTAATTATATATGTGTTAATATAATAGTACACAGCATTACCTCACCAGATCAAACCATTGACTTTAATTAGGAGGCAACCTCTGGTAACCCCTGGTGATATGGAGAGGAGATATTGCATGTTCTTTAATGTACTTTGTGTTGATTTGGGTCACCTTAAAAAGTTGTCAGTGATGAGAGAAGGAGATCGTCCCTGTGGCACTAATTGTGTTTTCATATACAAATTATGGTAATGACTGAAGAGCTGCAATTTTCTTATCCATATCTCTGCATTTTATAGCAGCGTGTAATTAATAGCTGAAATTTAAGCCCTATGCTGAGGGCTACTGATTTGAATGTTGATACTATGTTTTAGAGCAGTAAGGGAGGAACAACTGTGCAGTTGCCTTAGCTGACATTCTTTCTGTCTTGGCATCCTTAAATACTGGCCCATCCTGGAAATCAGGTGCCCCCAGAAATAAGGGTTATTCTGATGTCTAGTTCTGTTTGATTCATATTTAATGTGTATCTTTCTAATGAGACCTCTTCTAAACTGTGGTCTTGGGACTAGTAAAGCATTTTAGCACTTAATCTAGAAAGAGCTTTTAGTAGTACAGACAGAAATAAAATACAGCTGCTAAGCTTAAAACTCCGATTTCAGGCAGAAGAAATGGAGGGATGTGGAACATATTACCTGAACTAGTCTTTGGACTGGGGTCTGATGCAAAAGCTAGATAATTTGTCACCCTTCTGATACTGATCCATATTTATAAGATGTGGCAAACACCTGCACTGTATCAAGAATGTTTACTTGGATAACTTCATAACTATTACAATACTGGATAGAGAATACTTGCTTAATTACCAAGATGTACCAGATTGTATAACCTTTAAGTATAATACTATCTGGTGGTAGGAGTAACATTTTAAAAACTTCCTTCGTTGACTTTAAAAAAAAAAAAAAAAAGATCACAGATAAATTGGCATAGAAGATGCTAGAGTATTTTTGTTACTAAAGAAAAACTGAGCATGGAAGCAGAGAAGACATAGCAGTTCATTTATATTAGTAGAATGATGAGATGAATGGAAGAAATCTGTAATCTGTCTCTTGTAAGTTGACACCCATTTTCTGCTTCAGAAGGTATCCTGGGATGGCCTGGGCCCAAGTCGCACTCCACAGAGCAACTGAAAAATGGTGCCCTCAGCTCCTTATCATCTGCTAGTGCCAGCATTACATGGGCAATAGTACCATCTGCAACCCAGGATGGACAGGCACTACAACCAAACACAGAGGTAAGCATGCTAGGTCTCTATGGGCTGTTTCTGTTGTATCTGAGACTTGACATTGGTTAGATGCAAACCATGTGTGATGGTGGTTGCTTTTATTAATTACTTATTGTACTTTTTTCTTTATAGTACCCTATTTGTTTGAAATTAGTTGTGAAAATGCTAAGTTTCATGCAAAAATGTGCTCTAAAAACTAGAAAAATAGTGACTTGACAATATTGCTGTTCGCTTTTGCTTCTCTGAGGTACTTTGGACAGAGACAGCGGACTATGGCAAGCGTACAGTCTCTTTTCTAGTTGTAGAAGCATTTAACAGACTGTCAGTACACATTTCTATCTTCTGGTGATAGAAAAAGCTGTTTGTTTTTTATGCTGGTTTGAGATAGACAGGAGACACTAGGACCACAACGTTTGCTTGCTATTTGTTCTTCCATGTTGCTGTTTGCTCTTGGGTGTCTCTTGAGTACAGCTGACTATTCTTTGAGTTGAAAAAGTATATTGTTTTCTGACCCCTTTTCCTGTTAAGTGATTATGGGCAGAACTTGTCCACATCATCCTGCACCAGCCTGTTGATTTGTGCTTTTGTGGCATTTACTTGGTAAAGGGCAGTTCTGAAGCATCGACTCTTTGAGGAGGCTCACAGCTGCGTATCAGGCATCTCATGCACTGAAAGTCTTTCACCATGCCAAACTTCTCCAGCTTCTACTGTCTGCTTCGGTTACCAGTGCTGCCCACCAGGAAAACACTTCACTCTGAGACCCCACAGATTGTAGGGCACCTGGAGCACGTGAGACCTGGAGAACTGGGAAGAAGTTTTTGAGAGCTGAAGAAACCCTTTTCTACTAGTGAATGCTCTCTGGCAATTGGAATGGCTTAAATTAAATGATATCGCCTTTAACAAAATGTGTAATGGCTGGGGACATCAATAAAACTGTTTGTTTTTCCAGTTCTTTTGTAGTATCTTGAATTGAATATAGTTCAAAAAATCCAAGGATAAACCAGATTTTTTTTTTTAATAGCACGTGTTAATTTGGTCCTCTTCCAGATCTGTCCTTCAAAAGTAATTTCAAATTCTGTCACTCCTAGTGTCTGTTAATCACAATGTTTAAATTACCTATAATTGCTTTTTATTAGGAAGTTGTGTAATTACTTTTTCAGATAAGCCAACTGCAGTTCTTGTAGTGTGTTTTTAAGACCAGAGGCTATTTAAGAATATGGTTTTGGGAGTTACTACTTTGCTCACTGATCCACTGCAATTTGTTTTGTTAGGTTTTTTAGATGTTTTTATTCTTAACCACCTGGTAAAGCCAAATGGGATGTGGAAGCATGGGCTTTGCAGCAAGAACATAAAGAGCAGCAGCTGATTTAACTCATCTCAGGGTATCATTTTGCAGTTGAGTTGAGCCATTTATGACTTGTTTTAAATGACAATTTTTTTTAAAGTCCAATCTTCTCCCCTTCACTTGCTGATGAGAGATACGGAGTTGTGTGTGTGGCTTGAGGTACTGCTTCTCTTGTGGAACTCATGATTTATTGAGAAGGGAGTGCCCTTGAAGAGATGGATATAAACAAGGGAGCATAGCACTGTTTGTAGTACAGAATCCTCAGTGCTTTGTGGGAAGTCTTCCTGAAATCAGCAGCCTGCACTGGGAGGCCCTGGAGCACTAGCCCTTAAAAAAGAAGAAAAAAAAGGGGGGGGAGGGGGGGGAGAGAATAAATAAGATTTTTAAGTTATAAAAAGCTCAGCTGAAGATGGTGTTTTCGGCAGAAGCAGTAAGTGGAAGTTTGTGGATTGGTGGAGCAACAAAAAGCAGTTGGACTCATAAGTGTAATTTTTGTTATGGTAGTACAGCTTATTAAGCAGAAATTTGGTTTTGCCCCAAGAAAGTGGCCTGAATCAGGATTCGTTGCTGGAAGCTCTTTCCAACCTTGCATCTTGCCTTCCACTGACTCTGTGTGTGCTTCCTGTTGTCTGAGATTGACACTGTTGGCTCGCAATTTGAAGTGCTCTTTTAAATGTAGCTGATATATTTTTCAGTTTTGATCATTTTGATCAAGGTATCAGTGCCCCATTGGAAGGCTGAAGCACAAAACCTGAATTGTGGAAGAGATGTTAGATGCAACTGTTCACAAGTTGGAGCTTTTGTGTTTTCATATTCATCTTCAGATCAAGCAAGTTGTCATGCCCTGTTACCTCTCGGCTGCTGTGGTCAGATCCTTTTCTGGGAGAGGAGGTGAAGTTTTCCTAGAGTGCTGCAGGTTCTGCCCAGCTGTCCAAGCTGAGCCAAGTGTCAAACAGGAAGCTGGAGCTTCTTGTTGCTGTGACTAGAGAAAGGAGGGTGAGAGAACAGGCTTTGAAGAAGAGAAAAATCTTTTGAGCAACGTAGCTGTTAACCCTGCTAAGGATGCTATCTGAGCCAGGTAGTCACTCAGGAGATGATGTCTGACACCCCCCAAAGTTATCAAAGGTGTTTGACTTTAACACACTTTAACAATTCTGTGTACAGGATTTAAGCATGTTTTTAAATATATTCTGGCCTGTTGCGTGTCCAAGGCAGGAGCCTAGGCTTGGCACGGAGTAGCCAGTTCCTTCTGAAAGGTATAAAAGCGCTTGACTGTGCTAGTTACTTGGTATGTGTAATTATATATAAAAGCAATTGCAAATCATCACACTCCACTTGTTTCGTAGTCCAGATACATTGTTGTTAATAACTGTGGTGACATCAGCAGAGAATGACAAAATGCATCTAGATGTCATTGTTTGGCAAATTTTTGACATTGAATACCCTGACTTCTTTTTTTATCTGGTAGCTTCTTTTAGATGTAGAAGAAAAGAGGAATCCACAAGTGTCATTCAAATGAAGCTTATTTCTCTTAATGATTTGCTTTTAAAAACCCCCAAACTAGGCACTGGATGATCCTCATTTCTGAAGAAGTTGGTAGTGTATTAATGGGGCTCAGCTTTCAAAATATACCTGCCAAAAGAAGTGAGCCTTGCTTTTACAGAAGTTGAGAAGAGATTGCTGGTTCCTCTGTCAGTGCTATCAAAATTAATTCCAATTTCTTCTTTGACTGGGCCTAGATTTTTATTTAAAAAAATCTGTACTTTTTATGATAGAACCTCTATCTCTTAGTCAGAAGCTATACCCCAAAGGAATGGGAGAGAGCTTTTTGGCTAACACTCAGCATAATACAGTAGATGTACTGTCCAAACAAATTGTGAATTGACCTGTAGTTTGAAATAGAAAAAGCCATTAAAATTACTACCCTTGAGGAACAACTGACTCAGCTGCTTTTATTATAGAATGTTATTTATAAGGAAAAGATTATTTTAGGTACGTGGATCAGCAGTGATTTTAAAAAGAAAACAGAGTTACGTTGGGGGGCGATGACTGCTGAGGAATCTTTCCCATACAGCAGGCTGCCAGTGGCAGCAGTTTCCTGGCAACATGACCAAGTGGCTGAATGTGTTTAGTGATGGCTGTGTTAATTCTCAGCACAGCATGTAGACACTTTGCAGCAGTGCATTAAGCAACATCATTAACAAACCAATGACTTTTCTCTGCCATGTTTTTTATATGTTTATGAAGAAGCATGGCTCTTCATAATTCTCTGGAATAACAAGGCTCATCTGATGCAATTTTGAATACTTAAGCATTCTTGAAGGATATAGTAAGTTCTGGAGTTGAGTTTTGATGGCATAGATAACTAAAGTAAAACCTTTCTTTTTGGTCTGTCGCAGTGTCAGGGTTTCAGGAATGCAGAGTTTCGCCCCTGGTGAAGTAATGTACCAGCTGAAGATTCTTCTCTTTAGATAATGTGTTGGTGTTTACTTGCTTTTGTTATTTAGGGTGTTTCTTGCTTCCAAATGCAGGGATATCATTTGAGATACTGCTTAAACTAATTCAGAAAATATAGGATTTTGTGGCAGAGATTATTTTCTTGTGTATTCCTTGCCTATTTTAGCATGTCCTTTCTTGATGTTGCTGTTTCATCTTCCCAGATGAGTTTTCTTTTAGGGTTGTGATACAGGACAGCACGAAGTTAAAGCCTGTTATCTTCACTGAAAGAAGTAACCCCCGACAGTGAAATGCTGGATCAAGCACCTTTGTCTTTTATTTTTCATACTTTTTTTTTTTTTTGTATAAGCCTCCAATTTTTTGTTAGTTTCCTTTTTTTTTTTTTTTTTTGGTCAGTCCACAGTCAGCAGGTAGAAGCAGAAATAAGGGCTGAACTGAACAGAACTATTCTCCATCTGATGTGAGTTGATGTAAAATACTTTTGTGCATCCCCTAGTGAACCACTTTGGACTTTTGCTGTAAGCTATGTTGTAATTTTCAAGGTATTATTTAAGGTTTTTTTCCTTTAAAGCAGAACAGGACAAATCTGGTATGGAATATGCCAGAGTACACTCTTCAGAGCTGTGACGTGAACTTGGTCTGTGTCCAGTCTGCAGTAAACGGGACCCTGCTTCCTTCATTTAAGGGTTTATATTTTTGAAATTCCTTTCAAGAAATGCTGAAATTGATTAGTTTTAAAATATTGAGTCTCATAGTAAATTCAGTTGTAATAAACTTGGTGTCTAACTAGAATAAAGGTGTGAATCACTTCTATGTGTGAGCTACTGTTCCAGTTCAACTAATTGTCATTTTGGGTGTCAGAATTCCCCTTCTGAGCTGACAAAATGTAACTGCAGGCCGAATGCTTCCCCTGGCAGCTAAATACAGATGGGAAACAGGCTGTTCTTATGCGGGACCTGAGAGGGAAGGAATAATTTTCTTTTGATCTAACAGTTTAGTTAAGAATTATTACAAAAATCGTGCTGTAGCTACATCTGTGATTTAGCTTTCTTCATGTGATTTTTATGCCTTAGAATGCCATGCCAGCTGATTCTTTCCATCCTGTGGATCTGGTATCTATACAGTCTCTCTGCTTTCCTGTTCCTAACTTTCCCTTGCTTGTGCGCATGAGAAACTGTACACATGCTCCATATTGAAGTGTCTTTTTAATAGGATTGAAGTTTTAGCTCTGTAGGATTGAGGCTTTAGCTCTGATTATCTAACTGCTAAACCATGTTTTAATTGTGATAGTGATTGCAAGGGCAGTCAAGGCCAGGTTATTAAAGACATTTCGGGGCCCTAGATGATCTGAACCTTGATGCTTTCAACTGTAAGAAGGAACTGTGCTAGTTACAGGAGGTACTGAATTGCTTAGTTCTTAATTTTAAAAGGTTATGTGTTTTTGTCCAATCTCTTCACGTGATAGTAGCTTTCAAGCTGAAGTTGTTTTCTATCTGTAGGTTAGTATACATCCTAATATGATGATACTTCATTACAGAATGTGTTAGAGATGCTAAGAAATAATTTTAAAAGTGCTCCTGCAATTTTAGAAACTAAGCTGTATCTACAAGAAATTATTTCTAATTCATTATTACCTTTTCTTTATATATCTGTGTCTCAGCAGACTTGCCCAGGACTGTGGATCGTTTCCTAGTGTAAATTGTTCCTAGTGTTTCCTAGTTACTTTTTGTACTTGACATAAATCTGTGTAATTGATGTTGGGAGATCAGCTTAGCCATGAACATACAGAGCTAGCCACAAGTGCAGTAATGGAAAGAGAACAGATCAGGGTGGGAAAGTAACATTTGTAGTATTACAGAGAGTTCCTTTTCACTGTTTAGTACAGCCATTGCAGGATTTCTGAATGTGCTCTGCTTTTTGCCTCCTGCATGATTAACTACTTTTTGGGCCGAAGAGCACAGTAAATGGCCCGTAATGACTTGGATAGATAAATTAATCTCTAGGCAAAGATGGTATCAGTTAATCCATTCACTAGCAGACCATCTAAAAAATGAAATCTGAGATAATCAATTGAAGGTATATTTAAGGATAATCAAGGGAAGGTATATTTAAGGATTAAATGTACAATTACACTAAAAGTAGAATTAAATAACCCTAAGCCTGCTACAGCAGCACTGACAATGACTAAGATAATCTAGCTAATTTTGATTTTTTTTTTTTTTGATCGCTTTCTGGAATAGTTACTGTGGCAGCAAACAATCTCTAGTAAAACTGTTTATGCAAATAATTAATAAAAATTTAGCTCCAGCCAAAGCCATTGCATTTTGTTGAGTCACTCCCACCTCCAAAATGCATGCATTCCAGCTGCTCTGTATATAATATATTTGAGAGGAATATTCTACTTAAAATAAAAATATGAAGCTTTAATACAAAATTTGCATCTAATTTGAATAAACATGAGGCTCTGATTCATGTGGCGTTCCATAATTACTAGTGAAATTCAGTGAAAACTAATCATCGGAATATAAAGAACTCAGGTTCCCTTGCAGTAAGGCTTAAAAATTGAGTTAAAATGGATCAATTACTTACTCTGTTCATTATAAAACCTGTGCCCTCTGCAAAACGAACTCTGAAGCCAATGTTAATTTTATTTCAGGATTATGTGCTAATTGATTTGTTGTGTGCCAATTGATTTGCTTTGTGCTGTCAGTTTTATTTCTTAGAATGTTTATATGGTGGGTTTGGCAATACTGCCCATTAGTAAGCTTACCCATATCATTAAGGCTGTCAATAACTTAGCTAGACTTTAGTAAGTTGAGCTGAACTCTTCTGCAACAAGTATTTGTCTCAGGTTGGAATTGCTTTATCTTGCTTAGGGAAGCATCATCCAAACCGGCTTCAGCTGTTCCATCTGGTCTTGCTAGAAAAAAATAAAGTTTTCTGTTTGTGTGGTGAATTCTAGTGATTCTTTATTTGAAAAGCCCTGAATGTGGAAACAGCTGTGATGAAAGTACTTAATTATAAAACTTTGTCTCAGAGGAGGAGTTGGAAGGAGATGATGAAAGAGGCAGGACTCTTCTACATTATAGTGTAGAGAGACTGCAGTCGTCTTCACAGTCTGAGATGGGCCAGGCGATTCATCAGGCTGAGAACAAATCTTAGAAGATTTTCAAGTAGAGAGTTCCACTGGCCTCAAGAAGTTAGCTGTATAAAAGATTACAATCTTCTAGGCTCAATTTGTTTCACATACATTGAATGTTCTCCTGGTATGATTTATAATGATTTATTTTTCTTTTGAAAGACTTGAGCCTGTCTTTTTTTTTAATTTTTTTTATTTTGTGTGTGTGTGTGACAGCAATGAGAATGTGTATAGTGGATGAGACAAGAAATTGCAGGAAGAGTCAGGATGGTTTAATAAGCGTGTTGCCTTGAGGAAAGATTGTTAATACTGTTTGTATTAACATGTCTTTACCATTTCTCTCCTCTTACAAATATGCTGGGATGTGATACTGCATACAAGAAATAGCACTGCGAGAACTGGATTTACACATAGATTAGTATTGCAAGACCAGATGATTGTAAAGGTTAAATTTGTAGTTGTCCATCTTTTTATGCCCTCTTTGCCTATGTGAACGATATATTATTGACTAACGTGGTAGCATTTTTCTGCCATAAATTTGCTTATCTAGCATACAAAGTGACATAGAAGAGAATTACAGCTGGCTGAATGACTTCAGTTCTGTTACTTCCTAACTTTTCAGTTACTGGGCTTTGCAAGCAGAATCGTTATGGAATCACAGAGTACTCCAGGTTGGAAGGGACCTCCGGAGGTCCTGCAGTTCAATACTCTGCTCAAAGCAGAGCTAATCAGGTCAGCTTGCTCAGGGTCGTGTCCAGTCAAGTCTTGAACACCTCCAACAGTGGAGGTCCCACAACCTCTCTGCACAAACTGTTGCAGTTTCTCTAGGGATTTTATCAATGGGAGCAAAGGTTTGTTTGAGTATGATGCCTTTCCCTGTCAGGGTGCTGTACTGTCTGGTGGGCGACTAAAATCGCCTGCTGGGTTCCTTACCAAAAAGTGTTTGTCTTTCCCTTCTTTGTGAGAGTATGAGGCAAGTTGTTCCTAGTTCTTCAGGTTTCTCCCTAAGGATCTTATTCTAGAGATGATCCGTTTTAATACAGGGGGCTGTCTAGAGAGTATAGCCTTCTGACATACTTTCCTCCTCCATGTTAGTCTCCGAGCAGCTCAGTGCAGTCTTTTGTCTTTAGCTCCCCAAAAGTTATAAGCATGTGACTTTCAGACTCCTCACGATCTCTGAAGTCCTGCCTGGCCAGTGATGGGAATCTGTCCTGCCGCACTGTACGGTTTGTAAACTTGTAAATTCTGAGTAACTTATTTTGGATAGTGTCAGATGCTGTATTTATAGCCATCTTGCTTCTAAAAAATTGGATTCTCAAAACAAAACTGAGTATCTTTCAGGTAATTGTTCTTCACTGGTATCTGTATTGCATTAGAAATAGGTTTTGTTAAAATTCTTTATGATGTGACGCTGTATTTCTTGTGGTTTTAGGTTAGCATAAAATTTACTGTTGTGATTTATGCTAGCCTTCAAGGTTTTTTACTTCAATTTAGGACAAGTCCATGGGGCTTTTCTCTTTGCGCATTTTTTTGTAGTCTCATGTTGCTATTCCTTTCTGATGATACCAGTGATGAAAAATATTTATTCCCAGTTCTTACTGAATTTATGCAAACTGCAAAGTCCTCTTGTGTTTTAGGATTCAGATTAAACAGTGCTGTACTTCAGTAGCCCTCATTTCATGAAAGGTGCTCACAAGATGTGTGGACTGGTGCTGGTACTTAATCTTTTCCTGTGGAGGCTGTGCTTGGGAATTAGCTGATTTTCAGCTGATTTTCAGAACTGACTACCTTAGGTTTATGAAAATCGAAATTTGCAAGAGGAATTGTCTTATGAAGAAGACATGAACACGTAGGGAAAAAGTTGTCCGACAGACATTATTTGGTGCATAACAGGATTACAATGGTAACCCAAATGAGGATCTCCGTTTAAAAGCATGTTAAGTCACTGATTGTTTCTTTATTCTAAAACATAATCACTTCCATGGTTAGTTTCTAATATTTTTTCTGAAGGCTTACACAGGCTATACTGCAACATAAACATAGATGCCCTTTGTTTAATGTTACATGCGCTTTTTCCTGTTCTTTAAACAACAAACCAACCCTTTTTCTTCTTAAATCTCATATGTTATCTGGTCCTCATCACTGCTATATTGTTACATTTACCCCTAAATACGGTCACAGGTCAGAGTTAAACACATCTGCAGTGTAGGAAAAGCAAGCTTTCTGAGCTTGTTCTTTAAGGATGAAAAGACTTCTGTTCCTAGAGATACTACTGCAAAATACTAACAAAAAAGCATTAGTAAAGCTCTCAAAATAGTGAATATCCGAATAATGTGCTTGCCTCCAGATGCCCGGCAGATTGGTTTTGTCGGGAAGGAAAAAGATTGCAGACCTGTTTGTCGCCTAAGATACAGGTTTTGTGATTATTTTCTTTGCTTGCATCATATATATGTTAGCCTGTCTATATTTACGAAGTATTAGTATCACAATGCATTTCTACTTTGCTTGCTTGCTTCGCAGTGAAATAAGGATCTCCTAAAGAGAGCTAGGTATTGCTTGGTTCAGTAGATGACTCTGCTATTATGTGTTGTATCCCATTAATCTTGTGCGGTAGACAGATTGCTCATATTGCCGCACTTTGATCCTTGCACTTGTCCCTAAGCTGGAGAGATTTTCTGAACATCCAGTGTGTTTAGCATATTCAATTAAAAAAACCCCAAACAACAAACCACAAAATATATAAAAATTATCCATACACAAAAAAATGAGATGTCTTAATCGTTGATAGCCCTAGTTTGAAGAATTTTATTTTCTCTGGAGACCTGATTTGCCAAACACAAATAATAAATTTGGTAAGAAATTAATTTCTGGGCACCTTGTAAACATTCTTTCTTGATGCAAGCTTTTTCTACCAAATATTCTATGGTTTGATCTATGAATGATAAACGATGTATCCAGGATTACATAAAAGCTTTGACTCTGCTCTCTCACACCCCAAACCCAGATGCAGCAGTTACCTATCCAGATAGATATGCCTGGATTATTTTTCTTGGTATACATAGTTTAAGGTAAGTAGAAAATCTGCCTATTATGCCATTTTTCCTTCATCCAGTTGTATGAAGGAGAAACTAACTGTCTTGCTGATTGGATCTGTATGTAGATGACAGTAGCAAAGCAAAAAGAAAGTGATATTTTTGCTTGCCATAGCGTTATTGTGTATAAGTTATAGTGTGCTCACTTTTTAATTGTAAAATCCTTCTCATTTGATTGTCATCCTCTGTTACTTGCTTTGATATTTTAAAAGTTCTTAACTTTAATTTTCGTTCGTCATTGTTATGGCTAAGCTATAATGATTGAATGCTAGGAAAAGTGTGACTGTGGGTTTGTGTGTTTTGAGGTTTTGGGGCGGGTGGGTTCCCCCTTGAGGTGGTAGACTTTTTGCATATTAATACTATGGCAAAAATTTTCCCAGCAATTAAAGCAAAAGCTACTGACAAAAGCAGTAGAGGAGACAGCTCCTATGAAATATTCAGAGTAAATGAAGAAAATCAGCTCAGCTGAGCCATCTATTTTTCTACCTTTGAGAGACCTTTTTCAGGATGAAATTGAGATGTACAGGCTGTAGTAAGTTTTGCTTTCTAAATTCTCCATTTAAGCTCTGCTTTGGTTCTGAGCTCGTTAAGTCTCTTTAAAAAAAAAAAAAAAAATCAAACCTTGAACACTGGGGAACCTTAAGTCTCTTTGAAGGTCACTGGAACTTTGGTATCCAGGTGCCTACATTACAAGTGGTGTATGGAACGTCGGTGTGTTTGAGGTTTTATCTTTGATCCACTCCCTCTTTGCGATGATCAGTCACAGGGCTACCAGGAGCAAAGCATAAATAAGACTACAGTAAGATGGAGGCCAGGGCTCAAGCCATGACCTGAGTTTACTCTACCACTGCTTTTCCAACCCTCTTTTTTCCCCTTCCTCTGCTTACATTGTGTAATGGTGTGGTGGTAAGTGTTGAGAAGAGTATTTTCTATTTTGTTTTATCTGAACAGTTCTTGAAGAGCAGAAAACCTTATATAAAGAGATACAGGAGCTTGTTGGATATAAAAAAAAGTGTTGCTATCTTATAGTTAAGCTTGAAGTTGCTAATCTATTAATGACAATGCATTTGGAAGTTAGAGGAGAAGTTCATGGATGATGATGATTATTTCAGTCTTTACAGTGGGTTTGAAGTAAATGTGTTTGAGTTTTTGTTTTGTTTCAAGATTTAGGTTGAAGTAAACTGAAATTTTCTATTTCATTTCTATTGCATTCATTTCAATTTTCTGTATGGGAATTACTGCTCCTTTCACAGCTGTATTAGGTTTGCGTGGCAAGATTTCGGTAGCGGGGGGGCTACAGGGGTGGCTTCTGTGAGAAGCTGCTAGAAGCTTCCCCCATGTCCAACAGAGCCAATGTCAGCCGGCTCCAAGAGGGACCTGTCGCTGGCCAAGGCCAAGCCCATCAGCGACGGTGGTAGCATCTCTGTTATAACATATTTAAGAAAGGGGGGGAAAAAAAAAAAACTGTGCAATTGCTGCCGGAGAGAGGAGTGAGAATATGTGAGAGAAACAAGTGTGCAGACACCAAGGTCAGTGAAGGAGGAGGAGGAGGTGCTCCAGGTGCCAGAGCAGAGATTCCCCTGCAGCCTGTGGTGAAGACCATGGTGAGGCAGGCTGTCCCCCTGCAGCCCATGGAGGTTAATGGTGGAGCAGATATCCACCTGCAGCCCATGGAGGACCCCACGCCGGAGCAGGTGGATGAGCCTGAAGGAGGCTGTGACCCTGTGGAGAGCCCCTGCTGGAGCAGGCTGCTGGCAGGACCTGTGGACCCGTGAAGAGAGAGGAGGCCACGCTGGAGCAGGTTTGCTGGCAGGACTTGTGACCCCATGGGGGACCTATGCTGGAGCAGTCTGTTCCTGAAGGACTGCAGCCCATGGGAAGGACTTGCGTTGAAGAAGTTTGTGGAGGACTGTCTCCCACTGTGGGAGAGACCCCACGCTGGAGCAGGGGAAGAGTGTGAGGAGTCCTCCCCCTGAGGAGGAAGGAGCGGCAGACAACGTGTGATGAACTGACCGCAACCCCCATTCCCTGTCCCCCTGCACCGCTGGCGGGGAGGAGGTAGAGAAAATCGGGAGTGAAGTTGAGCCTGGGAAGAAGGGAGGGGTGGGGGGAAGGTGTTTTTAAGATTTGGTTTTATTTCTCATTATTCTACTCTGATTTGATTGGTAATAAATTAAACTAATTTCCCCCAGTCAAGTCTGTTTCGCCTGTGATGGTAATTGGTGAGTGATCTCTCCCTGTCCTTATCTCGACCCATGAGCCTTTTGTTATATTTTATCTCCCCCTGTCCAGTTGAGGAGGGGAGTGATAGAGCAGCTTTGGTGGGCACCTGGCATCCAGCCAGGGTCAACCCACCACAACAGCATGCTAATATGCTAGTCTGTATATAAAATAGTTTAATAAATACAACTTACTGGACAAGTTACATTTGAGATTCAAATCACTGCTAATGAGGGATAGGTGCAGTAAGTTTGCATGTTTTTCTGTCAGGTGCATGCCACAGATGGTAGTAAATGCAATTAAATATTTTGAAGGTGTATATGCTGGAATAAGAGAAGACAAGTGACGCATTGAAGTTAGTGTAGTTTTGTCGATTCTGATACAGTGACAAGCCCTGTGAGAAGCTAACAGCTCAATATTACTACTTTTGGGGTATTCTTACTGTATCTACTTTACAAAGAGAATTCTAACTTTGGTATTGAGACTGGTGAAAATCTTATGGGGCCAATTTGTCACATTAGTGTAAGTGTGCTAAAGCTCTCTGACCTTACAGAGTTATATTTAATCTTACACCCACAGAAAACCTGTTTGCAAGCTCTCAAGTTATACAAGTGCAAGTGTAAATGATGCTTGCAAACCTATATCATTAACGAAGGGAATCTGAAAATCAAAATGAGGCCTTTGACTTTTATGTGCACTAGTAGAACTAATTGTGATTAGATGACTACAGAAAATATGGCAATCCTTGCCTAGTCTAAAAATGCTAATTCTGTTTAATGTTGCTTCTGAACAAGCCCTGCAAGTAATTTATTCCATCTTTCTCTCAATGCAGAAATGTTTCATACAGTGTTATTTTTTTAGTATCGTTTGCAATTTTTTTTGAATGTACAAAGACTTAAGGACTACTTCCCTTGGAATATTATTAAATGATGTCTTTTTATCCAGATGTTTTAAGTTCCTAAGATTCATCCTCTTGCTCCTGACTACAGTCCTTTTTGTTCTTATCCTGGTTTCTCACTTTTACTCTTCCAATTCTCTCCCCCATCCCACCGGGGGGGGGGGGGGAGGGGGAGGAGCGAGCGAGCGAGCGGCTGTGTGGTGCTCAGTTGTCGACTGAGGTTAAACCATGACAACTACATAAAAACTTTTTCACGCCTTATTGAAAATTCTTAGAATATTTTGGTGTAATGATATGAAGAATTGCCTTATGAGTCCTATACAAGTCCTCAGTGTGTCCCTGTCAGGATACATATGGTCTCTGCATATTACTATGATGGAGAAAAGGCTGAGTTATGCAATGCCTTCTTTGCCTTAGTCTTTACTTGTGACATCAGCCTTCAGGAATCCCAGGCCTCTGAGATCAGAGGGAAAGTCTGGAGGAAGACTTAGCCTTGGTGGAGGAGGAACAGGTTAGGCAGCACTTAAGCTGCACATACATAACTCCATGGAGTCTGATGGGATGCACCTATGAGCATGGAGGGAGTTGGCCAATGTCATTGCAACGCTACCATCTATTGTCTTTAAAGGGTCATGGTGTTTGGGAGAGGTTCATGAAGACTGGAAGAAAGCAAATGTCACTCCTGTCTTCAAGAAGGGCAAAAAGAAACATCTGGGATTGTTCTGGTAACATCTGGGGAGCTGCAGGTTGGTCAGCCTCTCCTCGATCCCTAGGAAGGTGGTGGAGCACCTAACCCTGGAAAGCATTTCCAAACAAATGAAGGACAAGAAGGTGATCAGGAGTAGGCAGCATGGATTTACAAAGGGTAGATCATGCTTGACCAACATGATGGTCTTCTACAATGAAGTGACTGGCTTGGTGCATGTGGGGAGAGCAGTGGATGTTGTTTGCTTTGACCTTGGTAAGCTTTTTGACCCTGTCCTCCATAACATCCTCATAGACAAGCTGACAGGGTATGGCTTAGATAAGTGGGCAGTGAGGTGGATTAAAAACTGAATGGCCAGGCCCAGAGGGTTGTGGTACAAGGTCCTTGGAGGCCAGTCACTAAGTGGTATACCCCAGGGGTCAATACTGGGGCTAGTACTGTTCAACATCTTCATTAATGACCTGGACGATGGGGCAGAGTGCACCTCAGCAAGTTTGTAGATGATAAAAAACTGGGAGGAGCGGCTGGTGAGCCAGCGGGTTGTGCTGCCATTGAGAGGGACCTTGACAGGCTGGACAGAGGAATCTCATCAAGTTCAACACAGGGAAATCCAAAGTCCTGCATCCGGGGATATCTGAGGGTAAGCCCCTGCACCAGTACAGGCTGGGGGCCAACTGGCTGGAAAGCGACTTTTGCAGAGAAGACCTTGGGGTCCTGGTGGAAGACAAGCTGACCATGAGGCAGCAAGGCACCCTCGTGGCAAAGAGGGCCGACAGCATCCTGGGCTGCTTTAGGACGAGTGTTGCCAGCAGATTGGGATCCTTCCCCTCTACTTGGCACAGGTGAGGCCCCATCTGTGGTGCTGTGTGCAGTTCTGGGCTCCCCAGTGCAAGAGAGACATGGACTTACTGGAGTGAGTCCAGCACAGGTCCACAAAGATGGTGAAGGTTCTGGAGCATCCTTCACGTGAGGAGAAGCTGAGAGAGCTGGGACTGTTCAGCCTGGAGAAGAGAAGGTTCAGGGGGATCTTATCAATGTATGTAAATACCTGATGGGAGGGAGTGAAGGACAGGGAGATAGAGTCTTCTCAGTAGAGCCCAGTGACAGGACAAGAGGCAGTGGGCACATGAATGAAAGTCAATCTGAACATCAGAAAATGCTTTTTTGCTGTGAAGATAGTCTAACACTGGCACAGGTTGCCCAGAGGGGTTGTAGAGTCTGCATCCTTGGAGATACTCAAAACCTAGGTGGACTCGGTCCTGGGCAACTGGTTCTAGGTGTCCCTGCTTGAGCAGGGTGCGGGACAAGATGATCTCAAGAGGTCCATTCCAACCTAAATGATACTGTGATTCTGTATATGCTTTTCTCTCCCCCTTAACAAATAAAAAAGATTAGATCCATGTCATGCTTAACAGTACTGTTGCATGATATGGTTTGTGAAGCATACTGGAAAACCAAGCTCTGAGCCCTGTAACCGAACTAATTATCTAAAAATTAATTTCCAGCACAGCAGTTAATTTGAAAAATTAACTTGTGGAAGAAGCTTTGGAAGAACAGAGGCAGGTTTGCCCTTTGACAGAAATGTAGCTTTTAACTCTGTCATTCTATCCCAGGCTTGTCGAAGTGTCTTTTTCCTGAAGACTTTTTTTTTTTCAAATACAGAATGTTTCCTTCAGAAACAATTTCTTTCCCTTACAGGTTTCATCTGTTAAAAAACAATCAGCATGTTTTCTGATGAAGACTGCTGACTAGAACATCCGTTTCGCATCCCAGCAGATGACCTCTCTAAATTAATCAATCTCAGTTCTAATGAAGTGACCTGTTTAAAATAGATCTCTGCCACCGTGTGTTTTCATGTCTTTGGCCTTTAAACTTTGAAGTGAATCCCCGTGGGATTTCTAGAAATGATCTGTTGTTTCCCATTCAGATTTTTCTGAAAAATCCTGGTGCTTCAGCCCAGTGTTGGAAACTTATTTTGATTAAAATGATTTTAAATATAAGCCCCTTTTTGGTGCTTGTTTGTAACTGGTTCAGTATTGGATTCTCAAGGTTAGCACCCAAGCCTAGCTGTGCTGTTCGTTCCCAGGCTGAGCTGCACACAGCTCAATAGCTTTTACATTATGCTCTGACCACACAGGAATGGAGCAAATCACTGCTTTCCTTGTTCAGTTTTGCAATTGTATTTTACGGGGGGGAGGGAGGGAGGGTATGTATGTCTGTGTCTGATAGTTCAGAAAAGCTGCCATTAAAGGATAATCACTTAACATAATTTTTTGCCGTCTACTGAATGCTTACACATCGGTTACTACTAAACTGCATACTATTTCTGTGGAAAGAAAAAGAATTAAAAACCTGATTGGACTTTTATGACACTTTAAAGATACAGTAGCTTTGTATTTTGTGGCTGTATGTCCACACACCCTGTGTTGTGCTTACATGGTTGGGTTTTTTTAAAGAAAATATGCATTAGTTAAAAAAGAAATGTCTATTTTCTGTGCTTTTAAAAAGCAATTCAGTAATTACCTAGAACAGCTAATGAGAAGAGAGGGAAATACAGAAAGGATATTGCTTACTGAAGATGACTGCTGTTCAGTTCCTGTGACATAAATTATAAACTGCTACTTAAGTTCTTATTTTCTTGGCAAGTGAGAAAAGATGTAGACAACTGATGTCATTCTGCATGCACTGAAGGTCATTAGTGTGTTGATAACTCTTAATAGTAGAGTTGCGGGATTTTTGGTGCCCTTGCACATGTTCTTAAAATAGGGGATAATTAAGATAATTAAAACTATTGTCCTTATTGCAGAATGGTCATTAAACATGCTTGATCCTAATGTTACATTGTACTTATCCTCCCTGATGAGCAGAAAGTCTTTCATTTAAAACAATGCAAACACTACTTTCCTGAGCACCTAAACTGTTGCTTGCCCTCACCGTGCACGTTTTGTAGAGTAGCAATGAGAGGCAGTTGCTGTTTTGTTAGTAACGCTTTGAAAGGCATGGAAAACCTAATACCTATTTTAGCAGGAAAGAAGGATTTCTGTCCCTGGCTGAATGTGCAGTCTTCAGGAGAAAAAAATAATTCTTAATATATGATTTAGTCTGCGAACTTGTCAATGTGTAATTTGTTTATTTTCTGATGCTGTTAACAACTAAAGGTTACTCAGCTGCTATATATTCACTTGAAAGCATGTTACCTGGTAGTGTGTGTTCTCTCTCTCTCACACTTGTGCACACTCACACACACTCGTGCCCGCTCCCTCCTGCCCCCCACCTGGAGAACAGCCCACCAGGGTATCCTTTGGGAAACAGCAGCACCATTTCCCAGTTGGAGCTGTGTGCAGTTAAACTCGCTGATCTCAATGCCGTGTGACTAGAAATGCAAGGAGCAGATTGACATCCGGTGCACACTCTCCAACTTGTCGGATAGCCAAAAAAAGAAAAAAAAAAAAAAAAGAGGGGGTGGGAGTGAGGAGGGGAGGTTCCCTTGCTTTTTTCCTAGCGCTATTAATTCCTGCTGGAGCTTGTTTGCAGCGAGCTCAGTTCATGGCAGTAACGGAAGCAGCAGTGCTTACTCGGTAGCTCAGTGCTCTCAATGAGGTCAAGCTGGATCAAAGGGAAACCTCCTGTGGAAGCATCTACTGTAAGTTCTGATACTGCTTTTTCTACGCTCCCTCCAAATGAACTGTAGCCTGTACAGCTGAGCCAGGCTTGGGTGCTTTATGTCTCCCCAACTGATAATGTTGTATGAGGTTGTCAAATTTTATGTTAATTGAACTTGTCGGCAAGGCGTCAGTTGGATAATAATGCTGTTCATTTTGGGAGGAAAGGGCTTATCGTTCTATCCTTTATTTTCTGAGGGAGTGGGAAGAAGAAAGTGGTTTTGTCCTTTTGAAAAGCTCCAAGCTGTTGAGGTTACAGCTCGCCAGGTTCTGTTTTATGTAACCTACATATTCCACTTTCTAAATAAAGTAATTGTAAAGTGTCTTTCAAACGTCCTTGGATTTCACCACTAGCTATTCTTTTGGGAATAGTTACCTAAACATTTATTTAATTAAAAAAAGAAAAAGAAAAAAGAGGGAAAGAGAAAAGACTTTGTTCAAGTCTTGGAAACATCTGTAGTAACTAAATTTCAGAGACACTCTCCTTACACAAGCTGCTGTTCACCTGAGGGGTCTCTAATGTGATCATTCAGAAATATTTCTTTGAAACCTAATTCTGAATATCAGCTGGTTTTAATGAAACTTTTCAGTTGCAAAGACTTTCACAATGAGATGAAAAATTTCTCATTTTATGTAACGAACCAGCTGTTTCTGCAAAAATGCTATTTAGCATGAAGGAATGCTAACTTTTGCAGGTAGTGTTGTCTCATTCGCAGCATGGAAACCTTGGGGAATAATGTAATGCTGGGCCATAAATTTTTCAGCTGTATAACCCAACTGTTTTTTTGAAGTACAAAAAACTTACCTGAATATATATCTGGAAGGCTTGCAGAGTGGTTTCAATGGACTGAACAAAATAACTACCACCTGTTTGGATTATTTTTAGTAATACATTGTAAACCCTGAGGGGAAATAAAGTATCACAAATCATTATCCCTTTCTGCTGTAAAGTTCCTCTTGAAAGGAGGTGGCGTGATGTCTCTCTCTTGATCTTTAGCTAGTATGTCTGGAAACCAGGCAGTATTGGCATTATTGTGCTGTGAAGCAGTGTAATGTTGCAAATGTCATAAAGACTCATGGCATTGCCTTACCCCCCAAAATCTAATGTCTTTGTTGTTTTTTCTTTTTTTTTTTCCCAAAGGTGTGTACTTTAATTACAGTCTTCTTTTTATCTCCTTCAGTTAATAGTCTTGACTTTCTTAGATATCTAACTCGGAAGTTGGATAGAGGAAAGGGAAAAAATAGCGTGAAATCAGGTCATGCAACATCTAGGTGTGAAGTATGAATATTTGCTGGAGAGATTTATGAAACAAACTCTTGAAGACTCATTTTCAGCTGTGTACTTCTATTTAATAAATAGAAGATCTGTTACTTTAATATGCTGTGATTTTTGTCTGGCATCACTGCAATATAAATATGAGAAGATAATGTGTAAATTAGCATCTGATACTTACCACTCTTGTTCTGAGGATAGGATTGAAATGCTCTATGAACCCATCACTGGATTTTTTTTTTTTATTTTAAATTTGTATCTTTTCTTGGTTTTAACAGAGGCTGTCTTTGGTTCCGTTGAGACAGCTCCATTTTTAAACATATATAGTGGAAAAAAACATACTGTATCTTTTTGTCCAGATGGTGATGTTTCTTTTCATTTCAGCATTCAGCTTCTGAGTTGATCCTAGTTGAAGATGAAATGACAGATACTGAAGATAATGAAGAGGAGGATTTAGGAGTCATGGATGATCAACGTAGTGTAATTCTCCATCTCATCTCTCAGCTCAAACTTGGCATGGACCTTACCAGGGTATGGACGTTGTATCTCTTTTATAATTGTTCATTCTGTTTTCTTCTTCTCATCCTTCTGTGTGTGTGTGTGTGTGTGTGCATGTTCACACATGTGATTCCTGTGAGCGTGTTTTGCCCTCATGGACAATGAAGTTTGCCTCTTCATAAAGGTGTGGTTCCAGAGAGCTATGGAGTGCTGTCTCCCGCTAGGCAGGCTTTCACATGAAGTGACCACATCAGTTATTTTAGGGATGGGGGGACAGGGTTGGGGGGAAGGGAAGGAGAAAAGAAGAAGAAAAAACCGCGGAA
The DNA here is from genome assembly GCF_965638725.1 of Aptenodytes patagonicus. Classification (NCBI taxonomy): domain Eukaryota; kingdom Metazoa; phylum Chordata; class Aves; order Sphenisciformes; family Spheniscidae; genus Aptenodytes; species Aptenodytes patagonicus. Next base: position 125,883,362 of record NC_134950.1, read on the forward strand.
ACTCTTCCTTATTTTTTTTTAATAAGTCTTTCAAAGCAACCGTATGTTGTGTATGTATCCCACACGTATGTTAAGTCAGGGTGCACTGAGCATTTGAGGAACCATAATGTCAGTTTTACGGATGAAGGAGATATGTGCTCAAGTTACTGCTTTGTGGATTGGATTCCATTTAATTACTTGGCAGCTTCAAAAAAAACCATGATGGTAAAGAAATTACAGTCTTCAATGTATCATTGTTCTTGTCTGTGCTAAGCAGCTCACCAGTTTAACCTGTGCATCCTTCTGGTCCTGGAACCGGTATTGTTATGAGCTTATCCATACTGATATGATCAGAGAAGTTATGGTGTCTGAGAAATTTCCCATGAGTCCTTAGAGTTTTGGAAATGAGGTAGATGGTCTGGAAGCAGGGAATGCCTCTTTTAGAATAGTCCTACATTCCAGAGAAACCTTCTCATGGGACTTAATAATCAAGTGAATTTTTGTGAAGATATGGAATACTCTTTCCTTCCACAAAGGTTTTCTACTTCAAAAAAAAAAAAAAAAAAGGCAAATAAAACCCCTTTAACCCACTTCCACAAATAAGAAGAGCTCATTCTGACTTACTTCCTCCACAAATAAAAAAAAGTTTGGAATGACCAGAGAATTACCCTTGTGCATGAAGTAGCTGTGCAGGAGATTCTTCTCATGGGCATTTTGATACTCTGAAGAGTTCGTCTGCTTTCCTTTTGATCTTACATACTAATCAAAATCTATTTTTACTATCACTTTCTTACAAAATAAGGCTTTCTCAATATAGTATTTTCTGCTTCCTCTGGAACAATTGACAGTATTTAAAAATACTTAGATTTTTTAAGACTGAGCAATCCCGTGATCTGTTGCTAAGTGTAGCTATTGAGTAGCTGCACAGAAATTAATGTTTTGTTCTAAAGAGAACAAAAGTTTCATCATTTCATTTGTGAATAATTTATACCTGTCACTTCTTAGTATGTCTGGGGTTACGTACAGTTCTTTTTTGGTTTTGTTTTTCTTACATTCCTCAATTTTTCATAGCTCTTCCTCTTTTCTATGTTTGTTTGCTAAGGCTGTCTCAGTCCATAATGTTTAAACTAGACTAAGGTTCCTTATCTGTTGTTTTTGTGTCTTCAGGACATTTTGTCTTTGGTAATGAACAAGATTTTTCTTCCCTGATTTCCAGTGTCATCTTTTTGTTATGGCAGAGGAGGCAAAAACCCCAAAGACGCACAGTCAATGTAAATAAGAGAAGTGTAGACACTTACAAGTAGGAAGGTAAATAGATACGATAACCTGTTTCTTACATAGCGTTCTTGGAGCAAAATTTTTGAGGATAGTGATGAATATTATTAGATCTATAGTATGGCAAAATAGTAGCATGCATGATTGTGTGTATATAGTACCCACAGTCTGAAAAGAGGAACAGGCATATGGCAGGGTTAGATCTATCTCTAGTCTGTGTGATACACGAATACACACATGATGAGTATTAATGAGACATGCCACATGTGCACATCACTTTTCTAACCATTTTGAGGATTAGAAAAAAAAAATTAAGAGACAGCTGGCTGCTTTTTTTATTAGCTTTGCTTTCTGACACGAGGCCCTTAGGGCCACAGACGTGCGACGATAAAGCTTGGTTTGTTGGCTGCACCTCTTCTCATTTTTCATTATTCCTCTGAAAGTCAGATTTCGGATAGCCTTGATGCTAGTCAGCTTCTGCTGGAAGTGGTTGTGGCACAGGCTAATATCAGAGGATGTTTTATATGTTTCCATTTTCCTGTGCCTTCTTCCCTAGGGTTGTTTACTTGGTTCATTTTGTGAGCTATGGATTGTAACATGATACACACGTGAACAAACAGCTCTTCTGAGCCCTTGGTGCCTTTTGGTTCCGGATGCATAATCATTACCTTCATGTACCATATCAGAGGAAACAGCATCTTTTCCTTTTCCTACGGGGTGCTTGCTTATGTTACTGTTGGCCTTGCCTGTGCTGACATGAATTTCCCACAGCGATGATAGCCACATTTAATGTTGCAGAGGTGCTTCACTTTTGAAATATATCATGCTGCCATGCCTTTTAATGAGGAGTTAAACAGTAAAAATCTACCATGAAGGAAAACACCCGCAATGAAGTATTAAATCTGCATGGGGATTTGCTAGAACAGGCTAGGCTATGTGGTGGCCAAATAGACTTCAATAGCTGCTAGGGAGAGTTGGGTGGGGGAGCAGTTCACAGCAACAGAACATGGTACAAAACTAATGCCTCAAACTGGGCCGGGACTTTTAAACCTCATTTAAGATTTGAATTGCTGGGGAAAAAATAAGTTTCTAAATTGTTTGTTCTTTGGACTTTTAAAAAATGAAAATAGTGCTGAAAATCACTGTCAGCCTGATAAATATGTTGGCAAATGGCATCTAATGGATTGAAATTAATGCTAACAGTTTGTACAGATGGGTGATGACTCCCCCGCATTCCCTTACCTTCCCTACGCAGTTAATATGTGCTAAAAATAAAGGGCTGCCATTCTGTGTAAAAGGGCTGCCAGTAATTCTGCAGAATATCAAACTGTTGTAAATTAACATTGTAGTATGTTCATGATGTAAGTTTTTAATTTGCTTGTCAATATACTTTTACCTTGTAATTTTAAAATGTAAGTGGGATGAAAATAGTCTGGTTTATTCCCTCAGTGACACAGATAACAGTGGAAAGCTTTTGTACTTCTAAGAGAAGGACATCTCAGCATGGGTACCTTGGTCAGATTTCTGAAAAACGTAGGGAATGGTGCTGACACCCATGTTTTGCCTCACAGTAAATAGTAGGGAGGATAAATACCTCTGTTCTTAAGAAGTCATGCTCTTTTCTCAGTTGCATTCAGATCTAATTAAGTATAGGGGAATTCAAACCTAGGAGGTTATGATCAAGCTTTGAACCAATATCCTCTTTTGAACCTCAATGAAAAGGGAAGAATGTGCGTTAAACTGCTTCCTTTTCGCATGAAGCCTGAGAGAAAATAAGAACAGAGATTATTGTAACATTTTAGAATGCAATCAGGAGATTTTTTGCTTCAGACTTCGGCAACTTGGTATTTATTCTAGAGAGATTCTTTTGTCCATTTGGCTGTCATGCTGGCTTTTTCTCAGAGGAAAAAATTAGGCGGTTTTGACTTTTTATGTGAATACAAAAAAAAAAAAAAATTGTTGTAGTCCAAAGCCAATATAAAGAACATAGCTCCTAAGTGTATTTTTCTGGACAGTGCATTCTGCTTGTCTGCAGAAGAGTTGAAAACCTCATTCCTTTGGAAGCTAGAGTACTAGCACAAGTGCGTGACAGTCCAATGCTGGCAAGAAGAATGCTGTACACTTCCAAATTTGTTTATTTCTATTTTGCTTATTTCTGCAGAAATCAAGATAGGGCCAATTTAAAAAAAAAAAAAAAAAAAAAGGCTGGTGTGATTTTTAGTGATGTTAGTGTGTGGTGGTGTTGCATATTGAAACTTTCAGGCAATGAGATTATTTAGTAAAAGGCAATGTTTTCTACGCATATTTTGTAATACTGGAGTTGTGTAAGCTTAAAAACTCAAATATTTTTCATAGGTAGTTCTGCCTCCTTTTGAGGAAACAGTTCAATTATTCTACGTTTTGCAGTGGATCCTTTCCTGCTACAATTAAGGATGTAGTTTACATTTTAGTTGGGCTTTTAAAGCAAGATCATTTGAGCTGGAGTTCAAGCTTTATTCAGTTTTTAAATTGATTATTGAAACTGAATAATAAGTGTCCAGTGGTTCGTAACGTCTCGTTCAGTGGCTACGTTGGCATAGCTGTGTTAAGTATGTAGCTGCAAAACACAGAGCTAGTTCTTGAGAGGTTAGATATGAGGGCTAGATGATCAAGTCAACAGGATGAAACCGCAGCAGTCTTAATGTTGTACCATATGTTGTACCATAAGATTTGCACCATCTTAAGTTTTCTTTCCTTCTCCTCCATTTGTGCTAATAAAGGTCACTCTTTTTAGAGATAGCCACTTGGACATAACAAGATGCAGAGTGCTGTTTATTCAAATGAGTTTCCCTGCCCTTTCAAATCTGTGCAGTGAACTCATGATAGTCACTACTAGTATTTTGAGACACACAGTTTTGCTGTCAGTTTCCTCCTTGATAACCTGGTCTTTGAGTGTACAATTTATATTAAAATGAGATCCTGTATTGAGGTTCAGTAGTGCTGAATTGCATTTTTTTAAGATTATATCAGATAATGAATATTTGGTCAGAATGAGAATGTTGCAGGTAAGATGGAATTGTTTAAAAAGCTAAAAATACCATAAGAAAATCTACTGGCTTTCCACTTTGCCTCCCAAAGTTTTAGATTTCACTTTTAAAAACCAATCTCCTCAGCCCCTCACTATCGCACCACCATGGAGACTGTAGTCTGTCTTTAACACTCAGTAGTTTGCCAGTCATAGTGTAAAATTAAGGCCCTGCATCTTTTGGGGCCTCATTGGGTTGGTAACAGAGACCATGTAGAGTCCTCAAGGCTTACAGAGTAGAGTCAGAGGAATATTACGGATGGAACTTTGCTTGACTTATATCTAAACTTGTAAAAATTATTAGCCTGTAAAAGACTATATGTGTGTAAATAATAGGAGAGAGAGAAGGGGGGGGGGGAGAGGGAGAGGGAGGGAGAACAGAAGGAGAGAGCGAATGAGCATGTACGTTACCAAATGGCACGGCAATCTTTTTTTTTTGCGGTTGTGGTATCTTGACTTACTGTGTAGGTTGACTTACTGTGTAGGTATTAAGACTGCGTTTGAGCCTTTGTGCCTGGAATTTTTTTTCGTGTTTACAAGTTTTCTTTGAAAAGAACTAAATGATGAATAAAAGTTTGACAGCTTCTATTTCATTATCCATGGGATCCAAAGGGACTGAACTGTGCTTTGGTCCCACTTAGGATAGCCTGGGGTGGCAGGGGGGAGAGCAAATGTGTTTATGTTTGAAGGGTGGCTCCCTGCCTGCTATAAATTACCCTTGCTTTTGGGAAAGGGAAAAAGTAAATGCAATGAAGAATTAAAGAGGAAAGCAGAAGAATTGCTTTAATAGGGGACAGCTGTTGGTCTGCATCTGGCACCATTGAGCCACTTTGACTCTAGACAAATTTGTGCGTGCCAGAAGTTCCTTGTTGGTCACGCAGGAGTGACCTGAGCTCCCCTAGGATGGTCCTGCACAAGGTGTTGAGGGTGAGGGAGAAGGAATGGACAGAAATAAATTATTTTTAGGTCCTGTAGCCCTTGTCTGTTTGCAGTGCACTCCAGGATGTTTCACTGAAAACTTTTAACAAAGTGTTATTCGTAAGTGGGTGACTTTGGCAACATCTGCGTTGTTAGATGAGCCACTCGAGACTGCATCCAAATCACTCAGGGCTGGCTCCCTCCAGTGCAGGCTGCCTAGTGCTCAGTCCCAGATTTTTTTCTGGCCCCCTAGAGCATCTGTAGTCCCAGGATATTAATGTAACAGCTTGTGCAGTTTTTGTTTGTTTCAACTTGTCTGAAATAAGCTGAAGGCATGCAAGGGCCCACCACAGTAGTATGGTACGATCTCAGACTGAGGGGATGTGCTGTGTGCCTAGAGGTGACAGGAGAGCCTAGAGGTGGCAAGGGATTTGACATGGAAGGTGGGAGGAGCATGACACGATGATAGTGTAGGGCAGAGGGAGTCAAACCTGGGGTGGTTTCCTGCCTCTTGGGAGGAGTCCTTGGCATGGTTTTATCCTTGGAAACACACCCGAGATTGGGTTTTGGTTGGATCTAGTTGGTTTGGTTTGTTAGAGGCTGCAAGGGACCTAATATGTATGCAGTGGGTGGTCAAGGGCCCAGGAGTGAAATTGGGAGCCCAGTTGTTTGACGGAATGGGTAGATGTACCCCTTGTGCTATCCACCACTTACAGGTTGGTGATGTGTGTGTTTATATAAAATACTCATCTTCTAGTGGTTTGGGAGGGTGTGCCCCGCCCTTTTGGGAGGGTTATGATTAGTTGGGTTTATTTATGTTGGATGTAAATTAATTGACATCAAAGTATGTTTTTATGTGCTGTAAACAAGGAGAACAATGGTTGGTTTGTTAACTGAGAGGAGAGGAAAAGGCAGATTTCCACGTGAGTGGAACAGCCCATCCCCGTTGTGTGAGCTGCTGTTGAGAATCATAATGAAATAGGAAGCAGCCTGCATGGCTATCAAGGCCGCTGCTTTTTCCTTCGCTCGTTATTTACACTGCAAAGAAAATGAAATTGCTGTGGCAGGGGAGGAAAATACGCTGTCCCGAAACTTGGCAGGGCCAGAATTGCAGCTGTCTTAACTGTTCTCCCCCCCTTCTCCCATGGTAGTATGATCATGGGGAAATCATATCTGCCTTTGTCTGCTTTGCATACAGGTAGTGCTTCCAACATTTATTTTGGAGAAAAGATCCCTGCTGGAGATGTATGCAAATTTCATGGCCCATCCAGACCTGTTTTTGTCAATTGCAGCTGGAGCCACTCCCGAGGAAAGAATTATCTGCTTTGTGGAGTATTATCTAACAGCTTTTCACGAAGGCCGAAAGGGAGCGGTTGCCAAGAAGCCCTATAACCCTATAATTGGTGAAACGTTTCATTGCTCGTGGGACGTGCCTAAAGATAAAGTGAAAGCATTCAGAACTAACGGTGCCTCCACGGTTTCTAAGGACCCAACCAAGGAGTTTGGCCAGGATCAGTCCACGTGCTACAAGCTGAGGTTTGTAGCTGAACAAGTATCCCATCATCCACCGGTATCTTGCTTTTACTGTGAGTGCAAAGAGAAGAAAATGTGCGTGAACGCTCATGTGTGGACCAAGAGCAAGTTTATGGGCATGTCAATAGGTGTTTCTATGGTAGGTGAAGGTAAGAAATGTGCTTTTATCTTGTTTTGAGCTAATGTGGTGGGTGTCAACGCAACAGAAATCCAGATATTTTCCTGCTTGCTCTCCCTCTGACCCTCTGACCTTTCATTTGAACCTTGTGGCTATTTGCTTTTGTGAAGTTTGGAATTAAAAGTGTAGGGTTCATGTAAGTTTTTTCTGTCCAGACAGAATGTGAGACACACATTACGTGTAAAAATGTGTGCTTATATTTGTGTGAGTCTGTTAATTATATCTGAAGTACAGTCATATGTTAAATTGTAGTAGCAAATGGCTACTGACAGTACATTCTGTAAGATCGTTTTTGTCTTGCTCACTTTTAAAGTAATAGGCAATTCGGTATGGGACAGTTTCACAACTGGAGCAAAACAATAGGAACAAACACATTTTTACTTAAGCCTAACATTCTTTTTTCATACTTTCTGCAAAGAATCATGGTTTCTGTAGTGTTTGCAAAGTTAAGTGTATTATCTCAAGCTTTATAGCAAGTCATGTAGTCAAGGTATAAATCGTGATTTGCTGTATCGTGCATATACGGTCTGCTTTGTGATAACTCATTGCTCAGCATGAATTCAGAATACAGGGAATCATAACAAATCCTTAATGGATGATCTGAACTGATAAACACACCTACACCAGTATCGTTACTGACTGCTAATGTATTGATTTAATGTTTCTAAGCAATTTAGTCAGTCCCTTTTCCCATTGAGGGTAATTGCCTGTGTATGGTTTTTAGTGTTTGGTCTTAACTAGTTTTTAGACTGTGGTCTCAGGAGCACAAGGACAACTTACAGTAAATGCTGCTCTTTGTCATCATTATGTTAAATACTATGATATTAAAGTAGTAAAAACGTGGAGTGGGAAATGTAGTGATTTGGTTTTGCTTATTAATAACAGCAAAACAATTATGGTGAAAACATACAGATAGGTTCTGCTATTTCTACTAGCTAGAACTAAAGAACAAACTCGAACAGAAGAAAGGGCTACAGTAGCTTCTTCCCTGATGGCAATATATTCCCTTTTTTGAAGAAGAGCCATGAAACTTCCTTATTGCTGGATTTGATGTTGTTGTGATAGTTAAAGTCTATAACAGCACGGCTGTTTCCTTCTTCCTATGATTGAGGTATTTTGCTTTTAATACGGAGTTAAGGAAGTTGGGAAGGGAGTGTCAGAAGGGAAATCGGTCCTTCTGTCTGTCTCCTGACTATACTACTGCCAGCCTGAGTCATTGGTTTCACTTGCTGCATTTTTCCGGTACACATTAGTTTCTAGTACAGTTTCTGTCAGTGAGGGGAGCTGTTTAATGGAAATAAAATCAAACGCAAAGTCACTTAAGATTATGTAGGAGTAGGGAAATTTCTTTTTCTTGCTGCTAGCACACACGGTTACCTGGGATTGGGGGTGTCTACTGTGGGGATTATTTAAGACTTTAAAGTCCTCATGTGTCCCAGTTTTGAGAGAGAAAGGGTCTAGGAATCAACCACTTCCCTACCCCATGGATTGTTTAATATGTGTTTGTGAGAATAAGTTCTCCCCTACCACCCCCCCGCCATGATCCTGGAGATATCCCAGGAGTGGAGGCAGGCTCTGGGGAACATCTGCAGTGGTGAACCATTTTATTGCAAGGGGTGCTGCCGTCTTTATGATGGGCATTTTGGGAGGAGGTTTGGGTTTACCAATTTATACTTATCATTTGTCTTTTTTGTTCATGTAAGCAGTGCAGAAGCATGCAGCTTCATGGTGACAGCATTTCTGGGAAGTGATGAAGAAACTCCAGTGCAGCCCAAGCATTTCTGTTGTGTGTTTAGGACTGGCAATAGGCAGCAAGAAGTTGTACCACTGAAGCTGTTCTACCGTCTGAAAACAGCCAGCCTAAACCTGACAGCCTCGGTTTAAAATGTTTGCTTCGCAGTGCAGTTTCTTCACTCGAAACTGCACTTTCTTCAATATTTTTTTTTATATTTATTTTAGTCCCAGGGAAGTCTTCCTAATTAAGTTGGTGTGTAGATTTGTCAAGCTGCAAAAATTAGAATCTACTGCAGATGTTTCTTTCTCATGTGCTGCGTACGTGTAAATTCTGTATTAGATTGAGGTCAGCGTGAGTACTGGGGAATAGATTGCTGAATCAAGAAAAAATAGCCACTGGACTTCCAGTGTGGAAAAACTATGTCTGTATTTACATGTCTGGTAATGCAGAGCCTAATAATTTTTTAATGTGAAATATAATTTGGAGAATTTTCTTTGTATTCAAGGCCATTTTATGCATTGCAGCATTTCAAATGGGGTGAGTTAGTCTAGCAAAGAGTAGATTGAGGAAAGACACACTGTTAGTCAGAAGGTATATGAAGGTATTTAAGATAGGTAGAAACTAAATTTAGCTACTAGGAGAAGCTTTCTGACAACAAGGTTGGCTGGTAAAATTGTAGAATCTTATTTTAAACTCTTAAAAGCAGAGTAAGCGAGTTTCTCAGGAATGACTGAAGTATGACTGATCCTGCTTTTGATAAGAGACAAAGTAACATCTCATGAATCATAGAAATCCCTGGGGTTTGTTTCCTTTTTTTGCTACTGTGCACTGGATGACCAAACTCATCATGTATTATTGTTGATTTTTTTTGTCTTGTCCCTTCCTCCTCTTTTTTTTTTTCCCCATTATGAGCATTCAACCCTTTTTTTGGCTGTTGCTGGAGTTTACTTACGTACATGTGGGTGCCTTTGACTTTTTGTTAGATCTTTAAGGATTTTAGATTCTGCATGATGCCACCTGAAAGGCAGTTTCCTTGATATCTCTAATATACCAGTGTCCATTTTGAGACTTCATTTAAATCACTCTGGTGTTGGTATAGTAGTTTTATTATACTGTACATTCATTCAGTACTATTTGATGTATGTAGGAAAAAAAAATTCCTTCCAAACAGAGCATTAGAGAGCTGCAATTAATGTTTTGGGTAACTCAGTGGTAGGAAATGACCATCTTGTTCTAGTTCAAATATTTATCAGAACAGTTTTGTTTGACCTGTAACTTAGTTGTGACCTTAGTGTTGAATACAAAAAACTGTGACTTGTTTTGAAACTTTGCTCTCTACTGAACAGTTTTGTGTGTGGCCTTCAAACAATTCAATGAAGCTTTTTCTACTGCAGTTGGCTATTTACAGAAATACAGTAGTACTGAATTTTTGGACCTATATTGTGTAAGGAATATGCTGATAATGTTTCTGTGGTGCTTTTGAAGCATATTTTTTTAACTTGTCACAATGTCCTTAGATGTATAGAGCATGTTGCTTTTTATGCTTTGTTGTTAGAAGCAGCAGTGGATATGCTGAGATGGGATGTCATGGAAGTACAAAGGCTTCTATAAGAATGTAAAGAATTAGGGGATTTGAGGACAGCATGGTCCTGTCATACAAAGGGTACAGCTCAGTATCTTAATTGTACAATTTTTAGTGTATGTTGCACCTCAAAGTGACTAAGTTTTTTTTTTTTTTTTTCTGTCTGTGATTTTTGTTTGTTGATTCAAAGTAAGTATTGGTTGCAGAGGTCCGGAACAAGTAGGAAAGCACTGCTGGAAATCCGTGTGAGAAGCTGTTTTATATGCTAGTCCTTCATCTGTGGTTATGAGGGGTCTAAATGTGGCTTGCTAATGAAATGTCTCAACTTTTCTTCACTATATAACAAAAACCCCATTCTTCAGAGCAGTCAGCATTGAGTTTCCTCATGAGAAAGCTACCCTGAATAGAAGAAAGGGTATTTTGCATAAAAGAGTTCATGTTGCGTGCACAGTCCCCAATTCTGGTTAATGTTAATTATGTACTAGTGAGAGAGTGAGGGAGGAGTGTAATGAATAGGATCACATTAAGATTTAAATTAGCAAGGGATGGGAGAGTCAATGTAAATATTTAATGTTTTTTATGTGGTCCAAAGAATCTTCAAACAGATACTGGTTGTAGGATAAGGATGCTTTAGTGGAAAAGGCTGTGGTGAGCACACCTCAGTGTGGGCTGCGCGTGTTCCTTTTCTGCTCTTGGGTTTTGTTCCAAAGCAGCAAAATCCAACAAAAAGCATTACCTTTGATTCATGGGTTAATTTTGCAGAGAGCATAAAGTACGTTTAAGTGGATTGCTCTGTATTATCAAGTGGATAGTTATGTCTTGTGTTTTCACTCCTGCTATTTTAAATGTTTTAAAAACTAGTGACGTATAGGCTTCCAAAAATTATTTTTTAAATTGAAAAATCAACCGTGAAAGGATTTGATAGGTAGGGAAAAGGTTCAGTGCTCTTGCCAGGGTAAATCTAAATGAAAGCAATGAATGTTTTTTCTCTTGTCTTTTTCTGTTCAAATATAGGTATGTGTTTATAGATGTACAGGTCTATAATTTCTATTCTTGAGGCATTAGCAACTTTTTAAAGTACCAGTCCCAAAGATTGACTACTCTATGCAACTAGAGCTACCTAAATATTTCCCCAGTACTAATTGTTGTATTAATATTTTTTAGCCCAGTGGTTTCAGAGCAGTTTCCGTATGGCATGGCACTTGTTACTTAATTTAGCAAATGGCTTCAATCTTTGGAAAATGAGTAGTGCAGCGCAGCTTGCTGGAACGTTTATGAGACGGTAAGAGCCCGGCTCTGGCATCTCATGTTTTCCAGCGTGAATCTGCGTGGCTGGTGATGCACTACACCCATGTGGGGTTCATCGCGTACGTAACTTACTCCTGTTTGTGCCATGTTAAGAATAATGCAGACAGTATGAAGAGCCTGTTGAATTAGGAAACTGCCCTAGGCTGTTTGTGTCCCACGTACCATTTGTTGTTCAGATTGATCTCCATACAACCAGTGGGAAGCATTACATTTCACGTGCCTCTTCTGCAGCTTATTGATCCAGTCTCCTCTGGGTATTTCAGCAATATGTGTTACTGGAAAATCAATTCACAAAGCTGCAGCATCAGTGTGGGACATGTAATAGTCAAACAGGGAAAATTATATGCCGCAAACATCGCTTCCTTTAATGCAAGCTGATGAGTCGTGGAAAGGAGCATGACTGTGAATACTTTGCCTTAGTCAAAAGCAGGAGTAAATGGTGTTGAGGACATTTCAAGGGGGAATTTCAAATTCCACACTTGTTTATAAAAAGTTCACCCTTCTCTGTGGGATTTTTTTCTAATAAACTAGATTACTAAATCCAGTGTTTCTCCCAGAGTACTTATCTGGTGCATTCTTCCATGCATAATAGCTGCCTATAAATATTTAAGATTTTTTTTAAAGGAATTTGCAGTTTCCTAAAGAATTCTTTGATATGAGAGGAGGAAATGTCACTGAAAATGGGAGAATCTTCTGCAGCTTTTCATGTATATTTACTTACAGGCATTTTTAAACTAAAAATGAATAATCCCTTACAGCGGGGAAGCGAGGGAAGAAAAATAGCCTGTGCATTTTCCAGCAGATATTTTTAAAGATCAGTCACAATGTAATGATACTTATAAGCAGATGTTAAGAGTACACAACGCTTTTAAAAATAACTGTTAGATTTTAGTTTTTCTGCCTTTAATTTCTCAAGATTTAAACTCAGCAGGGTAGGGCATGAATTCAAATTGTGGTAACAGTTACAAATGTTGACTCTGTCATTTTGGCTTCCTCTTCCCTAAGAGAGCATGGGTCTTCGTTCAGACATGGTGGTGCAGCTACAGTCTTCATGGTGCTTCAGTTAAACAAGGTTTTGCATGTGGACTCTGCAAACGATGGAATGCAAAACTAACAGTCACATTAACACTAGAAGTAGTATCAAGTTGTGGATATTTCATATCTTCCCTTTATTCTTTTTTAGATTATAATTATTGAGCTGGAGTCATATTTCAAGTGAGATAGCACTTCATTAAAAATGTATTTATTCAGGTGTTTAAGGAATTCAAAAATTATGCTATCAGGTGTTAAAAATACTGCCAAGAGAGTTGGGTTCAGTTTTTAATATCTAACCTGCTGTGGTTGTTAAATATTTACATTGAAGGTCACCGCTGTTATTTGCTGTTCACTTTTCAGTGTGCTTGGCAGCGTTCATTAGAGCACTGCGTTCCTCCCACTCGAGTGTGGAGGAAAAAGGCTGTCGATTCTGTCAGAGGGACAAAAGCAAACCTATACTAACCCAGAAGGAAATTGTGTTTATCATGGCAGTTTCCTCTCACGTGGGGACATGCAGTGACGGTCAGAGGAGGATGGCTGAGCCCGAGCAAGTAGGAAGCTCTGGAGATGCTCACGTGAAGGTGTGGCTCATAAATACAGTGAGGTTCTCCCCCAGTAGTGAGCACCACACTGCCCACCGTGCTGCTATTAGACCTTTTGTCTTAAAAAAACCCCCAAACAAACACAAAAACCTCACAATGACAAAACCCCCCAAACTGTCATGTTGGAAGCTGATGCTTTCAGGCAGACTGTGGTTTTTGACTGTGTGAGGATTGTGTCTGTGCTTAGACCATTAAGACTGGGGAAAAGTGACCTCGTGGGTAGCACCACAGGCCATTTCCCACAGCTGGCTGCTGCTACATGTCTGTTGCCTGTGACTGTAATGAAGAAAGTGGAAAATAAATGGGAAGAGGAGGCGAAAGGAAAGCTGACAGACTTGAGTCTAAAACCTGTTGTAGTTCTCTATGTGGAAAATGCCCAACTGCAGACTGTCAGGTTTCCTTTCTGCCTTTGATCAGTATCCATTAGCTTTCTTTGATCCTTTTTGAATATCATCATCTAGTTAAAAGGCTTCTTGATTGTTCTTTGTTAATTTAATGTTGTTATAGCATCCATTTAATGAGTTTGATAAGCAGAGTTGTCTTTTTGAGTAAAAGTTCTTCCTGGCTGCATGTCCCGGGTGAGTTGGGTGCTTCAGCCTTCCTGCCGTGCGTTCGGCCTGGTTTTACTTGCAGGTATGGAGCCGAGGAAGCTTGAGGCAAAATGTGTGTGTGTGTTCCAGCTGTGTCCTGGCTGTTCCCTGCTGGTGAGGGTTCAGCACGTGACACGAGGAACTTGTGACTTGCCGAGATAAAATGATTGAAGGTCCTTTTAAGACATTGCTTTTCTGTGTTTGTGCTTTTGCACTCCCCAGCTCATTTGTGTCAGACTTGCTGGAGTAGAAGCGCTGTCTGTGTCATTGCTGGCAGGCTGAGGTTGCAGAAGTCTTGAGAAAACTGCATAAAACTATTCCGGTTTGCAAAAGATGTTTTCCTGTGGAACAGTTTCAGAAGGCAGAGGTGACAAGTTGCAGAGCTTTGTGTGTCTGCATTTAGTTCTATTAATTGGAGCCAATATTTAAGATGATTATTCTGTTAGAGCTCTGTGCTTTTAAATTTTGAATGTTTTTTGGGTTTGTGTTTTTCATACAGCGTTAAGGGCATATTTTTATGTTGGCAGTAGTAGTGCCTTGTTCCTATTTAGTGGTTTTTCATCATTACATGTCAGATCACTTCGCAAAATTAGTGTTGTTATTCCCTTAAACAGAAGAATCAATATCACTACCAATGTGTTCTTCCCCATCTGTCCCAGAGTGAAGGCAAATTGGCTCAAGCTAATCTTGTTTCTAAACAGATACTATTACTATGTCAAGATCATTTTCCTGATTTTTTTTATTTCTCAAATATTTCTGGGTTCTAAGTGCTTCCTGTGATGGGTTATTTTCAATCCCTGTTGTGAAAAATTATTTTCAAAGCTGTACTTTTTGCCTTTAGGCAGTTATTAAATGGGACACAAAAGAGTGTAAAACTCTAATAAAAAATATACTACAGATATTTGGCATGATGTAATTCTGTGTGCAAGGTTTAAGGTGCTCTTTACCTGGTCATATGTCCTGTTCTTTGTCATCCTGAAGACCAAACTACAGCTATGGTGGGGATAGAGCTGTATCTTTAACCTCAGGGGGAGCTAAGATCTGATCAGACATGCATCTTTCTTTGTAGTTCCAAATAATCTTGAAAAATTACTGCTGCTGCATGTTGTTGTTTTTAGTTACAAGCCCATAATGCTGAGGGTGGAGGAACCTTTACAGAATGAAATAGAATTGCCAGTAATTTTCTCTGCATGGTAGAGACATTGGTCTTGGTGGCAATAGAGCAGTGGCCCTGGTGACCCCTCACTGATTATGCAAGACTTTTGCAAAGGCTGTGTGGGAAAACAGGCATTTAGAAATGAAGGAGCAAACTTACAGGAAATTTCTGGATGGCTTCCTTAAGCATGTTTCCTAGTTGCACCCAGGCAGACCTAGAGAGGAGCCTTTCACTCCCACCAACAAACGCATCAGTAAGAAATTAGCGGAGAGGACCTGGTTGTGTCTGATTGAATGGACAAATGAAGAGTCCTTTGGCCATGCCCAAATTTTTTCTGGAGAGAGATTATGATACGATACTGAGTGAGCATCTGAATATTCAGTATGGCTTTTTGCAGGCAAATGTTATTTTTTTTCCAGCTTTAACCGTTTATTGCTTGTCAGTTACACAAAATAAGTAAACCAGTCAGATTTTCTGATAAGCCATTTGGTACCATGAAGGACCCCAGGGTACACATTTAAATTGTGTGCTTTTGAAAATGTTTGAAGAAATTTTTTCCAGAGGGCAGATTAATTTTTTTTTTTTAGGCAGACAGTACCCTCCTTCAAGGCGACTTGCACGTTGTGCTCTCTGTGGAAGTACATTTTGATGGCAGTAATTGGTCAGTGACTGTCAGGTCTTATCAGTGAACGTTTATCATTTCGCTTTCAACCTTCTTCCTGCGTAGGTGTTCTTTACTTGATGGAACAAGAAGAGGAGTATGTTTTCACCCTGCCTAGTGCCTATGCTCGCTCCATACTTACCATCCCGTGGGTGGAGCTTGGAGGGAAAGTCAACATCAATTGTGCCAGAACAGGCTATTCTGCTACGGTCACGTTCCACACCAAGCCGTTCTATGGAGGGAAGGTCCACAGGTACGGGCATTACTGTCTTATTCTTGTTTACCTGCTACTGGGATTCAATGGAAAGACTCTAGGGCATCTGTTCAGTTCTTCTGTTGAAGTATTTATGGACAGATATCTGAATTTCTTTTCCTATTAGTGTCTGAGATGACTTACAGCTTTAGAACACAGTTTATTGTAGTTATACATTTTATATCATTTAACTGAATTGGATATATTTCTCTCATTAAACTAAAGTGAATGTATTCTTCCAGGCTTTGTTGCTTGTAAAAAAATTGCTGTAAGTGCAGGATCGGAAAAATGTACGCAGAAAATGCAGTATTTCTGCTACGCCAGCTGCTGCTTCTGTGTGAGTCTTGTAGATGAACTGGTGTTCCAGGTGGAGCTCCTGTAAGGAGGAGAAGCGGAAGTGTCGCTGCCCATAGCGGTAGCTCCCTACTGGGGACTCCCACTTCTGCACTGAAATTCCAGATGATGAAAATATTATTTATGTGTCTTTTTGGTTCCCTTTTATTAAGGGCGTGAAGAGGCACTGTGCGAGATAGCTTCCTGTCCTCCTTCCGTGCTCAAGTTGATGACCCAATCATTAACGTACACAGACCCCTTTCTTGTTCTGGTGCGGCCTGTAGCAGTGTCTGTGAGAAGGCCGTGCTTTTGCACGGTTACCTCTGTTTTATTTCAGTTGGTCTAATTATCCTTCCCTATGTGTGTCAACCATTTCAATATTGTGTTCAGGCAAATATCAACGTGGGCTGTTTTGACAGGGCCTTTTCTAAAAGGTGTAGATGAATAATTGGTGCCATCAGGATGAGTGAAAATTGGGGAAGGTTGTGCTGTATTAGTTTCATAATTTAAAAACTTAATTGAGTTTACAGATTACTTGACATGGCTTGCTGAAGCACATGTGTGCCTGTTCATAGAGAGACACACACACGAAACTTCTCCCTGCATTTTGGTTTTCCAGTCCTACCTATCTATTTTGCTCACTCTCAGACCGGTTCTTGGACCACTGAGGTAGCTTTAATCAGTGCCTCTCAGCAGCTGAGGAGGAAACTTGCAGAGCTAAGGAAGAAAATAAAGGTACCTGAAGTCTTTGACATGGGTATCTGACAGCATTATGTTCAGGTGTGAAAATAACACGTGTACTGAAAATGTCACATGAATGTCAGGAGTTGTTTTTCAGGCTGATGAGGTAAACAGTTCTGGGTTAGAGCTCAGTATCGGAGTTTTAAGCTGGGTTACTGCTGTACTTTGGGAGAATGTCATCCAAAAGCTTATTGCTGTGTTAGTGGAGCTTTCTTGGGTTGAGTCTTTCTTTTTGGAGACAGCGTCACTACTTTGCTTGAAAAATTACTTTGTAGATGTAGAAAGCTGCTTTGTAGCCTTAGCTGTGGTAGTGCTTTCATATGCTGATAGTAAATGGTACCAGTTATTTCTGCGGTCTTTTTATCTTCCCTCTTGAATTAGGGTTACAGCCGAAGTGAAACACAATCCCACTAACACCATTGTATGCAAGGCACAGGGAGAATGGAACGGTACGCTGGAATTTACTTACAGCAACGGAGAAACCAAAGTGATTGACACTAATAAACTGCCTGTTATCAGGAAAAAGATTAGGCCGATAGCAAAGCAAGGCCCGCTGGAATCAAGGTAAGGGCAGAGGCGTTACAGTGTTCTGCTTCTGAACCTCGGAGGGGAACAGAACAGGGGAGCAAACTGCAGTTATAAATGGTGTGGTTCAAAAACGCCTCGCTTCCTACAGCACATTAATCTAGGCATAAATAGCTGAAGCTGTGTATTGGTTCTTTGGAACATAAATTATGTTATAGTGATGTATACATCAATTTTGTAGAGGGGGAAAATGCTTGTATACGTTTTAAAGAGCATTTGGAAAATGGTAATGCGGTGTTTTCACCTGCTTTTTTGAGCAATTGTAACATGGCAGTCAAATTAGTTTGTTGCAAGTAATGTTGCATCTTATAATTTACACTGTTTTATATACTTTAGAATATATATATATGTATAAAAATATGTAAAATGTGATGCAGTGTGGGATATAAATACACACACACGTGGTTTTAAGGCTTTCAGCACCCATGTCACATGCCTAACTGACTAGGTACATTAGAAAAAAACTTGTTCTGTTATTCACTGTCAGTAACTGTTGATGGTTATCTTCAGAAAAATCAATATTTTTATTGAATGTAGGAACATTTTATTGGAGGATTTTAAAACATGAGTTAAGCTTCATTTTATTATCTGTAAATATGTTCTCTTTATTGTACAAAGGTGTGTCTTGAGTCATTGTGCAGGGTCAGATATCATTTTCCTACTTGCTAGAAACGCTTGCTTATCACAAACTCATTTTTCCCCTGTAGTTTAGGAACAGAGAGGTTGGAGTAAATAAGGAAACCAGTAGCTCTGCAGTGTATTTATTGTATTTTTTGGATACTAGTAAGCAAATTACAACTATCCAGTTTTTCTGCAGGATATGCGGTTTATCAGATTGTAAACAGAAACTCATTTAAACACCCCTGGAAATATGTGAAAGCTGCCATCGGTTTCTTCTCAGTATTTTTCTGGGCAAAGTTTCTGCTAGGCTAATATAGTGTGAGAAGGCATTGCATCTGAATGCGGTCAGTCGTGTGAAAAACAAGTTTGGTTATATACTGATAATTATTGTTAACTGGGAATATAGAGCACAGATCTGGAAGGGCGCCCTAGAATCAGTGCATCAATTCCTCTGTTAGTAACCTGGTGGGAACAGTCAGTGTCCCAATATTATGTACTCTGGGCTTTTGGCTAACGTTCCCTTATAATTCAAAAATTTAACTGCGAATAAACGCAGAATAAACGCATGTCATTTGGGGGTGGATCATCAGTAAAGAATGTGAACAGGAAATGATAAAAATAAACCCATCTGCTTTGAGAAAAAAGCTCAAGTTGTGAAGGGTCAGGAACATGAACAAAAGCTATTGAGAGAGTCAACTTGCATGGCAAAACACTGGGAGCTGAGCAAATCTGAAAATCTGGTCACAAATGCGGTGAACATTCTAGCTTGTGAACCATCACTCTCCTATGTGACTTGCAAAAATGGCATGGAGAACATGGCATCAGTCTGCCTCTCGCCGCACTGTTGTCCAGCCAGGCACTCGGCTGCGGCAGGTCTTCTCACTCTGTCGCTTGTGCTCCTTCTCCATCACGCAGGCACCTTTGGCAACACGTCACCAGTTCTCTGAAAGAAGGTAATATTGATGCAGCAACAGAACACAAGCACCGCCTTGAAGAGAGACAGCGAGCAGAGGAGAGGCAACGCGTGGCTCTTGCAACGCCTTGGAAACCAAAATACTTTGCCAAAGAGGTACTTTCATTGTCTTATTTTAAAGACCCTATGGCGTGTTTCTGCACACAGGAGGTTGCTAGTACAAATGAGTTTGTCTGTGGTTTTTACCATGGGCTAGTGTTGTTGTATACCACTGATTGTTTTAAATTCTATTTTTGCCGGAGTTTGGCTCTTAAAGAAGAGCGATGGATTTTTCCATGTCCATATTGTAAACTTGTTCACTTCCCTTCAGTTAGATTTATTTCAGCCTGAATTTTTGGTACCTCATGTTAGGCACTTAAAGCTATGTTTTGTACCTTAAAATCCACACCTTAATTTGCAAATGCTGTGTACTCACATCCCCTACTAATCTTGATCTCAGCATACTAAGTGAACACCATCTGGGGATATTTGTCCAACGTAAGTCAGCGTGGACATCTCAAACACAGTCGTGGGTTTTGTCTGCTTGAAATGAAACAGATTTTACTAAGTTCGTCTTTGCCCTTTCTTAGAGGAAAGGGGGAAGGGAAATAAGACTGACTGAGGGAATTATTACGTGACTGTGTTGTTACGTTAGCCAGTATGTGCAGCTATTTAAACCAGCAGTTCATCTGTTGCATCTTCCCACTGCTTCTCTTCCCCCTTGTAGTTTTTGCCCTCCCGCCCATATTACCTGTAAATTCATTAAGCACAGAATTTTCAGACGAGAGGGATGGTTTCTTGTGTTGATTAGTATTATTTTAGCTTTTATGTGGACATACACAGATCCAGTATGTATAAATCTTGTTTGTAAACTCTCCCTAATTTTCTTGCAGGGCGATGGTTGGCTATACTTGAATCCTCTCTGGAAGACCCATTGATGGGATAGAGCTTAACTTTACCTTAAAGGCATTAAAATGATACAGTATATAACTTCAAGATGTCATTGAATAGGTCCTGTTATCAGAAGATACAAATGAGAAGCTATATACTGTGAATGATGCATCTCAAAATAACTGCAAGCTCAAGTTTCCGCAGGAGCCATTTTGTGTGTATGGATACACAAACACACACGCACACATCCGTATGTACACACATATATACACGCAGTGTGTATGTGTTTGTGTATGTATTATTTACACTACATGTAAACAAGTATAAACACTAACAGTGATTTAAAGACCTTTTCCTCGTAAGTGTTAGGGCACAGAACTCCGGCTGGACTCAGCTGGGGTTCCCCGAGTTGTGTGCTTGCAGGATCAGGCCCTATGCTAGTATTTAAGAAAATACTTTTTTATTAGTACTGGTTAAGGTTTTTCTATTTTTCACTTTTGCCAAAAATGTTTTGCACTTACAATGTGACGTGTCACTTAATGGCAGTCATTCTGTCTAAACAGTCATTGAGTAACTCACTTTGACGTAAGAATGATACACTGACAGCGCGCTCGCTCTTTGGGATGCTGATTTAAGAGCATGTTTCCTGTCACTTACGAGTGTGAATTTTCTGCCATCTTATCAGAAGTAGCAATACCTTCTCAAGAACATTGTTCGCACTAACCCGTTGTGTCCTCACTCTTTTGTTTGTTCGTACTTCCAGCTGTTTAATAGATCTCTGGTCACCAGTGAGCCAGCTGCTCTGGTAATTTTGATCTTGCTGTGTAACGCTCTCTGGCTACTGTCATGCCAACGCTTTAGGTTACGTGTTCCGCTAAATCCCTTCCGGCAGACGTAGCTGTGGTGTTCCAGCTCACTCTCGCCTCAGCTTTCCACCCCCACGTAAGAGAGGTATAGCACGCCACTGGGCTGTGCCTGTGGCACCCCGGTTCCCAGCCTTGCCTTTTAAGTTAAACCACTGCTGATGCATTCACGCTGAAATGCCGGGATGTGCGTTGAGGCGGGTGAGGCTGGGTAGGAGTCCTGTCCTGCTGTGACGGCCGCGAGCCTTCCCCACCAGCCGAGAGGCGGGTTCTCTACACCGCTCTGGGAAATTAGACAGAGCTCGTCTGCTCAGAGCCCTTAATTCCGTATTGAGGCTCCAAGCAGACCTGTATTTTGATTTCTTTTGCTTTTGCCCTGGTTGATTGCTTCTGGATGAAATGTTTGGGTGAATAGAGATGATACAACTGGCCTTCTCAGACGAACGGTTTTCTGATGTAGAAGTAACAATTTAGTAAATTATTACACTGAGACAATAACAAATGAAATGGGATATAATTTGCGTTGTAAAGTAAAAAAAAGGAAGTAATTAAACAGTCCTGTAGCTTGATCTTGCATTGTAAGGTAACCCCTGTGACACTAAGAAAGTGGATTCTAAAAGTGTGTTAAAGCTTCGTTGCTTTATAGTTCGTATTTGTTGAAAGTGAAGACGTTTTCGAGAGAAGTGACAACAAAAGGCACATGTAAAATGTGCTGACTTCTGCTCAGCGCTGCTTTTTACAGTGCCCCATAAAGAAACCACTATATTTCTAACATACAGTAGCATGGATGCCTACCTTTCTGTAGTACTGGTTAATTTTGTGCCTTTTGCCTGCTCTCTTAATAAAATAGCTTATGCTTTGTAGCTATTACACAAATATATTTAGGTCAAAGCACCGCTTATAGCTGTTCTTGTGCGTCCTGAATTTTGTAATTATTTTTTTGGTAGATTTTAAAATCTCTTGAGCAACTCAAAAGACTAAACAGAGGTGTGTACCCAAGGAAACATGCCATTAATTGTTCATTTGGACATAATATTTAATATTTACATTACATGAACTTCAGATCCCTATTTAATGAAGGTGTGGCTCTTTTTCCTCCTAAAAGCTATTTTGTCTGCTTGTATGTACTTTTTTTGCACATCGGAAAGGTTCATGTTATAAATGATTTAAATCCTATTTTTTAAAAAAAAATGTGGACTGTATGAGCTTGGTTTTGTAACTGACACCTTTTTTTTTAAAAGAAAAAAAATCTTATTTTTAGGAGTAGTTGATGTTTTTCTGTAACAAAACCAAAATGATGCTGTCATGGTGATCACTGAACTACTACCAAGTATCATCAGGAAAACGTGTACTTTATCACCTGCAAGAATTAACTTTATAATGGATCCACTCTTGTTCTAGAGGTTAGTCTGACGAGTAACTCTTAAGTGTTCACACAGTTTGTAGTATCATCACAAAGAACAATTGAAAATGCGGAATTAAACACGTGGAACATCCTCCCAGAACTTTGACTTTCACACACCAAAGAACAAGCCACATACTCACTAAAAATAGCCATTGAAAACCTCTCTCTGTCAGGCATGCAGGCCTGCGCTCCTGAAAGAGTAGACCTCTTTCGGCTTTGATGGTATGACTGTCGAGGCTACGAAGATGCTGTAGCCATTCTTTTAAGGAGAAATTTGAATAATTTTATGCTTGTAATTTATTGAAGATTTTTTCTGTCTGCATGGTTGGTTGTTTCTGCATGCCGAGAACATTCCGCTTGTGCTCTGATAAATGTTTTGTTCTGTTCTGTTCTGATGCTGTGAAGAATCCCCCGATGCCATTACCACTGTTTCTTTTCCAAAGTAACTGGGGAGAGGCAACCATAAAACCAGTCCTTTCTGAAAAGATCCCATCAGCGAGAGATTCCAGAACAAGACTCACAAGTGTCGTTTTATTTTCTGATAGTTACCTCTTCAGTATTTTTTGCAGGACTGAAAAGTAAATAATTCGTAAGCCTTATTCTGTAGGTTGTTCCACTAGCTGTCTTGGACTTGCAAGTAAATATTTTCCTTTTCAAGTAGCCAATGTACACTCTGAATTGTAATGTAAAAACCTCCATGTACTTCCAGTTTTTTTTTTGTGCGCACCTGTAGAAAGCCTATGCAACCTTTTTCTTTCTTAAATTAGAAATGTTCAGAAAGAAAATTTATACCTTTATCATTTAAAAGATGCTCTGGCAGTCTCTTCTGATTTGCCTTCCTTTCATAATTTGTGACAATGCTCATGAATAAAAGATTTGTTTCATTTAGTGGTGGGATGCCCTTTCTCTTTCCACTGGTGCATTAGTTAATTGGTACCAGTTACTCGGATGTCCAGCAGCGGTGTACAACACGCGGGGCACCTGTGAGCTGTTTGCACGGTTCTGATCGAAGTGAATTGTCAGCTGAATCCTGCTTTGTCGCGGGGTTTTTCTGCCCCGTTCACGCTGCCAGACAACTGTAGAGGTAAGTTTTTGTTTCAACTGGACAGCACTACACGGGGCAAACAAACAGGGCTGGGCAGCATCACGGCTTTGGGAGAGGCTGGGGAACATATGCCTTATTTTGACAAATAAAAAGGAAATGGGTTAAGGTGTTCCCTTGCTTCTGAAAATCAGATTTCATTTAATCTTTGTCATTAACAGAGATTCTTGATTAGATACCTCTTAAAATACAACGCTACATTATTGCAGCATGGGGAGGAAGAATGTGCTTAGAGGCTTCATGGATCCCGGTCAACATTTTTCAAGTGTTAGATAATGCAGTTCTGGTTTATTTTAAACATTCATCCACAGTGTTGGAAACCATCATGCCAGAACACTTTGTTTCTGTGCAAAACAGAAAACAACACTGGCTGTAAATAGGACAGGAAGCACTACCTGGTCGTGTTCCCTGCCGTTCGTTGCATTGCTTCAAGGCCGTGTCTTGGAGCAGCTTCTGCGTTCGGTTTAAAGACATTATTGAGTTTTAGCCACAGCCAAATACGATTTATTTTCAGGTTTTACTCATAGTGGGACTGATACGTACAGAGGGCTGAGTCAAAGCATTTAATGGCTTTTCAAGAGTAAATCTATCAAGATAGTTAACTAATGATTTTTCTCCCCCTCTGTTAAGGAATTACTTCCACAGGTCAAAATATTTCTTCTGGGATTGCCAATAGTATTGTCTGCCCTCACTGCTTTCCGCAGTAATGATTAAGTGATACAGAACTTACTTGGGCAATACTGGCTTCTAGACACTGGCAGTTTTAGTTCCTCAGCAACGGAAGACCAGATTCTAGGATGCAGGTGGAGAACCAGGTAACCTACGTGGCGTGCAGGTTCCTGAGGAACCAGGGAAGGTGATACAATGCCTGCCACTTCTTCTTTGTAACTTTGTTTTTTCTAAGTGGCTGCCTTAATGACGCCAACTTTTCATTTCAGTGCAGAACATTGGCACAAGCCTTGAAGTCAAGTTAGATTTAGGACAGCTCAGGGAAGTGGTAGGCAACTTCAGGCCCAGGCTGGCTAAGATTCCTGCAGTTAGCTTATTTTTCTTTCATATAGCTTTAAAAATGCTGTAAAAGTTGACAGGATTCACTTATTTCTGCTCTGTTAAAGAGAACGCTGTCAGCTAAGACAGAAAACAGCCTGACAGGACTGTAAAGATAACCTAAAGATGATGGGAGGGCAACCTTTCATTTATTTCCTTTTTTAAACCAAAGCTGAGTTACTGCCAAACCACAGACTGACCAGCAGCATCTGCTCTGCTGCCTTTCGGATGTTCTACCAAACGTTAGATGGCTTATTTCTTACCACTGGTGAGGGGCAGGATGCAGATTTGCTTGGAAGAAGGAAGATACTACAAATTACACCTCACGTAATCACCCCTTCTGCTGGTGGGTAAGCCACTGTAACAGCTTGAGCGTCTCCAGATGCTAGAAGGACTCACTGCAATGTGTGTTTGGGAATGATGGCTGCTGTTCTCTGAAAAATATTACAGCCACCTGAATTTCATCACAGCAGCAGCCCTATGTTTGGCTTAATAAATACAAGCTGGAAGGATGTAAAGTAGCTGCTGTGGCTTCATTACAGCAACTTCATGAGGTCAGCAGATTTGCATTATGGAGTGCAAATGACTTACTTTATCACTAGGACTATTGTTAGCCACAACAAAACTGACACAACACCCTTAACACAAAACTTGAATTAACTTTATTTTCCCCTACAGTCAACAACTGGTCTGCATTGAGCTTTAAAGCAACAAAATAAAATGAAATCTCCAAACGACAGGGGGCCAGAAATCCAGATTTAATTACCTTTGTGAAAATGTTGCAGCTGTAGTATTGGTCTGTATAAACCATCAGAGTCAAAAATGAGTTCATAAATCAAAAAAAATATTCTACACCTTGGGAAAGAAGTCAGCAGTAACATTCTCACAGAACACTGTAAATTTACATTTTCTTCATGAAAGGTACATACTATTCTGCATTTC
Organism: Aptenodytes patagonicus; assembly: GCF_965638725.1. Taxonomy (NCBI): domain Eukaryota; kingdom Metazoa; phylum Chordata; class Aves; order Sphenisciformes; family Spheniscidae; genus Aptenodytes; species Aptenodytes patagonicus. Next base: position 125,908,713 of record NC_134950.1, read on the forward strand.
ACATCAAATTATTGATGCAAGTTTTGTTTCTATAAAAAGTTACAACCTGCGGCAGGGAAACAAACTGCAAAACCCTTTCATTTTAATTACAGAAAATTTTCAAGTCTGTATAAAGTTTTCCTATAGCTGGAAAGTGAACACGTTCAGTCTCCATTTATACTTTAGTGCATTTGATCTGACGGTTTTCACCACTTCCTTAAAAAAAAAAACCAAAACCCCCAAAAAACCAGTAGAAAAGACAGACAAAGCAAATAGCACTATAGCAGGAATTGCTTCAATTGATTCAAGCACTCTAAATAAAACTGCGGAGAAACGGATTTCCAGAAAAACTTTTACCCTCACAAGAAGGGCAGTGAGGAGGGGGGAAGAGGTTTGCAAATCCTCTACCTCCGATAGCCACAGAAGAGGGGTTTTATATACCTGTCAACCTTTTTTTTTTCCCCCATTGAACAGGCTATACTTGTTTTACCAATGTAAACATTTACCTAAAACAGTTTAATTTCTGTTCTGAAGCACCAGCTGCTACATGATGCTCAGTTGTATGTTCCTATAGCATTCATTACTGTCGTTTCAGATTTTTCAGGAGGATATCAATTTAGCCCTTGTATCTACAGTGTGCGAGATTTGCCTTGTCTACCTTATGAAAGAAATGACAACGTAAGGCAGCAGTACTGCAGTCCCACGTTAAACAAAAGCAGCTCGTCCAATCTCAACTAGCATCCACTTAACCTGTCCTGTCATCTCTTGCAAAAACCGCAGCTTTGCTTCTTACGCTCCAGATCAAAACCAGCCTGCAGCAAGAGTAAAAGGACATTGAAAGAAAGCACTGAAAAATAACCATGGGAGGAACTTATTTTGAAAGTTTAATTTCAGAGAGCTCTGCTTCCTCTCAATTGTTGGAAACAAGTCATTTTTAGATTTCACCATTCCAGTTTACATACTGGTGCTATTCAGCTGAACAGTGTTTTCCAAAAAAGATTGACAAGTATGCATGTGCCAAGGACCAAATTACAGGGTTCTTTGGTGCAGTCAGTCCAAATTCTCAACAGATTTGAAGGATAATATGTACCAATAAAAAAAATGCTGCTAGACTTGGATAGCAGCTCTGTCTTGCTTCACATTACAAATCTAAAACAGCTGTTCTCAATAAGCCAATATTTTTAATCAGACATTGCCTGAAAATTTTGTACAATAATCTGGACCAATGATGGTTCTGTACCCTCATGTTGCTGTGAAACATGACTTGAGCTAAAGGCAAAGACTGGTTATCTCAAGGACAACTGCTTCGTATTAGCAATCGGAACAGTGTATTTAAACTGTCTTCCTGTTGGGTCTCTTGCCTTTCTTTAAAATTAGTTTATTCTTAATGTAGCCACGCTTCCTTTTGGAGGTCTAAAAAGAAAAACAGAATAAAATGTATTAGTTAATGATTTAGTCTTGACCGCGGTTTAATGGTGTGCATTTCAATGCCTGATCTTTAGACTGATTTTAAAGAGCTTCAATAGTAAACCCTCGACTAGGTATTATCCAGTTATTACTTTTAAAGTTGGGATTGCTAATTCATGCCCGACAGCTGCTTTCGCACAAGATGTACTTTTGCAAGCCCCATCTACCAGATCTGTAGAATTGTTTTCAAAGCTTGTGCTGAGGCAGAATTAATAATTAACCAACACGATAAAGCTCTAATATGCCCAAAGAGCAGAAGCGGTACAGAGCGTTAGTTTTGTTTGGAAATAATACCTTCTTGCATCTTTTGCACTATTTGATTCTCTTAGAGGTTAGCGAGAGGACAGCTAGAAACATTTGCTCAAAGCAGCATTTTTCAAAAGTAAGAGAAAAACTGAGTATTTAGTCTTTAGTCCTCTGCTATTGGTCTGTAGGCTAGTTAGCGCTTTCTGCTCATGTGTCGTCATCATCAGATCTTAGATTTTTTTCTTTTTTTAAGGTAGTAACAGGAGGAAGCATTAATGTTAGTCTTAGGTAATATTAACTTCGAAGTTGTATAAATACGGTTAGCTCGTGGCAGGTAGAATTGCACATTCAACACGCCTGCCACAACAAATTAGACAGTAGGTGGCTCCCACACTCGCTGCACTTCGCTGTGCTTACCAGCAGGCTCTATTAGGTCAATTAAGTGTAACTTTTCTCTTTTTAATAACAACAACAATAATAATACTCTTATAAAGTGAGATAGATACAAACTAATATGTAATACTTGGACACGTTACAGCTCTGAGCTTGAGCGAAGTCATTCCTAACGTGGAAGGAATGATAGGAGATGGACTAAATTTCCAAGTATAGAAGCAGCTGCTGAAAAGCTCTGGCTACTAAGGAGCCCTCCCTCAGAATGCATTTAAGAAATCCTAGTTTAGACATTCGCCCCATGCTCTTTGCTGGTTCTCCGATTTCTTAATGGGAAGTAGAGCCTGTTTGTACTGCAAGAGTTGGTGACGGATCAGAATTGGCATCAACTTTTATCCTGTCTTTAGACAGGGAACTGACACATTCACAGCTTAAGCAGGGTCAATACATCTATTGTTAATAAATATAGCCTCGCTTGTCACTTGAGATCAAAAGTTGCACTGTAAGTGTACGATAGGCACATTAAAGCTTATAATTGCCTTTCCAGGTAAGTCTAGCTTCAGTGACAACTCCCAAATGCCATATTTTATGAACTTCCATCAAATCACAAAAATACACATCTTTACCCTCTAGCATTCTTTACTTGTCTTTCCATGATGCAGTGTAGGTTTACTGCCTATACTAATTTAGTTTGTTACACAGTTGTTTCTGACAGGATTCCGGAATTCCTTTTGCAACATGTATTTGAGTATATAGAAGACAGATGGTGTGAAGGAGAGGGCTGCTAAGATTCTCCCCAACTCCCCTGATAACACATCCTTCTTAATAGGCTGAAGTAGCACACCACAGCTAATGCTTTTAAAACCATGAAGATGATGACTTCAAACAGTAAGCAGCCAGACACTACAGTTCCGTCAACAAAAGTTTCATATTTAATTTATTTCATACAAAATTGCCATTTTTAAACTGCTAGGCATCACTACTTTCAAACAAAGTCAGAAAGCAACTTCCACATTATTTACTTCGTGAGCCTTAGTTACTGAAACATGAATTGATGTACGTTAGAGATTATACTTCCGGTTACATTAAGACTTAAGAGTTGTAACAGCCAGTGACACGCTCCATTTCCTGTTAGCGTTCTGCCTAAAAAAAAAATAATCTAGCCTTGTGTCTTCACATGCTTTTAGGTTAAGCAGACAGTAAATTAACAATTATTACCAGCAGGCGGGTCTGATATTGGACACTAACATGAACAGTATCCGTAACATTCTGGCTAGTGGAAATACATAATTCATCAGCTATGTGATTCACTGTTAAAAATAAACTGCCATCTCCTGACCCCGTTCAGTTACTTCACTGGGAACCCACCTTCTTTGACAAATACTTCTGTTTCGGTACAATGTTGGTTACTCTAGGTTTATGATCCAGTGTCTCTCTGTTGTCTAGTTGTTTCACCTTGTATATTCTAACAAGCCAGTGCTCTGAGGTAAAGGCTTCCTCCAGATGTTTAAATTTAATGTCTTTGTTGCCTATCTCAGCATTGCGCGTACGATCGAATCCTGGGGGTGTCCGAAAATCCAGCTATAAAAATTAAAGTTGCATATTAGTTCGAGACAAAGCCCAAAACACCCATCGCTGCAACCTGTGGTACTTCACACCACAAGGCAACGCTTTCAGCTGGTCTAGTCAAAGGACAACACTTCTCTTGCATTGGTTATTACCACACAGAAAAAACTCTCAGTTCCTTTTTACAATTGAGAAAGAGGCAAATTCATTCTTACTCCTACAGATGTCGCAGGAGACGGCCCTTCATGTCTCAACAGAAATACCATGTCTGCATTCAGAGATGAAGCTACTCAAGTGAAAGCCTGAGGTGTGGCAGCCCGTGGTGGCTTTTAGCATAGCTGCTCCCTCGTGCTCTCTCTTCTATAGTGCGGTAATTTGCACTTTCGTGGTTTTCCATACAAGTCTGAAATATTCATGCTTATCGGTTAAATTTGACCCCCCCGCATTACAAATAAGATCCACTGGCATCAGTTTTAGCTGAATAAAGGATTCTTGTGCTAACGCATCAGAACGAAGGGCCCTTGGCAGCGATGGGGAAGAACAGGAAAGAAAAAAGCAAACAAGGCAGATTTAGCTACATGCATATGCTTGATGATCCCAAAGGGGAGTGACAAAACTCTCTGAGAATTATGCCCTTATATAATAAGTGCCGTGTTGTTTAATACCCTGATGTGGCTTGGATCGAAATCAGGTCATTTCTGACAGATATTAAATAGTCAATTAACAGTTCCACTTCTGTGATGCTATTAAAAAAAACAAATCTAAGGCTCTCCACAACATAACAGTTAACGCTTTAGCAAGCGCACTGCATAATGGCATTAAGATGCTCGTCTGGGGCAATGCGAAGGACAGCAAAAAGCTAGGTACAAGCGTAGGTTAGCAGCAGAAATGCTTTTTTCTAAAGGTTATATAGAGTAGACCATGCCTAGATGTGTTTTAATTGGTAAAGCTGACTCTTACCTCCCATTCTGCTACTACAAGCAACACTCAATCTAAAAGCTGGAAAATACATCAAAGTAACATTTGTTTTCTCACATTTCAATTGAGATTCAGTAGAAATTATAGCACTAACCTGCATCTCTCCAAATCTGTAATAGGACATTTTATACATGAGGCAGTTCAGCAAAGTTGGAGAACCTGCCTTGTCTACGCGGAATTCTCCCTGAGGGGTAAAGTAATCACTTTCCTTTAAAAATAAAAGAAGATACAAAGAGTCAATATAAACTAAACCCCTATTTAAGGTCATTTCTCATTCCATTCTCCACAAAAAAACACTTCATAAACAATCTAAACTGACTTTTACAGTTTAAAAGCTAGTCTTAAAACAGAAAATGATGGTGCTCATTAAAGGTAAAATAGTTACGAACTACCTGCTTGTAACCCAGACCCCAATGGACCAATATTCCTAAATCCGTATTATTGTGCCGGTACAAGTTTTGTCACTTCACAGTAAGGAGTTACTGGAAAACTGATCTCAAAATGTAAAAGTTAGCTGGGCATCTCTCAAAATTATTCTTCAGAAAGGTGAAAAGCACTGTATTGTTAATATACGAGGTCTGCAATGTTACCATAAACTTCGTAGTACACAGTGTTTAAACAAAAAATTTCTGCCATTTTCATCTCCAGTACAAGATGAAACTATGCACGCGGGCTACTCCCTTAAGCCTGTGCTCAATATCTAGGAGTTTTTGTTAGGCTTAAGCAAATATTACTAGACTTCTGCAATCTCTGAGATGTTTGAGTAACTTAAACTCTACATAAGTCAATATTAACACTTTAACTTGTCTCCTACTATTACACAGTTTGAAGAAATTTGTAATGCCAACCATCTAAACAGTCTGAACACTCCTTTTTTGAAGTATGATGGTGCATAGCGAGACACACACACAAGAATTACAAAAGATATCCTGTACTTTTAGTATCAGGCAAAAAAAGTGAAAGGCTTTTGAGGTTACTGACCTTTCAAAACCAGAAATATTGAAAGAAACTGGGCTACAGGCCTCTGCACTCCTACTGTTCTAGGAAAACAACCCATAACACATTTTTTCAAATAAAATGGCAATAAGTAGTAGAGATTTCCCTCCACTGTAATAAGCACTACCAGAAAAGCAACAACGTAAATAAAAGTTTAAAAAAAACAGTAGAGATGAACACACAGAAATACAGTATTCAGCCAAGAACGCTTCAGTTTTCCTGTGTATGTTTCCACTTACCCGAATATCTTTGGGATGTTCCCCCTCTGCTATTCTCACCATCCACAAGAACTTATTAATATCATCACCAGAGTAGCCAATCACACCACCAAAAATAATCAAAACATAATCCACATCCAGGCTCCTCATGATCTCGTACGCTGCCGACTCGTTTGATGACATTGCCTTTCCCACCTGTATCATAGCAAAAATACCTTAAATATCTGCACAGCTGCCTATCAAACAGATCCGCAGATCGATAACCTGCCAGACCAAAGCCCAAGAATACATACTTGCCAACCGAAGCCCACATTTTCATTCTAGATAAAGAAAACTCATTGTGTCTATTTAGAAACTCAAAAGCCCAACCTAAACTGAAGTATTTCCTCCTCCGCAAGAGGAGTGCTGCCTGTTGAAATGAGTGTTTTGAGTATAAAATGTAGCAATAAGTGTTCTCCTTTTGTGGCACCTACAGATTTTTCAAGTCATGGCTGCATTGCCAAAAGCTTAGCGTTGCAGAAAATACCTAATTAAAATTGTTTTCCAAGCTTTAGACACAGCCCAAAGTGAATAAATTATTTGAAATGTTAGTAATTTCTTGGGTTTTTTTCCTTGAGCTCTGTCCTTCACTAATGAAGCAGCCACGCTGCATTGTACTCAGTAGCATGCAGGCACCCTCAGCCTTGAATTCAAGGGAGAGAAACGCAGAGAAAGTGTCACAATAGAGACATCCTTGAGTTAAAAGCATAACATAGGTTTGGCCTTGAAAAGCTTTTTAAAGCTGTACCCAGAACCTCTTCCACAGCGGTCACTTCCAACACTTAAAGAATTCACTTAGGTCAGTACCTGGCATTCAGTTCAGTAGTTCTGTTTGCTATTGAAGCTCTTGCACTTAAGGCATAATAATGTATCGCTGTAATAAAAGGGAGTAACTACAATATAAATAATATTGCATCCAAATTGGTAACATTCAGTTAAGAACGTAATTAGGAAACGCTAAGCTTAGGCTGCAATCCGTCAAAAAGACGGAGAACCTCAGCTTCTTGGCCATGATCCCAATCAATGTGAAGTTATCTGGCAGATTTCCATTTCTGGGCAGGAGAAAGTCATCTGGCATGTGTCTCGGGGCACGCCTCATGTAGAGCACAACTTCAGGTATTCGCCACAACACACATTTATTGCTTGGGTCCCCCTTTATGGAGTATACATTCCGAAATGGAACCTGACAGCACCAGCAGTCATACCGGAGAGAATTCTTTATTAAAAACCATCATTGCTAACTGCTGTAATGTGTATGGTTACTGTGCTTATGCAATAGAGATGACTTCCACGGTCTCTCTATTCACCTGACGCGCCCTGTCCTGCAGGTATCTGTTGGTTTAGATACAGTATCTGCACTTCTACATCTTGTAGAAGAGGGAGGCACACAGAGCTGTCAGAGTTGAATGTCTATCTAACACACGCTAACGCTGTCAGGTCAACAACCAAAACAAGAGAAAAGTGTCCTAGTGCACGGGAAGGCTTCTTGACTGGTATTGGCACCAACAGTACAGTTTCCCAAGCTTGCCTTCGGCTGATGCGAGTTCCCTGCCCCTGTCAAAAGCATGTACGTATGACCCCCCCTTCCCCAATACACATTTTTTCAGGACTTTGTATGCTCAAAGCACAGCTTGATTAGTTTGTCGATTTTGAACACTGCTTGTCTGCAGATCTGGTCCAACTGCTGTACTAGGTACTGACACAAGACGAGAAACTATCCTAATACATTCCTCGAGCCCTTCCCCCATTCTGCCCATGTAGCATGACATAGGTCTTCTAGGAAGAAATGGCCACTGAGCAATGACTGATGTCATCACTGAGTGATGGATGAGTCATTAAACGGCACCTAGTAAGGCTGCAACCCAGCTACGATATAGAGCATTGTTTCGCTTCTGAAAAAAGTTTAAGTTGCCCAAGGTGGTGCCCCTGCAACCACAGGCGATGCTAACACCCTGCTTTTAAGCACATGCACAAAACTTAAACTTACTCTTCAGAAGTGAAAGAAATTAAATGTACAGATGTTTTGTCTAATGGCAAATTTGAGAAGACACAATTGCATCAAATCTGCAACACTTCCATTGCCATTCATAAACTTTCTCTGATTTCCAAGATGCCTGAAAATTTGTTGTTTCACATGGGCAGTTTTCATAGTGCCATTCAAAATCCAGTCAGCAAAGACACTGCTAAACTGAAACGACCCCTGTTTGGATAGTTACATTAGATTTTGTCTATCCTCCCACAAAGAAAAGAGAAACTGAAGTAGAGGTGAAGTTTTGGAAACTCCAAGTAAACAAAACAAACTCCAAAAGCAAAATCGATCCCTTCTAGCCCCAAAACTCTTCATACTTGAGTTCTAATAAATGCAAAAAATACGTTCCTTCCACCTCTGTGTTTCCCACTCCATGGAATTTTTCCTTAATATCATACTATCGATCAACACACACTTACAATTTCATACTCGACCGCAATGTAAACATTTTGGTGTTTCTACTCCATAGAAAATTGCCACCCTTACCAGGGCTATGTGGCTGTTGTTCCAAGTATTGTTATCAACCAAGGTTGTCCGGTTAGCCATTCCTGCTATCTGATAACCATAGTCCCACCATGACATCACTCTGGCGTGCTCGTCTGTGTTTTGTCTCAGCCAGTAGTAGGCTTCTCTGAAGTCATCTAGTATATTCCGAGTGCTGGAAAACAGAGTTCATTTTATTCCTATCGGTACAAATACTAGCAACAAATTAACTGCACCATGATAAATCTGCGCTCACAAATAAGGCTCTTCTTAATGCGTTCAACTCCCTTCCAGGGATTCAGTCACCAGCAGTCATAAGCTTGAACCCACCGACAGCTGAATGGCCAGAAGCTAAACTGCGTTTGAAGATGTGACTAAATGCATTTCCAGTCAAATATATATTCATAAACAAGTTTTCCCAATTGACTCAAAAACTTTATTTTTTTTTTAACCATCATCTTTATTGGCTTTGGATAGGATTATTTTTACATATTTACATTAAATATTTCATAAAATGTTGTATCTTTTTGAAAATTAGAGTATTAAGAATTTTTTGTTCAGGCGACAATTCTGCCATAATATAATTACAAGTGATTAAAAGAAGGTAAAGCAAATTGCTAACACAAAGGAAGTAGAAAGGCTTTTGCCCTTTAATTATTTTCAGACCTGTAGACCTTACTTACCCATCATGGTTATAGGAAGCGAGAACAACGCTGGGGCTGGAGTACGCATTGCTGGTTACCCAGGTACAATGGACAGCAAACATCATCAACAACATCAGCATCAGCATAGTAACAATGTTTTTGATATTGGGACCTAGTCCTTCTTCTGTTTTTTCCTGTTCAGATACATGTTTTCTCACTTTGCCTGCCTGAACAAACACAAATACATCTGTTATGGCAACTTTTATCACCCTTGACAATGGTGCACCACATGCACCCCATAAATGCTATGGGATACTATAAAGCTAGACCAAGTTGTAGCGTAACTAAGTATGCACAAGAATATTTTGACAATCCAGCAACTTGTAAAAATGGATGACTCCTTGAAAGCCTCTTTCAGAAGGAAAAAACCTATTATGTGAGGGTCAACGCACGACTTCCTTGGTTTGGCTCAGTATGGTGATGCCCTTTGATAGGGCTGGGTGGAAAAGAGAAAGGCACAGGTGTTTACTGTGAGGAAAAGGGGAAACCCAAGGCTTCCTCCATTGTCAGGGTCAGTATAACAAAGCCCAAGAGATAAAAAAACCTAGTACCTAACAACATCTTCTTCGTGATGAAGAGAGTATGCAAGTTTATGTATAGAAATACTATTCTATAAAATGTATTATTCTTTAATTTCACCACGTCTTAGAGGAAATACAAGAGGGAAACATGGAGACATTCAGTGACACGGAACTGCTATAAGTAGTTAAGGAGAGCGAGCAACTGCCTGCCATTGCTTCTATAGAAAGCTGGGTCAACACCGTGCACTTCCTTTAGGTTAAAGGCTCATCACCAATCGAGCTAGAAGGAACCACTTCTACACTGACACCCATTTTTTTTTCAGGACATCAGTTACACCTTATTGGAGAACATCAATACTTGTTCTAAATTTAAATGCTAGTGATTCAGACCTCTAGTGGCATTTAAAATATTCTGACCAAAAGGGGGAGGAAAAAAAAAAAAAGTAAAAATAAGCTGTTCTCTGACTTCTAACTCTTGCTCCCTCCCCTCACCTTATCATACAGGTTGCCAGGGTTCCTTTTGTCGTCCTCATCACTGCTGTCCTCTATTGGTGGATTTTCCCGCTTCATATCATCACCCAAATAACGCTCAAAGACATTGGAGAAAGCAATTGCAGACAGCATACAGACCACTGGAGTCAAAGTGAGCATCAGACGAACCATCACACCAGCAAAGTAAACAGCGCTGATTGCATACAGAGCAACTGCAAAGAAACAAATCTACTCATGACATTTAGAAAATAACACTCTGACTGCACACATACATGCTCTCCATAAAACTACTTCTGGAAGTGGGTTGAGCATCTGTGTGTATAAAGACTTGAGAATGCATCTTGCATTTCATTGCTTTTTAATTTACAGAGATACAGTTCAATTAACGTTTATCCCTTTTGAGCCTCAAACCCTTCCTGAAGTTCATCTTGACAACTGTTAACAGTAACACAACCCCATTTTCATATTCATTAATAATGTGTCAGAAGATACATTATTAGTGAAATTTAATATCACACACCAGAAATACTACTGGAATAATAGGTCGTTTCATTTGATTAAAAAGGCCAAACAGCCCTAGACCAAACAAGTTATTGAAACTGAAAAAGCAAAAGGAAGTGTTAGAATTTCATGTAAATATCAAATTTTAATTTAAGCTAGAGATATCTGTGGACAAATTGGGGGCTTGTCTACATTATAATTCCATACAGACAAATAATATGATATTGCGAGCCCTATTCTGAAGCAAGTTTTCCTGAACAGTATTATCTCCACCACCCCCACTCCCCAAAAAACCAAAACAAAACAGGATTTTCAGAATAGGAAGGAATATGCAGAACACTTTTCTTAGAAGGAAAAAAAGCCAAACAAACCTATATACACTGGTTAGGAACACCTATTGTTCAAGTAATAGTGGTTATTCCTTGTCTGCTACAGTTTAACAATACGCTTTTGTGAAAGATTTGCCACGGAAATCATGAAGGGACACTGATTTATCAGATTACATTACATAAATATATATTTAATATATATATAAAATAAATTACATAAATATTTTCTACTTTGTAGTGAAATAGTACGGCTCCCCATTCTCACTCATAGGTATCTTTATGCTGACTTAAATGGATGATGCAGCAGTAGGAGGCTGAAAGTGAGGCGCCCAACACTGGTCTTGACAAGGACTCATTGTAAGCCACAGAGCACAGAATACCCCGAGTCACTGGATTTAACACAGTAAACATTCCCACTGCCCACACACCTCTTAGGTAATCCTAAGAGGCAGCTATATTGGTCTGGAGCCTCCTGTCCCAGTAAAAACCCAAGACCTGAGTGATCTTAGAATCATAGAATAGTTTGGGTTGGAAGGAAGGGCCTTGTAAAGGTAATCTAGTCCAACCCCCCTGCAACGAGCAGGGACATCTTCAACTACATCAGGTTGCTTCACTCCTCCATATGGGCTACAGCTTCAAATTACATCCTTACAAGCCTCATTCATAATCTTAAAAGTCTGCTTTCACAGTACAGCTTCGTACAAATAAACAATTCATTGTCACTGACACAGGGAGACCTCACACCTCTGCTTAGGCTTGTGTCTTATCTAGCACTTGTTCCACAGCAAGTGATTCCATTCACTGCAATAGCAGAAAATCTGGAAAGAAAAGGCACTTTGAATCACCATCTGTGATGGGATGAGTGCCAGACACCCAGGGAAGGGTCGGCTGCCTTGCAGCCTGCATGGGGAAGGGACCTTCCCTTTGCACTGAGCTGTTCATCTGGCTGAACTGTACTGTGGCACTGCACCCGGACGCATGGTTTGCAAGATGAGCATGTGGAAGAGCATGCAACTCCAGCCACAGAACAGAACCATACCGACAAATATTTCGATCCCACCTCTTGGGACGATACTCCATCACCATTTCAGTCTCTGCGGTTTTATAAATGGTTTTAAATACTGCTGGGTGCAGGCAACTTTTAATAATCATCTTTAAACACGTCACTTTTAAACCTTTTTTAGAACAAGCCATATACCAGCTTTGAGCAAACAAAACCAAAATAGAATCAAGTTGAAGACAAGATTTTTCAAAACAATTTTTAAATATTTTCTCTTACCAAAGACTCTTTCATCATTGATGTTTTTGATACAGAACCACAGCCCTGCTGGGAAAGTACACACGAGAATATGCAGATCAAAAAAGAAGGAAACCCATGTTGTAGGCTGATGCTCAGACACAGAGGCAATGATCGGGATGTGAATTTTCGCATACCTTTTTTAAAAAAAATTCAGTTCAAATTATTTTGAAAAGATAAAATTATTAAAACTTGTAAACATTAGGAATTCTGAAAGTCATTTCAAAGGAAGCATTTCAATTTAAAATGGCAAGTGCTCTATTCAGCAGAAATCTGACGAAACTTTTATACCAAAAAAGTCCCCAGGTTTTACTTTATTTAGGAAGTATTTGGTGTATAGAGTTATTTAAAACACCAATATATAGGATTATTTCCATACTAATTAAAAGAATGAAAATTATGGATGTTTTGTTTTATTATGGCTAAATATGAAGCCAAATTCACCAAAATGAAAACACGCAGCTATGCAAGCCCCATCATTACATTTTGAAGAGATAATCACCCATGCCAGTAAGTCTCCTAGATTTTCAACATTGTATTTTGGAAACTCTCCTCTACACAGAATACCTTCATTTTCTTAGTACAGAAAGTTACAGTATTAAATACCAGACCAGTTACTGATGCCCCCACATTTTTTTTAGATGCTGAAAAAAAAAAATCAGGCCTTGTCTACACTTGGAAATACATGTCAACTAAACAACATGTCAAACACTCAGTGCAGTCAAGGACAAAACTGTGTTCTATATTAAAGACGGCTATACACATGGACCTAATCTGGGGTGCTACATGACCGAAAGGTGAGGTATCAAACACATGTCCTTTTTTTCACTGAGATCTAGTTCTCATTCAAAACTGCATTGTGTGTTTTAACACAATATGATTTTCTAATGTAGACAAGCCCTCAAAAGTTTAATGCTTTGTGTATATATATAGACCACTTCATTTATAGGCAAAGAACAACATCTATATATTCTTCAAATAAATCTGAGGCTTCTTTACTGACATCTATTCTACTACATTTATTACAGAGTTGGTACACAATCCTGTATGAGCTGGACTTAGGAGCCTGAAAAAAACTGAACTGCAGAAGTTTGAAGTTCTCCTATCCCTGCTTTTAATCTTAAAAAAAAAATCTACCAATTGAATTTCACCTTAAAATACATTTATCTGAGAAAAATATCTTCAGTTTTATTCCTATTCTCCTGGCTGGCTAAAGAATCCAACACTGGATTTTCAAAGGTTAACTAAAACAAAAGATTAACTAACATGGGTTTTTACCGTGAAAACACACATGAATAAACCAGAATTGTTCAGAGTAGACATCTGTATACGCAAAACAGATGTATGAACATAATAAACAGGCAACATGCAAGATCATATGTGCAACATCTTTGTGATTTCGTGCAATGTTGTGCAATGAAAATAGTGTAAGTTTAGGGCTCTTAGTAATTTTTAAATATGTCCTCAAGTGTTGGTACAGCTTTTGGTTATTTTATGCTGAGAAGCACTACAATTTTATATAGAAAAACATACCATTACATATTCAAAGACTTTCAAAGAAGCAAGAAATTTAATAGATAAATTAAGTGAAATGGTTGCAAAGATCATGAAACAGTTACTCCAAATGCTCTCTTTAGATAACTGATTAAAGCCCACTATATTCTCCTTGACTGAAATACTAAATAGATTTGAGGATGAGGAGAGCAAAGGATTACTAGTTTTCAGTAGAATGCTATTGATATCTAAATCCTTATATCCTTTATCCTTACTTACCCAGTGTCCCACAATGAATAAAATCTGCCACTCCAAGGAGCAATATAACCTGAAAAAGAGAAAGGGAAAAAAACCCCCTTTCGCTGCTAGGTATTTAAATGCAATACTTTTTCTACTCCCTCAAATTATAGCACAAAACCAAAGAAATTTCACTGAACTTGTAATGTATGTGAACTAGACCTACTGCATTAGGAAGACTATGAAGTCTACCAACCATGAAGCTAGTTTTAGAAGAACACACTCTTACAGGATCACACTCTCGCAGGATCACATTGTACTCGTTGAGTATCAAGACACACACACCTCCAAAAGTCAAAGCAATGCAATAATAAACAAAATATTTCTCAAAGAATATGACAGATAGCAACCTATAGTCCATAAAGAAGTATAAGAAAAAGAAAACATAATTGGTAAGAAAGTATTTAATTTTTCTGAAATGCCTGAGCAGGAAACTGGGAACGATCTATAGCCAAAACACTAATACTCAATGAAACACCGGTTTCCTACTGTTTCTCTGCTGATGGATCTACATGTGGCATGGAATATAAAAGCTGCTACTAGACAGACTGATAAGCTTTACATATTACTTTTTTTAAACAACGCCTTTAGATACTTGAGTATAAGATGAAAAGAAACAGTATCATTATCAGATGAAAGATAAAAATTACTATTAAAAGATATTAGTAAGATTATTCTTAAATTTTATTTCCAGTTTCCTTGCAACTGTTTCATCTCCCTCTGAAGACAGATACAGACAAGCTGAAATAAGAGAAAGTTAAATCTTTTTATTTATTACTGTCATGCACAAAGACTTGGGTATCTTCCCTCTATCTGATATTTAAAATTAGTATCACCTGACTGAAGGTTTTAGTTTAATATCTAGTTTAGACATTTAAATATTGTGGTTAATGTTCTATGACAAGACATATCTTTCCCTTCAGTCTTCGGATGCAAAGCTTGCTCCCAAACCACTGCAAGCACAAGAAGAAGGAGCTGCCAGCAGATGGGGTACGACCAGTTACAGTCTTCTCTGGATGTACCCAAAACACAAGATTAGATGCATTCATCTGAGGGTGCTGAAAGAGTTGGCTGATATAACTACCCACCATCTTCACCAGGGTGATAAGGGAGGCCCCTGGTGCCTGGAAAATGGCTAATGCTACACCGCTAGGAAAGGCAAGAAGGAATACGCAGGAAACTACAGGCCAGTAACCTGAGTCCCTGCAAAGATCATGGAGCACAGCCTCCTGAAATACATTATTAAATGCTTTTTGAACCATTGTCCTCATTTCTCATTTATAAGCTGAAGAAGAACAGGCTGGACAAACAGACCATTTGAAGGGTTGAAAACTGGCTCTCCTGACAAGCTCAAGGTAGTACTCAGTGGATCAGGGTCCAGCTGGTGGCTAGGTAAAAGTAAATATACCCTAGAGGCCAAAACAGTGAACGGTGCTAAATTGAAAAGAGTGGCCTTACGGCAGGCAGGACTTCAATCCAGAACCTCAAACCCCTTCTTCTTCCAGGTGCTGCACCTGGGACACAGGGTCCAGATGTGGGCACCCTTCTGCAAGAGGATTATTAAGACAAGAGAGAGGGATCACAGTGCTGTGAGATGGTCAGGAGCCCATATTGCACAGCGCACCACGAGAAGCTGAGGCAACGAGGTTTGTTCCATCTGGTGAAGCAGTGATACTGATCAGTGAATTTCAGAAGTTGAAATCAACACTTCCTAAGAACTGCAACAGAAGACATATTTTGCTGCACACTGAGATTAGAGCCAAATTTTGTTTTGATATGCCAGTCTGAAAATTTTTATTAAGTATTAGTAGGACCTGCTCATACATACTGAAAAGCAAATCATAAACCATCAAGTTTTAGAAGGCTTTCAATCAAATAGAGATGCTAAGTATTCTTTTGGAATAATGGTATCATAACTAACAAAAATAAAACTGCTATTAAACAGTCCAAAATGTTAAACAACTGACACAGAAAAAATTTACGCCAGAAACATTGCTAAAAAGAAGTACAAGAAAGAAGTCAGTTAAAATAAAAACAAGCTAAGTCTCAGGTAGGTGTTTTTTCCCAAAATAAAACTCTGACAAAACAAAACTGTATTTGAGGTATAATATTAAGATCATGCAATTCAAACCAAGCGGAAGTCAATTTTTGCATGGGTGACATATTTTAGCTAGGAAAATAAGATTGCGTTTTCTTCATCGGGGAAGGAAGTACGGTATTAGATCACCAAGGAAATAGATAATGGAATCAGAAGATGCCAGTGAGGCATCTGGGGATGGCAACCAAACAAAGACAAGCTTGTTTTTGTGAGATTGGGTAGAACTGCCTTGAAGACTGGAGGCTGAACCACAGAAGTAAAGTAGAACTTACAGATTCATTCCAGTCATACAGAAATCAGATTAAAGTATTTCAGAAAGTAAGCAATCTGACCTTGACCTATCAATGCTATTCAGAACAGATTAGCTATACGTATTTTCATAACACGCTTTGGCTACAGTTATGTTCCTCATGCAGTCTGACTTCTCACATCATCATGTGGATTGTGGATAAACCTGAAATACTGGAATGATGCTACAAAGTTTTTTTTTTTTTCTGCAGCCCAGAAAGCACAGTGAATTCCAACACACAGAAATACAGAGTAACACGAGCACTGGTTTGCTGTAGCATTGCCAACAACTACTTTAGACTAAACCAAATGTCGATCATCTGGTTTACCTGCTCCAAAGGTAAACTAGTTTCACATTTATTTACCTGTGTATGTCAAATAGATGACACTCAGGAATACAATACCAGCAGCTAGTGAGACACCCAAGAAGAACAATGTCTGAAATTCTTGCTTTGTTAATCTGTCTCTCAGATACTGCAAAAACGCATACGCCTGAAGCAGTGCAAAAACACCTAAAGAAAGAAGAAAGCTTTTGTTTAAATGCCCAAAAGCAGTAACAGCTGTTAAAGCAATTGGCATACTTTTGCTATATTTGAATTAGAAAAATAAATGTAAGGTACACCCTTACATCTAAAAACTAGTATATAATAACTTTCTGACAAATAGCCTTTAACACTTAACAGAAATGATACTTTCTTGAAATGACAGAAACTTGCAATGAGAGAAAGTACTCTCCAAAACATTCTCTGCTTTTTATATCAAGAGATCCGATACCCACCACCTCTTTGCTCCCAATTAAATTGGGGTAAGGGAGAAAATCACCTGAAAACTAGATTGCATTGACTATGACAAAAACACAGGTTAACATACCTAGACCTGGTAAAAAATTAAGACACAGACCCCAGGCAACACAAAAACAAGGCTGATATAGAAATATATGGAAATTAAGCTACTGAACAAATCAGGAGGATTTAATAAAGAAAAAAAACCCCAAGCATTAAGTGATACAGACAACTGAATTATATAAAGCTAGTGTTGAAACACCAGAATTCACTGGGTAAGCACCCCACTCCCTCAAAAAGGCTGTTCAGAGTTTAACATTAAACCACCACTTGGACACGATTTTTCGGTTGTTATTCGTTTCAATGTATGTAGTCAGATCAATCCAATGATTAGTCCATTCAAAAGTGAAAAATCACTGGTAGCTGGCAGTAGAAAAAAACAGAATTCAAGTGTATGGTAGGTGTGCAATGTTGAAATTCACTAGTTCTGAACTCCTAGAGAAAGACACAAACTCTATTCACTAAATAAATGCAACATTCTTCAGATGCAAAATGTGGTTTGATAATCTTTACTCTTTCCATTATATTCAGATTGTTGAAAAAAATCTTAATTTTTACAAGTCTTTTCCTGGTAAATGTTAATGATATTTCACTTGCTGTCCCAAATACATTTTGGTAAGCGACTATACGTAATAAAAAAACCTGAGGAATCTAACAAACTAATCTATATCACACAATGTATGCAGTTAAATGTACAACCTACCAGTCTTAGTAGAGGTTATTGCTGTCAAGAAATCAAGATGTCTGACTGTTAACAACCATTGAAAAACCAACTTACTTCAAAGAAATAAAAAGAATCAAACAAGATTGAAATCAGTTATTTAAAAATCAGCCTCCTGATTAGTAATTTCAGTAATTTGTATTTAACCCACTTTGAAAAATTACAGAAGAATATCAACTTTAAAACCAAATTGCTCAGCAAAAACTGTGTTTACCAATAAGGAATGTTTCAGTTGTACAATGCTTGAAGGCAACTTTATATTGCAAAACAGTAGAGATTAGCAACGTGTAAAGTAAGTGCTTGTCAGAACGTGCAACTGATCCAGTGTTTTGGAGGCATTTTACCTCCATTAGCTCACAGAAAGAAGGATAATGTGTCAATTGGAAAGAAAACTTCCCTACAGACACTAAATTGTACCTCTTTTTCTTTAACAATTTGCTTTGTTAGTATGTGTTCTTTCCAATACAAGGAAACAAAGCCGCAAGGGTTTGAGGTTTTCTTGTGCTAAGCAGGCTGTTTGGAAGCAGACCTTTAATTTTCTTACCTGCAGCTGCCATGTGTTCACTTGTTCTAATTGGCTGAAATCCCACAAAAGGTATCTGCATCGATAATATTAACCCCACAATGTAGAAAGTGCTATATGCTAGGAAAAAAAGTGAGGAGAGAGGAGGTAGAGAATGGTGGGAAAAAAAATGAATACACACATTTCAAAAAGCATTGGTTCCATAGTAGAGTCCATCCTCCCCCCAACTTCAGTGACACTGAAACAGAACTGTACGATTCTAAATATTTCAGCCATCCTAATTACTTTTTCCCCCTTTAACTAGAATAAACCTGCCTATTGCATCCAATTTTAGAGGAAGTAGCAAAGTATTGTTGTTCCTAATTGCACTGTTTTTTCTCCTCCTAAGGAAATAAACCATCTACCTAAGATGCTCTAGCTCGGAAATAGTTTTCTCTTCCCATCTTGTTTTCGCGGGGCACGGGTGGGGGAAGAGCTCTCAGATAACACGTGACAAAAGAAGCTTCCTATATGAGGAGAAATTGAAGGGGCCAGACCTCAAAGAAGCAAAACAGTTTGGAGTCCACTACCTACGTAGAAAATGCAAAGAGGTATGCTTGTTCTTTTTTTAGCACAAGAGCAGAGGCATGCCAAGAAACTGAAAGGCAACAGAATTAAAAATTAATACTAAGCACATGTATTAATAGATCTATATCAACCATGGGGATACAGATAATCATAACCCCCCAGAAAGTAGAGGCCAAGGACATCATTAATATTAATATTAGTATTAATCATATGAATGATTATTATGTATGCACTAAGATTCATATACTTCATTTTGACAGGGTTTTGGTCCTCAGTATTCCAGGCTGAAGAGAGGGGAGGGGAAGAGAGAAATACCAACTCTGAACAGTCATGAGTCTGACTACATTTGAAGTAACCAGCCAACAAGTCCAAACGAAGTTTTGTTCCTTCAGTGGCAAACAGCAATAATCCACTTCCCAGATTTTTAAACACTCCTACAAATCATAAGCCACTGTCTTTGTTACGGCCTCGATCGTATGAAGAGATCCCTGTTCTCATACAATCCTTTACCAACCTCCACGAGAACAGGCTTGGGGAGCGCATCATTTACCAGTAGTATTGTTTCCATGGCACCTGTGTGGTCTCACTGGGGGATTATGCTCCCAGGGTACTGCGTGCTTTCCGAAAGTCACAGAAGCGACTGTGATGATACTTCCAAGCACTTGTTGTCTTCTCTGGTGTATTCTTTCAAGCATCTGTATTGCACTACTTGGCCTCGCTACTGATCTATTCCCTCTTAAGTCACTGAATTATGTTTTTTGCTGTAGGAAGCTTAATTTTTGAAGAATTCACTACAACATAAATCATTTACTGTACCGTGCAAGTATTACAACACTGCCATCCTGTGGAAGTTCAATGATTGGCATAAATCACTACATTTCACATTTGTTAGACCATTGCAAATCATAATTTTTAAGCCTAGTCCTGCAACTGTTATACTTTCTATGCCCACTTCCCTCCACCCCCCATCCCTTACTCCCACTTCTTTCAAACAGCTATCACATGTGTCTGCCTGGTCTTGAAAAGAAACTGGCAATTTACACAGCAACACAATTTTTCTAGGAACTTAGATACATCAAGGTGATCTATCATCACAAACTGTCCATGTTCCTTTACATTCTACTGTTTACACAGTCTTTGCAAAAACAAAAAGTTAATTTAGATTCCTGCAAGCTACTTTCATGGTTATAACTTTGACTAGGTCAAGAACAAAACCATTCTGACCTACTGTGGATAAACTCATTTTATGAACAATTTTAGTTGCTGTACACTGCACAAACACAGGAAGCACCTACTGAAAAAAACTTCTCCAGAGAGTACGATCAAATACTTGACCACATACTTTCAACTAATGGATTATAATGACCAGAAAGAAACACTCATCATCTGAAGTTTTAGAATACTGAGGTAGTTGATAGAAATATATGCCTGCTCATTATTTAAACGATAAAATCCAATAAATAGAACAAGGAATTATTGAAATTAAGTTTTAAATTGTGGAAGATCCTTAAGTGTTTTGTTATTAAATATTCTGAAAAGTATACAGAACTTTAAAAAAAAAAGTACAGAAAAAAAATCAGATTGAATTGAAAATTACCAAGTCTCTTAAGTGTGCAAGCATGACTTAAATCTATATTGGTACCTTTCCAAATGTAAAACCATTTATTTTTTAAACATATGATAAACTATAAGAGAAACTACAAGTATGATAATAGAAAATAATAACAATGGTTCCTATATCTGAATAAAGACGTTATTTACCTATACAAGTGCTGCTAATACACTGGAATTGTAAGCACTTGTTCTTAATTATTAAGCTAGTAAGATCTGAACGAAAGATACTGACCACTGTCAAGACACACACACACAAAAAAAAGCACAGCTTAAGCTTTCAAATGTAGGTAGCATGATCACCATTGATGCCAAGCGGGTCAGAAATTATCTGGCTGATAAATTCATCTGCCTGCAAGTCATAAAATATTTTAAAATTGGCAAAAAAGTTCACGTTCTGAGAAATTTTTACTCATTAAATGATTCTGAATACGCTGCCAGGCACATCAGATCATGTCCCACTAACCTTTTCTTTGGTGTATGAACATCCATATGAAAAAATATACACCAGGACACCATCACTATTTTTTTTAAAACGTGGTGCTACCAAATATTATTCTCTACATTTATGCTATTATATTAAACATTCATCAGTCACAAAAGTTAGGCTCGTGCTAGTTTAAAATAAAATTAAGCAACTCATCTAGAGATTAAAAACCCCCAAATTCTCGGTAACAGTAAAATGGATGCAGATTTTAGTAGCTACTGTCAGCTGACAATAGTTTACCAAAGTTTTAGCCACACATTGGCAGTTTAAGAATTACGGGACCGCTGCAGGCACACTAGCAATTGCGTATCACGGAAACTCCAAAAATATCTTTATTCTCCCTACTTCAATGAGCTTTTGTAAACTCTTCTCCCTATCTGAATAGTTTGGAGGTGAAGCACACTTTAATTTCCTCCTAGAGGTGCTTGAACATTCTTACCTGTTTTACAAAAACATCCTGTTAAACAAACCTAGAAATCACATACTAATGCGAGACGTACAGACTTCTCTGTGTGTAAGGCTTCCCATGAAAGCTTAAACTAAGGCAGCAGTTGCAATGAAACAGCAATCACATTTTCATTCTGACAACTCTGCTCAAGTACATCTCCCTCACAGCTGAAGGGCAATAACATCGCAAAACACCGTAGCTATCTGCAAAACAAACGTCTGCCAAAACCTTTAATTCATATGAACCTGCAGTACTATTTTCCCCAGGTGAGTTCAAAGACTAGTTCATTGAAAGCTGAAAAAGCGAGAGTACTTATTCTTTATTGTTTCTGGTTACCGCACTGGAAGCGGTAATCTGCAGCAATCTGCTTCAGGATTCTATAATTAGTAGATTTAATTTTCTCTTGACTAACTTACAGAAATTGGAAAATGAAAATATTCAATAAAATAATTCTAAAAGCAAAACAAGATAAATTACTTTCCCCGTAAATTATGAAGAAGTAGGTAATGAAGAAGTTAAGTAATACTAACATTAAAAATTAAAGCTGGGTTAGAGCTTTTTTTTGTTTTTTTTAAAAGAATTTTCATTTCTGAATTACATAAATAGATTAACAAAGAAGCACGAAACCAATATTTATAGTTTTGGTAACAAAAATACAAAGCTGAACTTGAATAAATTGAGTGAATATTATAGTATATAATGGTTCAAATATATCTGTAAATATAGGCATTTCTCTAGCAGGCACTAAAAGAAAGCATTAAAATAATTAAAGATACAAAAGATAAAACAGTATTAAAATGGGTAACAAAAAAATATTTATAAATACAAAACATCCTGTGATATTACACTTCAATTCATACTATGTTCTCAAACTATCTATTGTAAAGATTTCACCTTACGGAGTCAAAAACGTTCTAGCTAACTTATAAACCTCTGAATACCCGAATTGCTTATTATTTATTTCATTCACGCACCTACACCATGGCCAACTGATTTAACTCATAAAGTCTCTGTAAAAACAGTTTACAGAGTATTTAAACATCAGGCAAATAAATGAAAAAGTTAGTCTCCTAAGATCGCTATTCACACATTCCTGAAACTGGAAGGAAGGCTGACCCATTAACCCAATAAAATCTTAAAGATTCAGGTGGAGTGGTGTCCTGGTTTCGGCAGGGATAGAGTTAATTTCCTTCCTACTAGCTGGTACAGTGCTGTGTTTTGGATTTAGGGTGAGAACAATGTTGATAACACACCGATGTTTTAGTTGTTGCTAGGCAGTGCTTACACTAGTCAAGGACTTTTCAGCTTCCCACGCTCTACCGACTGAGAAGGCTGGAGGTGCACAAGAAGCCGGGAGGGGGCACAGCCAGGACAGCTGACCCAAACTGGCCAAAGGGACATTCCATACCATGTGACGTCATGCTCAGTACATAAAGCTGGGGGAAGAAGGAGGAAGGGGGGGGACGTTTGGAGTGATGGCGTTTGTCTTCCCAAGTAACCGTTAGGTGTAATGGAGCCCTGCTTTCCTGGAGATGGCTGAACACCTGCCTGCCCATGGGAAGTAGTGAATGAATTCCTTGTTTTGCTTTGCTTGCGTGCGCGGCTTTTGCTTTACCTATTAAACTGTCTTTATCTCAACCCACGAGTTTTCTCTCTTTTACCCTTCTGATTCTCTCCCCCATCCCACTTGGGGGGAGTGAGCGAGCGGCTGCGTGGCGCTTAGTTGCCGGCTGAGGTTAAACCACAGCAAGTAGACAGACTCTTACACTACTTTTTAGTCCAGATTATATAAAACATACATGGCTGCTTAAAATTCCCTATGTCTTTTCTCATATATGTCACAATATACTATATGTTTGCATAATTTCTGCTGCACAACTTGTTTAACATACTAGGAAAAGACAAAAATATGAAACATTATTACAGACGCATAATATATATATGAAATATATTAAAAGGATTCTACAAATATCAAACCATCCGATTACTTTTTTTTTTCACTGCACTAGAAAGGAGAAAACTAATTAGCAGCTACATATATGAAAGTTTGGAAGTGTGAGTATGTTTTAACTCCTTATTTCCATGTTGTAGAAAATAACTGACTATAATCAGTAATCAAATTTAAAAAATGCAACCTGATATGCAATTACTTAATTCCCAATTGATACAAAACGCATCAGTATAATTAATTTCAGATCTCACGATTCAGCATTTGAAAATGACTGTTCAATGAACAAAACTTACCAATGTAGACCCTCCTGCTGTATCTCTGCATCAGCAACAGAACAAACACATGCAGTGGAATAAGGTTGATGATGAAAACATAACCACCCCATGCAGACACCTGTGAGAAATGGAATAGGAAATTAGATCTGAAAATATCTGATAATTCTTAGGATAGCCAATGCTGGGTTTATACATCCTGATGGTCTAACAAGAAAACACAAACCCCATCTAGACAAGCAGTCAGAACTACTAGTAATACCATCAGAATCTTTCTCAATATTTGTAATAAAAAAAAGAAAAAAAACCCAACAAAACCCCCACATATCAAAGCATTAAAAGACTTTTGAAATGGGCTGGTGGATTTCCAAGGCTACCCTTCCTATATCTCCTCCTCCTCCCAAGCGAACCTGGTCACGCTGGCAAACAAGAATGTGATGCTGGGGGCTTTTCCCCATGGTGAAGGCTGCAGCACAAGGCAGCAGTAGGAGTCCCACGTAGGATCCAAAATTTTCCTTTGACATACAAATTTAGCATCATGCTCTGCACTTTTTGTTGAGGACAGGGAACAGTATCTCCAGCCAGAGAGAAGAAAGGGAGCAAGGTACACCTCCGGGAGCAGAACTCCTGGAGCAGAGCAGCCAATGCACGTTGCAGTGTAAGGAAAGAAACAAAAGGAAGGGGGTGAATGCACAGGGCTGAGCACTGTGGAATGGTGTACAACATCATCATGGATATTGTGAACCTGTAGTAACAGCAGCACTTGAGAAGCACTGATATGATGTACTTAGAACTGAAACACTACAATGTTATCAAGATATCACTGATTTCTGGTTTAGATAAAGATTTAATGAGCTATTGTTACAATGTGTTATCTAAATTTCTAATGTTGACTAGACAATCTGTATTTTAACACATGTCCTCTTGTCAAATTACAGTCTAGACTTCTCCCATATGTACCATGCCAACCCTAGATCTTCATTTTTAGAATGCAGTAGCTAATGTGGTTTTCACTCTAATTGTACTTTAGGGCTTAGATTCATGTAGATATTTTTAAAGCCCTAGAATCCAAAAAGAAACCCAAATGACTATATTCTATAGAACAGATTCTAAAGTAAGGATGAGGCCAAGTGCTGTTTTTTGATACTAATACTACAAACCCCAGTGTTTCAAAACTTGGGGCAACTGATTCAGATAATGTGAAACAAGTACAATAGGAATCTAAATTTTCTAGAAACTCGTTTCAGATTATCATGATCCTATTGCCAAATCACTAGCATGAAGTATTATGGTTTACACAGGCAAGTTTATTTAATCGGAGAAAATATTATATGAAGACAGGTAAGACAGAATAGAATGAGAACAAATGTGCAATTAGGACACTGTCATATTTAGGGAAAGGTTTGAATGATGCAGGTAGCAGACAGTTTGTATGGATCAGAAACATGCATCTCTATCAAAATATTAAACTAAATCTAAGCACTGAAGATTGTACTGAATTGAAGATGCACTTTGGAACTTTTCAAACAAAACTGAGGCATCCTCATAGACTGGCAAAAGAGTGGAAACATGCTATTTATTACTCCTACAAGGATTGCTTCAATGTAAAGCTTTGCTTTATTTTACCTCCTCATCATAAAAAGCTATCTGAAGCAGAAGTTGCTGAAGTTAAATAAATGCCAAAAATATAAATGCAAGAAAAAACCCTTCTCCTTATGGAACACAATGTGATGCTATGAGTCAAACTACCACAGTGAGTTAGATATATATTTTAAGCAGATTTAGGTATCAAGAAAGATTTCTGTCAGTCCATGCAATATCCACTTCTCTTTCAAGGAGCTGTTCCCCAAACTCCCCATGCAAGGACTGACTCTTACTACCTCAAAATTGTGATTTGATTTAATTTTCAACTTACATTGAAAACATAACTAATTCCATCAGAGAGGGACAAATGAATACTCTATAACGAATAGTACAATTATGCTTTGTCCTAAAAATTTACCTAAGCAAAATGTCTAGAAGGGCATGTTAACAAAACTCTTTCCCAAAGGGAAATACAATACATAGAAAGCCATCACCAGGGATAAAGTAGGTACACTCTGTAAGCAATAAAATTCTATCATCTAATCACTGAGGCTAAGCTATGGACAAATCTTAACCTTTCACTAGTTGACAGCACTTGAAAAGAAAATAAAAGAAAAAACATTAATTTACATTTAAGGATTGAATGTCATGACGATGAAATTGATTCCGTATGCTTTGTCACCATGCACACTCTAGTTCACACCCCCTCCCTCTCATACAATCCCACAAACCAAGACACTAGTCAGACTAAGATGGGAAGAACTTGTTATTGTGTGATTTTTCAGCAGTAAAATTGCGAAAGTATTGTATTTGTTCTCTGCATATTTATGATGAGCACTTTTAAAGGATCTTGCCAATAAATTGGCACAATATACAAAAGACTATGGTATATAAATATAACAATTCAAAAACTTACTTGCCTGATTTTTACCGCACATAAGTCTATACCAAACCTACAGGATGTGTAATGCTATGTAAACAGCAATACTATGTATAAAGAAGTGGCTGTTTATTTAATGACTTGGCAAGAAGGAGAAGAAATGGGGGAGGAAATAAACGTACTCTTAACAGGAGATACCTATCCTCTTTGGTGACATATACAGGGCTATTATTTGCTGTATTAACAGCAAAAATCTCCCAGAAAACCCAATGAACATTAAAGCTAGAGAAAATCTAAGCAGCAACCAGATAAGCTCTGAATTAACTTTGTACTTTAAATTAAGCTATGCAAAACAGTTAGTAAGTTCCTTTTTCTTGCAAGCCTAGTTACCTGACTGTAGAAAAGCAATATTTGAGACCCCAATCTTAACTGACACCAAGCAATTAGCCTGACTGTCCCACCACTGGCTATTTTGAGGCTAATTTATTTTTCATAGATCCACAAAAAAACCCCCAACCAACCAACTTTATCAGTTAGGGGAAAAAAAAGGTCTTTGAGTCATACAGGAAAATTCTTCAAGTCTAAGGTTTTAGAAGATAGAGGAGGGGGGGAAACCAATTCCCTCCATTTTGCTATTAGTTTTATCTCCTCAATTTTTCTACTGTTTTTCCCCTCTGTTAGCCCTTAGGAACACCTCTGCAATAGCCTCCATTTTCATAGATCAAGAATGAAAAGGGACTTTATGATTGTTTAATCTGACATCGAATTAATTCAGCAGTTCTGGTGGTAAGCTTTACTTTATGGCGTAATTATACCCCCCAAAATAGCTTTCAAAGTTATATAAATGTAACTTTGTCCATAAATTTTTAATATTATTGCATTTTAGTAATAATGACACACAGACACATGAATATGAAAATTTCACCTTAATTCACCTGCACCAAAACAAAAATCCCACTGAATCAGAGTACTTATTCACAGCATGGGATAAATTTGTAAGTAAAGTTATTACACTTAAAAGTTTTTCCAAAAATTGTTTTCATTGTGTTTATTTAAATACTTTAAATTTCAAAACATTTATTATGTCTTTTTACTCACATGTTTAAGGTTTTAATAGTAATATAAAGCAATAATCTTATATTATGGCTCCAACAAAGATCTCCTCCTCCTGTTCTTCATCAACATACAGATTATGTAAGCCCTACTCAGATAGTTTAGCTTTATATACATAAAAGGCTTACCATGTAAAAGTAGGATAGACAGCAGCAGATCGTCCAAAAGACCGACCCCGTTTTCACAGACTTCACCTTTAAAAATAATCAAGTATTTATGAAAGACAAACAAATACTGGACAATATTCCAAAATTACATTCCAAAACAACTGTCAAGAGAACTTCTTTAGCACATACCAAATTATATTTGTATGCTTCTGAACTGATGTCCATAAAACCAAACCACAAGTGCAATTCATCCACACACAAAACAGCTTATACCTATCTGTCTCGTTAAAGCAGAGGCAGGATGCAATGCAACTCTCTGCTTCATGATGTGAGGTAGAAAAGCAGTTGCAACACCTCTGTGCTACTTTCTCTGAGACATTACACCACTTAATAATTCTAAGTGTGGACTATCCATGCCTTACTTTGGCTGGCATCAGATCCAGCTCTGCAATTATAGATAAAAGAGCTATTCTGTAATTTTGAAAAACTCACTTAAGGTTAATGAGAGCATCCAGATACTACTAAAAGTTTGGCAGGATCCATAAACTGGCCCAGGTGTATGATTTTGTCCAAAACTGATGGTGGTGATTGTGGTGTGGGAAAATAGGAATGAAAAATCGACATTAAAGCAAGCTAGAAAGCTATCTATAAAATATATTTGATTCACACATAATTCTACAAAAGTTCATGCAAACATTATTGCACTATGCAGTTTGGCTAAATATGAGTTCCATAAGAACAGATAACTGCTATCATGTCTCAGTTATAAAGTAACAATGTAGGTTGATTCTATTATTGTTATCAAACACAGTACACCTTTACAGCTGCAGTTTATTCTAAGTCCAGATTTTTAAAAACTGCATTTAAGTAACACCAGTCACTCAGTCATGAAAAACTTGAATTCCCTTCCATTATACTCCTACCAACAATATCCCGAGTTTGAAATATTCTGAAACTAAAGAACTTGTGAGCGTACATCTGCTTATGAAAAGTAGAACTCTTGACAAAAGCATGGGAAAAGCTGTAATGACCATGTACATACACGGAGACACTCAAAATGAAAAAGTATGTGCGTTCAAGGAACGCACAAGGCACAGTACCATACAGTGTCTATGCTGAATTAACAACATAGCTATGCTATTTGTGATATTTCCAAAATAGATGTAACAGTCCAGAAAAACTGCAGCTTGCCTAAACTCCTTCATACGGAACTGCATTACAGATGCAATTCTACATGCAGATTAAGGAGTGACAGACAAGCTGCACTAGCAAGTAGGCTTATTAGAAGACATCAGACTATTTTTTTTAAGCATGCAAGCAATATTAATATCTTGCTCTGGACAGCTTTGGGTATTTAATTTGGATGCTCAAGTCAAAGTCTAGACCCTCCATAAAGTCAACAGCTTCTCCAGAAGACAATTCAAAGCACTTTATATTCAGAGTCTATTGCTTTTCACCAGCTAAATAAGCAGGCTAAAGTTTGACGCTCACATAATACTAATACCTCCAAAGTGAAAAACAGAAACAATCCTTAAATTTATAGGCTCATCATCATTATTATTTTTACTACTACTGCAGGACACACATACTTCAGTTGAACAGTACTTTTACATAGCAAACTAAAGAGCATGATTATGGAGTGGTTCAGATCATGTGACTTCTCAGTACTTGCCTGATCAAGAGCCAAGGGGAAGAGGGATGTGAGGGAGGAAAATAAGAATTCAATGGATTCTCAGAAAAATCAGTCATTTGGTTGGGGGAGGAACCAAAAAACCTTTCCAAAGCAAAAGACTCAGCAATTACTTACCCATAAATAGTATGTGAACTGCAGTGCAAAAATAGCTATGCCTTCATTGTCAAATGATCCTGCTACTGATCGGGATATGTAACCTGGAACTATGGCAATAAAACAGGCAGCTAAAAGCCCTGCTCCCTGGTTCCACAGTTCTCTGGTGAGCAGGAAAGTAGAAATAGCTGTAAGGCCGCTAAAAACTGGTGCTAGGAACACACATACATCTCTTATATGGACTGTCACGTTAAGCATATTTAAAATCCAATGTATAAGGCCTGCTGTCACCATCAGTCCTGGGTATACCTAAAAGGAGGGGAAAAAAAAACCCACTAGGTTACTGCAGAAAACGATCATGGTAAGGTTATCTGCATATAATTTGCAATGAAACAGTCATTTCTTAAGCTGATATAAGCAGGCAGCAGGTAAAGCTAATGGAATTATTTTAATACTACTTTAATCATGTTTTGACAACACCGCTGAATACCAGAGGTTCTTTAAATTTTATCCAAATGCTAACAATTACATATAATCCATTTTGTAAATGAATAAGCAGCATACAGATAATATCCTATCTTGCCTGACATTTATCATATAATGAGAAGAATCCATTGTTAAGGTATGGAAGCAGAAGCTAAAGTTTGCAAGAGAATTTCAAGCCAGCTAACAGCTTTAAGAAAAAAAATCAACCCAAAAACCCTAAGACAACAAGAAGAAACCTAACATTTCCCAACCCTAGCCATTTTCGTCCAAAATATACCATGCCACGCTTTCACTTCTTGTTACCCATGGAGAAAGAAAATGTGCATCAACAAGACTTTTTTTTTTTTTTAAGCTGAAAAGCTGACAGTCTGTTGAGTATTATATATTTACAAGACATCTGTAAACATCTTTGGATATGAAGGATTAAAATGAAGTCCTATAAAATTGAATTAAGATGTCCTCCAGGAAAGGTAGCATAGACTTACACAAATCTATTGAACCCATCATAGCATATTGGAGAACATTAAAATATTCTTAATAGGAATTCTACCCTCCCACATTTATCAACATTAGAAAAATCATTATGTACTAGAAAAGTTAATATTGACTTCACCTGCCTTAGTTTCTTTTGAAAGCTAAGAAGGGCATTGCACTAAATTAAATTAACAGATGACAGAATGTTCCCCTGCATATATCCTTGAAAGCTGGTTTTCAAGATAAACTATTAAAACATAATATACCACGTGACTTGCAAAATAATGTATGCAATCAACATTTCAATTCTATTTCCTAAGGGTTTTTACTTCATATAAGACAGGTATGGAAAAAACACATATGTATGTTACATAAAAAGAGTCTCAAGTATCTCTAAGATACTAAAACAAATGGTGATCTAATTGTTACAAAAAAATTCATAAATGCATTTACATGGTATGTATTCTAATTAAAAAGTTTTAATGCACTTTCACACATTAAGTAACACACGGCTGTGTTACTTCATGTTATTAAAGCTATTCTACTAATAAACGGTATTTGTATTCTGATTTGATAATAGTTTCCTACACCTTTCCTGTCTTGTAACTTGCATGGACACCAATCTTTTACCTACTCCTGATGCTTCATACAGGTGTCCCACTGATTTAATTTCAAAAGGTCTTTTCCCAGTGAAATCCTAACATTTTCCATACACACATGAAGTCCAGTCAAAATATAGCATTGGATTAAAACTTGTGCCTTAAGAGATTTAGATAACTATTTTTCAAAAAAAATATTTTTTCTTCTTTTTTTCATTTCATGTACCAGAATTATGGGAATCATAATACCCTTAATTATTACTATTAGAAGTTTGTGCGTAAGGATGTAAAACTCAGTTCTCTATTTCTCGTTCACAGTATGCTGTTGGATAAAGACTAAAGCATGTTGACTTACTGTCTTTAGTTCCTGCAGCTAAAAATTAAAAACATCTTGCTATTTCCTCTGCAACAATTTGACAATTAAAAGCATATTTTATTAATATTCTCCTTTTATCAATGTCAAATTTGTACTGGAAGTTCAAAAAAAAAAAAACCTTACTGCAAAGTCATCTTTATTATTACAATACTTACAGTTCCACCTACTATTCTTCCCAGTGGATACCATGCTCTTTCATCAAACCAATTTAAAAATTCATAAAATCCATGGGATGCAAGATGATGTGTTGATCTATAGTTAAACCTAGAAAGAAACAGAGGAAAATGGGGGGGGGGGGGAGGGGGAGGGAGGGAGATAAGAATCAAGAACCTAGGTTTTAAGCATACCTTAAGTCATCTGTTTTCTAAGACCTAGAAAGTAATTAAACTTTAGCATCTCATCTAGTATACAAGTACAATGGTCCTCTCTAAACCTATAGAGTTTTAAAGTAAATTAGTAAGCTCTCAGTTACTAACCACTATATTTTCTTCATTTCTACAGTCAGTGCATATACACAGATGAAATGTTACAGTTTTGGGGGTTTTCTTTTGGCAAACATTAAAAAGTTTTCTATCACTCTGGCAAACACGCCCGTCATTTTCTGCATTCCTTCTTAAAGCTAGTTTTCAAATGTAGTCTATCAACCAATTATTTACCACATCCAGAATACCACTTAAGCAGAATTAAGATCATGGAAGAATCAATGCAAAACTCCCATTCTGAGACAGGATAGCTAGGAAGAATCAATGCAAGACTCCCATTCTGAGACAGGATAGCTACCCAGTACATCTGCTGCTGCTCTATTTCATGTAACATTGAGAGGGGATGTAATAACATGCAACAAAGGGAATCAGTCTATTTGTTCACACTATCAAACTAAAGGCCTTGACATATTCCCTTCTTTCAATCAGTAAGAATCTACACAACGTAGATTCTACGTAGATGAAGAAGTGTCACCTTCAAAGTTTGTACATTCTCTGCTGCAGAAAATTCCTTGTAGAACAAAAGCCCTCCCATGCATACCTTCAGTTCAGTCTTCCACAATGCCCATATACCATCGATGGGTTGCCATCGAGGCATTAATCTTCCACTTTTCTGGCATGTAATTTTTCCAGCTTCTCAAACTTCAGATAGCAAAACCTTTCAACTACTACAAAGTCCATTAATTCTTCAAATTAGAATATCAGATATCAGGCTGCTGTGAGAACAACTACAGCGCATGTTACCCCAAACTCCAACGCTTTCATCATCATTCAAAAGCCAAACTAACAAGGCTACAGGTATTGATGCTGTAAAGTTTTGTAAAGAAAGTTTAGGCTTAGAAAAGCCTGGGTGAACACCACTTCTGAAACAAGCAACATCTACAAACCCAACCCTCCTAATAGATATTCTAATTGGAAAGTATATAACAATGTGAAATTCATTAGTTAAAGAAGTATTAAAGATTACATTCATTAGTTAAGTAGAAGTTCAGATGACTAAATGGAATACCGTAACAGACAACAGGTTAGATGAGCAAACCACCATGAAAGACTTCCAAAGACAGTATTCAAGACTAGAAAAGCTTATGTGTATTTTTCATTTTGTCTATTTTATGAAAGTATCCACTTACATCAGTAACATGCACCACTTCTAACACAAATTTTAAAACTACATCAAATTCTTTTGTGTATCTAGGATTCCCAAAATATCACAGGTTTACTTTGAACTAATTCATTTCAACAGAATAAAGCTAATGTCATTCAAGACTAAGACCCATCAAATTCCTACTTGTTTAATCAGTACAAGTCTAATATCTGAAGTACAGCCACACAGAGGTCATGAGCAGATTTCTTCATCTACACAGTGAAAGAAGAAAAAGAATTGAAATTCAGGTACAGGTGTCAGCAAACTTGCATGTTTCCACTGACTGAACTACCACAGCATCAGTCAAGTGACATTAAAAATAAGTAAATAAAAAATAGAGTGCAGTATTTTCAGGAACACTCTCTTACATGTTAAATAAGCAGTTATATAGGATACGTTAACTGATAAAACTGTGGACTTTCAGAAGGAGTCATGTTTATATAAGAAAATTCACACAAACATCAGTCATTCTGACCCAGAAATCTTTGTATCAAACAGCAATGTGACATTTGTTTATAATAAGCCTGCAACTATACCCATTTGACTAGATTTCTAAATATTTATTAATTCTTCAGTTCTGAACTGTCAACTATAATGTGATTTATGAAATGCTTTACCTGTAAAATTAGCCTCTTACTTAGTATAGCAAGGCCTATCGTTAATTTGTTTAGTGCCAAGTGCCTGCAGTACGGTATGAGACAAAGCAGGAATTCCATGTTGCACAGGACGCATACAATCCTGCCAGCTATGGACCGGACTTAAAACACACTGAAAACCCAGCCAATGTTGTTATCCTAGAACTTTAAAAAGGAAACAAGAAAGATATTTACTAACATTTTTAAATCATGACTCAAACTCACAGAAGCTACAAAAATATGACTAATGTTTACTTTTAGAGCATTAAAAGATTAGTTAATCAAATGAAATAGGCAAGAAAAATACATATTGACATTCTCCTCGTTTTGAACTAGTAAAGCTTTGTAACTGACTTCAGAAGGATGCGAACAACTGTCTTGTGCTTTGGCAGCATCCCATTAAGTCTTTAATAAGAATGAATTACCACCCAAAATCGAAATGCAACATAACAGCATTCTACTTCTACCACTTAAGAGGTAAGAATTCAATCTTCCCTCCTAATATATTTTTGGATAGATACAAATCTATTAACCCCTTCTTTCAAAAAGCGATTTATTCTTTTGCCACAAATGAAAGCATGCAGAGACAGCTGGGCGTATCTTTACAGAGAAATTATTAGCAATACTATAGGGACATTAATTTTTCACTGTGAGAAGACCTGTAGGTGAGAACAAGAAATAACCTTCTGACCACAGAAACCTAAAAGAAGTATTCAGAAGCTTAACTACAGCACCTTACTTTGACTTTAAAAAAAAAAAAAAGGTGCTCATTTCACCTCCCACTAGGTAACCTGCAAACAAAAATAAGTTAAAATGTAAATATAAACATATGCATACATAAGGAGAAGCTTGATGAGTAATGCTGCGTATCAAAGCCAGCTTCAGGCATTGACAAAGTGGCAGCAACGGGCAGTGCACGAGACAACAGTATGGTCTAGCAAACATATGATGCCAGTAATATGCTCTGATACCACTTACCCACTTCATAGCACTCTACTCCTTTAGGGACAAGCCTGAACCTTGTAAAACTGTTTCCCTTTTGGCCAGAATGAAGAAAGCCACTAACAAACAGTGAGTATCGCAAACCATAGTCACACAACCTTCTTACTATCTTGGTACTTTTCAAACTGTGTTTGAAATGCAGCACAGCGGTATGGTATTTCTACAGCAGTGTTGTCATGGTATCTACAACTATCTGCAGGTTTCACAGGGGTGTAAAACAGCCCCAGGAAATACCAGAAAAAGTGCCGCCGTCATCTATGCCCGCATCCTGGAGATTTAGGGGCTGCAACTGAGGAATCAGAACAGAGGCAAGAACAGCCAGTGCTGGGTAGGGGCTGCACTTCAGGCTTGGGTGTCACTGTTCCACTTCAGGCTTGGGTGTCACTGCCTTCCCCAGTTCTTCTATCTCCAGCAGCAGCAAGAAGAGGTGATATTTAGGGTTTTTATCCACCCTCTTTCTGACTGGCTAGACATTAGCTAAGGAGAGACAGGAATTGGAGTACGCTGCTGGTTACAGTGATTAAATAGGATGCAGTACTATGTGACAGGACCAGACTGAAGGAAAGGATCCCTTTTCTCCCACCCTCAACCCTCACACCCATCTCATCTCGAGGTATGGGAACTGTTCACCCATCTCCCAAGATTCCCTCTCATCCTCCCTCATCCCTTTGAGGCAAGTCAATTTGAGACAGACCTAAGAAGAATAAAGAAAAAAATTATGTGAAGCACATGCCTAATTAAGAACTTAGCTTGAAAGACTGAGATGAATATTCAGGTTCTCAGTCCATGTTGTGAAGAAGATACACACTTGCTAACATTCAGCAAAGAAGAGCTCTTAAGGACCTGACTGACTAACACCAGTAAACATTGACTTTTCTTATTTTAGCTGACGTTCTAGGAGGGAAAGTGATACTCTGCTGTTCTTTGTTAGGTCTGTAGTTTGAACTGTCTCCTCCTCTGAGCAAAGCTTTAAAGGAATCATCAAACAATCCTAAGTCTTTGTACATCTCAGAATTCAAAGTCCCAACCACCCGATTAGGCTGGTATTGTAGTTTGAAGCTTTTGGGGGATGCTCTAATGATCACAAAAGCGCTCTATGCATGGCACCATTAATTTTGTAGCACTATTGGAGATACCTATATTGGTTGGTTCAGTAGAAAATTGGAGTTAATAAAGATACGGTTCTCATTTTCAAAGCATATTTCAATTTCAGCATAGAATAGAGCTTGAGCAGCAACAGCAAAGTAACTGAGCATAGGCATTTTTTTTTCGTAGCAACGTTAATTTGGAAAGCTTAACTAGGCAACTTGCAAAATAAAGCCTGTAAAGTTTTCAGTTATATGTTATGTACTGTTAATACTTAAGCTTAACTATCTGTTCATGCTTGGGTTTGATTTTAATTCCACCCTATGAACTGCTTTTTTGATGACACAAGGTAAAGCTGTAAGATGATTAGTTAATGCTATTCACAGTGATCACTTGCTCTATCCAGGAGCTATAGAATTCTCCAGCACTTCCCAGCAACAATTACTGCTATATTTATAAGAGACATCTTTGGCTTTGACATTCCTAGGTTTAGTATTTCCTTGACAAAAGTACTATTTAAGATGAACATTCAAATAAAATTCAGCCTACTGAGAAAGTAAGAACATATAGGAAAAGAGCACACGTACAGCAATGCAATTACTTCATCCAGACCTTAACAACATTTAAGGCAAATTACACTGATGGCGACGGAATTCATTTGACCCTCCCATTACAACACAGCGCAAGATCGGAGCATTGCTTCTTGTGGGAATGTTGTTGATGCTCTAAAACCCTATCAATTCCATGCTGCTATTGCCCCATCATCTAGATTTTTTATCTGGCATTTTATAGCCTTCTGAGAATATGTAATCTCCTTACTAGCAGAATCTGCTGAAAATTTTCTAAGCCTGCAATTATAAAGGCTTCTGTGCTCTAAAAGTTTTCAGCTGCAGATGCACAAAATTTTCACATCTGCAAATTTGGAAAAATGACACGACACAAACTAACTGTGAACATTACAAGCTATCTGAGCAATTCTAGGAGTTGGTTTTTAATGCAAATTTAGATTACAGAATCAATTCTGCCATACAGCATCTAATTAGAGATGGCAAGTCTAGATTCTTGAAAAAGATAGTCGCAGATTGACTCCATATCCGACATATTCTTTGCATCCAAAGGAAGAATTTATTCAGTGCAACACTTTTATGGAAAATCTAATGAGAAAGTTCAGTAACTTCCACTGAAACAAAGAAACATATATACAGTATTCCATATTAAATTTTAAAACACCTGCTTGCCTACATAATACTACAAGCACAACATCCTGAAAGGCTTATTCTGAAGTCTGTATCTACGAATAAGCAATTACCACAATGAGTTTTGCATATGGTTTTTAAAATGGAAGTACAGTACCCCATCAATCAGATAATGAATTCAATGCACTATGGCAGTATTTCTCATCATGAAAATGCTTACTTGTGTTGAGTTTATAACCTTGGAAAAGTATGTATGGACAATTAAGCCAGTTTCAACTAATCAAGATCAGAATTTTGCACCAGCAATACCTGTAGGCAAAAGTACTTATGACAGGTAAAGAGCCTTTCCTACTGCCCACAACCCAAACCCAAGGTGTTACAGACCACACAGTAGGAATGGAGAAAACATACACTGGGCTCTACATGGGTAAGAACCAGCAAGACGGAGGGTAGTCCTCCATTTACCCGAGCCAAAACTGACATAACTCTGCAAAATGGAAGAGCAACCAGGCATTTGTATTTCAGAAAAATCTCATGTTCCTTTCTTTTTAACTTAAGCTGATGTCAGCAGAATGGTTTTATTAGGTCTTAAATCTAATACAAACATAAAGATACACTGCATGAATTGTCTCTAATTAGAACATTTATATATAATCAAGTACTTATGTGTCCACAATCTTTTTTCTGGAATTTCTCTATATGCACACCTAGCACAGTTTTATGTGGAAGATGTTATCACTTCTGTGGTGGATTGACCCTGGCTGGATGCCAGGTGCCCACCAAAGCTGCTCTATCACTCCCCTTCTTCAGCTGGACAGGAGAGAGAAAAATGTAACAAAAAGCTTGTCAAGATAAGCGGAAGATCACCCAGAAATTACCATCACGGGCAAAACAGACACCACTTGAGGAAATTCGTTTAATTTATTATGAATCAAATCAGAGTAGGGTAATGAGAAATAAAAGCCAAATCTTAAAACACCTTCCCCCCACCCCTCCCTTCTTCCCAGGCTCAACTTCACTCCCGATTTTCTCTACCTCCTCCCTGCCAGCGGCGCAGGCAGACAGGGAATGGGGGTTGCAGTCAGTTCATCACATGTTGTCTGCTGCTCCTTCCTCCTCAGGGGGAGGACTCCTCACACTCTTCCCCTGCTCCAGCGTGGGGTCTCTCCCACAGGAGACAGTCCTCCATGAACTTCTCCAATGCAAGTCCTTCCCATGGGGTACAGTTCTTCACGAACTGCTCCAGCATGGGTCCCTTCCATGGGGTGCAGTCCTTCAGGAACAGACTGCTCCAGCGTGGGTCCCCCACAGGGTCACAAGTCCTGCCAGCAAACCTGCTCCAGCGTGGGCTCCTCTCTCTCCACGGGTCCACGGGTTTTGCCAGGAGCCTGCTCCAGCACGGGCTCTCCACGGGGTCACAGCCTCCTTCAGGCTCATCCACCTGCTCCGGTGTGGGGTCCTCCATGGGCTGCAGGTGGATATCTGCTCCACCATTAACCTCCATGGGCTGCAGGGGGACAGCCCGCCTCACCATGGTCTTCACCACGGGCTGCAGGGGAATCTCTGCTCTGGCACCTGTAGCACCTCCTCCCCCTCCTTCTTCACTGACCTTGGTGTCTGCAGAGTTGTTTCTCTCGCGTATTCTCACTCCTCTCTCTGGCTGCAATTGCACAGGTTCCCCCCCTCCCCTTCTTAAACATGTTATCACAGAGGTGCTACCACCGTCGCTGATGGGCTCGGCCTTGGCCAGCAGTGGGTCCGTCTGTCTTGGAGCCGGCTAGCATTGTCTCTATCAGACACAGGGGAAGCTTCTAGCAGCTTCTCACAGAAGCCACCCCTGTAGTCCCGCCGCTACCAAAACCTTGCCATGCAATCCCAATACAACTTTGCACACTCAGCTGGAGCTTCTGCACCTCACTGGACAACAAACACCCAGGAGTCACAAACACATTAACTGTACCCAGTCTTTCACGAGAGACATGGAACATGTTTGCACGGTTCTTACTAAAATTGATCGAAAAAGACAATTATTAAGTCAAGTCCACCAGAAAGAAAAAATAAAAGCTTTGGCTGGTGTAGAGTTTAATATTGTCCTAACTCTGTCGGTTTTAGGGGGTTCAATGTGGAACTATTGATGGGTTAGTCTCTATGATTTTACCTCAAAATATATGGATATGTAATTACTCTTTGTATTCTGAGATAAGCCTCAACTAATACCAAGTATTTGGTGAAAGCTTCCAAGAGTGCCCTACATTTAGAGAGGCCCAACTGATCTTTAGGGGTTTTGTTGCAAGTAGGGCCATTTGAAGAGAGACATACACATCCTGCAAGTTGACTGTCAACCAGAAGTCTAATTTTTGATAAAAGAATTGGCAGCAGTACTATCATTCTGAGTTTCCTCGGGTTCCAAATTCATCATGATCCTACTTTTGATTTCGTATTTCCTAATTCTGAACAAACACACTCACTCAGAAAAATGTGGCAAAGACTCCTTTGTTATACAAAGGATAGTTAGTATGCTGAAGTAATAAAATGGCAGGAAGTTCTGCAGTGATGTGGCCACCTAACTTCAGAAAAGATGGAAATTCTGAGTCAAAGGAGGAAGAAGTTTCTGCCCTGGAATCCAGCCGAGCAATGAAACTCCTCCTGTTTGTAATACCATTAGAATAATCCCTGATGGGGAAGAACAGTAGAAAGCCCAGGCAGAACAAAAAGCTGATGGCACAACCAGAAGTGCACCTATTTTTTCAGGTCCAACATTCAACCATGCTCAATCCTGAAGAATACCAGAATGGTTATAGAATAACCATTAAGAATATCAGAATGTCCCCAATGTGTTTAAGAAGGATTACAGCATTCCTACTGCCACTACTTGGCATGGTGTTTTCACTGCCTGCAATAAGACATCACACTTAGCAAGTGCTAAAATCAGGAACTGCATGCTGCCAGTAGCTTAATAATATGAAATTCTACAGGGAGCATACAGTCACTCTAACTTCTTCACAGAGCCCAGGGCATCTTCAATATTTTTGCTAAAGAGCTGCAAGCTTTTTAAAGCATTCCATGACCACAGCTTATACTTTTCACACAATATACCACATCTGAAGCCACGATATGATTCCCAGCATCACTGTAGTGGGCGTGTATCTGCCTACAGTTTCAGACACTTCCTCTGATGCCTATTAGGCTTTTTCATTACTTTTTTCTGTCTTGCTTTTGAACTATTCCATGTCTCAAGGCAAATTATTAAGAAAAGAGTTAGTTTTATCAATACTAAAAGACATACTTCACCAGTGAAGTCTGCCATTCATAACATCTAACAATATTTTAGACTTAAGAAGAAAGTGATGATGCCATTTTTTCTTGGGACAGTCAAAATTCCCCGAGAAATTTCAATGATAAGATGCAAACAGAATAATTTGAAATTCCTACTGGGGAAAACTGAATGCTCATTTTCTTCTCTACTGGACATACACTTCACTGCAGATAATACACTATGACTGGCATCAGTACTGATGGCAATATTGGTTCCATATCTTTTGACAGCATCAGCTCCTTGAGAGGCACCACTTCCCTGCTCAATCTAGTATTAACTACCACAAACTCAAAAGACTCTATAGTGTTATGTCGGTTTTTTTCTGAGTGTTATTGGGCTACTCGGTGGCATCTTGCAACTCTGAAGGCTTTGCACCAAATTCAAGAATATGTTCAAGAAGGATGTTTCTTCCAGGTGAAACAGATTCATGCTGTACTTGTTTTTAACACTGTGGAGGCAGCTTAACTTCAGGACCTTCTAAGTTAAATGCTGGTACGTGAGGATCTGGTCAGCAGAAAGGAATTGAAAAGGCAATTAGCTGAATAATATATTTTAAGCAGCAAAATATTCTTTCTGTGAGAAATGTGATACTAGAAATCAATGGGCTGAACGTGACTGCTTCATAAGTGACTGGGAACAGTGGATGGCTAGCTCCCAAGCCACTTTTTTCATGGTCTTCTACTACAGAACAAAGCAACCTGTAACACCTAAACAACTGTAGTGGACTCTTTATTAAACTGATCTCAAACATACTACCTGCTATACTGTACCAAGATCTAATATGTACCCAGAAAAGAATAGTAATTTTTCTAAGTCTGAAAAATAGAACAAAATAAAGGATACTTCTTATTCATTGCAGGTACTTTAATTATATTTTACCTGTTTGGGAGTATGTGGCACAGTCATCATCTCTATTACATAACAGTCATCTTTATGCTACAATACAGTGGCAACTATGGAAGTACTAGCTATACCAAAATGCAGTTGAACCAACTTCACAATCACTTCCCATTAAGTGAAATTTAAGGAATTGGTCTGGGTGCAAGGTGGCCTGGCAGACTGTTTCTACCCTGTAAAATACAAGACATGGTAAGAAGTAAACAGAACCCTTAGAAAGGCTCTAGATCCTCAACATCCCATATAATCATTTAAGCAACGACAATCTTATTTCTGGCACAACATTTAAACAGTTACAGCACTGTAGAAGAGCTTTAGCAGAAACTATTGTGTTCACCCCTCAATAAGCAACAGCCTGTTGCTTGAACTTCCGTGTAACATTAGAAAGAGTAGGTCCAGCCAGAATCAGACATTAGGTATCAAACCACTCTGTACAGATTATGTCAACATAGTTTTTTGTTAGCTCACAGAAATTAAAAGAATCTACAGTGTTGTGGTTGCATGTCAGCAGTCTAAGTCAGTTTAGCAAGTTAAAATAACAGTGTTTCATCCAATATTCCTTAAATATTTGCTCTTTAGTACATCTCTTAATGCACCTGCTATTCTTCCTCCTGCAACTAGCTCTCAGTTACCTGAATTCTCTGACTATGCTTTCTTTCAATTGTCCTTTCTGTACATAGATTATGTTTAGTCCAAGAAGTTAG
This sequence comes from Aptenodytes patagonicus, assembly GCF_965638725.1. Lineage (NCBI taxonomy): Eukaryota > Metazoa > Chordata > Aves > Sphenisciformes > Spheniscidae > Aptenodytes > Aptenodytes patagonicus. The sequence goes on from NC_134950.1 coordinate 125,950,414, forward strand.
ACCTCTCATGGAGTACCTGTTCAGCTCCATCTGTTGCAGTATCGACTTACTGACTTTTTATTACAATGAATGCTGAAAAAATAAAAATTAATGTTTCAGAGTGGATAATACAAAGCATCATCAGAGCAGATCCAGACAGTCTATCTAATGTGAACAATTTCTGTCCAGTGATTGAGGCACGGTTAAAGACCTAATTTTATCTAACTTAAATATGTCTACTCAAATTCTGCTTAACCTTTCAGTAACCTGACATAAATAGACATAAATATTGCATTCATCAGGCACGTAGCAGGGATCAAGCAATTTTCTGCTGTGGGTATCTACATGTACAGATATACATATACAACTATCTGCAGAACAAACCAAACAATATGCCCAGGGTTTGCAGAAACCTAGAGATAGGCCTAATTATGCCCTAACCAAATAAAGCTGAAAACAAAAAGGCATGAATATAGCCCAAAGTGGGAAAGGGTAAGGGGGAGAGGAAGATTCACAACTCCAGGATGCCTTATACTGAATTACACACTCACCTAAATTTAGCTGTGGTGGTTATCATTCAATTGAGCTTTGCTAGTTAAAAGGAGTGCAGAAGCACTCCTAATCCCCTTCTGTGCCCTAATCAGACAAATTAGCTTGAATCGCAGCTAAAAAGCAAGCCACTCTGAAGATGATCTAAACTATTTCACCTGATTTTTTTCTGAAGCAGGTTAGGAGTACTCACATGATCTATTAATACAGTCCAACAGAAGGGATGGTGGCCTCCAGCTGAGGGCAGTAAGACTTCCAGCTGTTTGCAAAGTGACTGCATATTCTCACACTGGAGGAAATTGATGTGGGAATAGGATGTCACCAATAAAATAAACAAAGACCAGGAAAGTAGATGACAACAGAAAGTGGTCTTCATCCTTCCCTACAATATCCGGGCTGGAGTTTATCTTTCTGACTATATTTTGCGTTCTTGATCCACTTTCAATGTCTGATTTATTCTGAAATAACTATGGCAAGCAGAATTTAAAATCAGTTATCCACTATATTTTATATCTTTCATACTGTTTCAAATAAGTCTAAATAAAAAAAAAGAAATGCAAATTTTCACTGAATTTAATTCAACCTGTTAAGAATTGTACTTAATGGTTACCAATGTTTCTTTAAAGACTATGCACAAAAAACACAAGTGTAATAACAAAACATTATTCGCTTTTTGTTAGGTATCCTCACAGAAACACTACAGATTAAGTGTACTGCAGTGACTACAGTGCTCAGCATTTAAGACAGTATTTATAATTAATATTAAATTCCTGCCATGTACAATGTGAAATTAAAGTTACATATTTGTTTTCTCATTACATGATGGAATTTTTAGTATTGCTTAGTCTTACTATATTGTAGCTATCACACTATTTCACTGTGCTCCTCTGTCACTTTAGTAAAATCCAATTCATGTTTAGCAGTGACCTTAAAGGGGCTTTTAAAAAAAAGAAAATACAATAAAAATGTGGAGGTGGGGGAACACTGTTAAGATGAGCTAGGCTTAATATTACACACATGCTTTGAAGCTGTGATGCCTTCCTGCCACATATTATTCTATTACAGAAATATTCATAGACTACACCCACCATTGCCTTGTCTATCACATGTCCAGAAGCATGTCCTTTCCAAAACACATCACCTCCTTGACCAGCTGGCTACATTAGTATACAGTTTGGTAGCTATAGCCCTTCTGTCTTATATTAATGAATGGTAAAAGGGATGAGTTTAATTTCTAATGCCATTTTATTAAATAACAAGTACTGACTTGAGGTACCATGCCTTCCCTTCTTCCCCATTGACACATAAAATGGGGTAAGGTAAAATGAACGTCTGGTTGCCCATGGAAAGGAATGGGGAAAGGAGGATACTAAAGCAAGAGGAGCAGTTGCAGTTCAGGCGGGCTGAAAAGAGGTGTATTGCAGGGGTGTGTGAGAGTTGTTGGGAAGGACCTAGCAGAAGTTCTCAAGGGATAGTTCTTAGGTCACATAATCCTAAATCTTCTCTCTCCCTGCTCTCCAGACATGAATTAAATCGGCCTGTTCCAGGACCTTTCACGCTTCAATCTCCACCAGACCGTATGCCCTCTCAACTCTCTCTCCACAAATGTGCATTTAAATTAGAAAACTAGAGTTAGCCTTCCTGATTCAGAAAAGGGATTCAGCTCTCGATCCCAAACATCCCATATAACCATTTAAGCAATGACAATCTTATTTCTGGCAGAACTTTTAAACAGTTACAGCACAGCAGAAGAGCTTTAGCAGAAACTATTGATATGTTTACCCCTCAATAACCCATGGTCCATTGGTCAGAGAACTCATGGATACCTGAGACTGGATCAGGGTACAAGACGCGCCAATACAGCAGCTCACTGCCACTGGAAAAGGGGAGTTTCCCTCCCCCTGCATGCAGCTGCAGATCCTGACACCTGCGCTTATCAGATTTCTGTGAGTTGCCTTAACTTGTTAACACAGCAGAAAACTATCCCAGGAATTGTCCAACAGATGATGGGAAATTCAGGAGAATTGCTCCACTTGATTAGATGCAACTTAATACTGGTGAAGACAAGCTTAGCAGCACCTTGTCATATTGTAGATATTCAGAGTCAGGTTTTACTCAAAACACTCTGAACTGCTTTCTCATCAGCCACAGCAGCTTCCTGGAGGTTCTCAAAGGAACCTTTGGAATCATCTTCCATGTGTTTTCCAACACGCAAATGACATCCACGGGTAAGCCAGCAGAGCATATTAGATAGTGAGATAGAAGACAACACTGCTTAACTTCCCAGGTAAAAGTACCATTCAACTAACATTTAAAGCGGTTCTGTGGCTTTTTTCTTCTTGAAGATAGCCCTGAAAGAAGACAGCAGATGGCACTGTACGGAACATACTATCACAAAGCAAAAACACGATGTGCATAGGTAAGAATGTTGTGTTGAAACTAGAGTATGATGGAAGCATAAGGAAAAAGGGACCCTGAAGTTGACTTACTAAAGCAAAAGCTAGAAAATAAAATTCAGTGATGAAACAATTACAAGCATGACATATTTGACACAAAACATATCATCCAGTCTTCTCCCAAGCAAAAACTGGGTTTTACTGTGGGAGAATGGGGGAGGCATTGGTGAAGTAGCGGTGGATTACAGAATTAAAGCGCTAAAAATTCTTTGGATCTTGAACATGTTCAGCCATGGGAGAAAAATTACATTTGTCATTACTAGCTGACCTGAGACATCACAAATTAAGATACTGTTGCAAACATTTAAGGTAGTCTCTCCAGTGTCAAAATCCATTTTCTATTTGGCAAAAGAAAGATTAAAACTGTTACAGAGTAAAATGAATTGCGAGACATATGCAACAGTTTTTCAAACATTACTTGAGACATCTGACATTAGATAAATCATTCTAGTCACCTGTATAAGATAAAATAGTCAAAACAGTAGCATTACACAACTTCTTGGAAAACTCAAACACTGCATTGGCTTTCATTACTTTTATTCTACAGTAAAGCGAGCCAAAGAGACGCCCATTTACTTTCATTGTTAACATCAATATAATAATGCCAAAGCTCCAATTTTGTTTCACTGACTTTCTAAATTAGAAGAATTGCAACTTTAATACATCTTATCTATTGGCAGAGAAAGAATGAAAGTCATTTTAAAGGTCTTTAATACCCAAATGATAAACTTTAAATATTTCAGCCATGAAGATGAAACTGCCTTTTTAAAGATATACATTCCAAACAATATTTATGAAATTCTAAGTTATTCAACTGAACTTCCAAATGCTGCTTGGGATAAGTTTAGAATAGGAAGGAAGCACATTCGACATATGCAATACGCTACAGGAAAAAAAAAAAGCTGGATAAACATAAAGAAAAGTATTCAGGACAAGTAGGCTTGTTTTGTTATGTTTTGCTTACGCATCAAGAAAACGCATTGCTGTATTTTCAAATCCTCTGGCTATAGCACACAAGTATTCTGTTCAACATGTGGTCTTCTCAGTCAGCTGCATCCTCAAACAGGTGCTTTCCATACCTAGATTTCCTTAAAATAGCCATCTATTGGGAAGATCAGAATAAAAATAAATAAAATCACACTCCTTGGATTTAAAGAAGTTGGCTATCATTTATAGTATAACAATTGCAAAAAATGAACGCAGAGACTGAAAAAAAATAGAGCAAAGAACTCACAAAATGTAGGCTGCCCAGCCACGTGTGCTAGAACAGTTTAAAATTACATAATTACATACTATTTTTCCCTTCTGCAAAATCCATTTACCATTCAAGAAACAGGATAGATGGTGCCCATGCATACAGTGAGCCAGTCGTTTTAATAAATGTAAATAATACTGTGTAAAACAGTCTAGAAGATAAGAGCAATCCCATTAAGAACACCACCAAAAATCAATAATCAAACCAAACTTGCATCCTCAGTTGCAGTACAGTTTCCCAAGGGGTTTTTTTTTGTTTGTTTCAAATGAGGCAAGTTTTGAAAAGGTGTTTTGGAATTCTGTCTTCGTGGATTACCAGCTGAACAGAACTCCAACATGGTCTTTAACTAACAAACTAACATAACCCATATAAATCAATTGCCATAGAAAATTATATGATAAGCATTGTAACACTCGGAAGTAATCATCATTACTGTCCACATACCCCAGTCATTTATATTAGACAGGCTCTTTAAAAAGTAGCGTATGGTACTGGACTTGGGTCTCCTATAGCAGACAGACATTTTAAATGCTGTTTCCTGCTCTTACAAGCACTCATAGACAAACACTCAGTTATTCCTTCTTTAAAATAGATCATTTCTCTTTCTAAAGCACAGGGATATTGCCTCACTTAATAGCAAGAACTTTTGAAGTTTAGGAAGCATTTAATTCTCCATATGCCAAAGGAGCTTTTACCCTGGGAAAGCAGCAGTAAGTTGCGAAATACAGAAGCTGATGTATTTTGTTTGTATCTATGTCCTCGGGCTGCTTCAACTTACGTAAGGTGTGGTGCAGCATTAGGGTCAATTTCATGGTACCTCTCAAGCCCAGACTGACGGCTAACCCACATTAAAAACACCTCAGCTTGATTCCCAGCAACAGCTCAGATAAAGATCACAAGCTCTGCTCAGCTACAGGGCCAGAAATGAAGTCTATCTGTTGGGCATACTACAAATTTTACTGCAGACATAAAGCACAGAAAGACTATAGCAATACTTGTCTTAATACTTGTCCTAAGTTCACTTTGTTCTCCAAGCAAGTGGTAAGACTGATGGTTAGAAGAAGTTTTGCTAAAGGAGTTAATAATAATAAAAACATCTGCACATGCCCTGCTACAGGGTGCAGGCTCCACAGGCTCTGAAAGCAGCAGCTTTAATGGCTCTGCTAAGTAGAAAGAAGCCCTCAGGATTAGCCCTAAATGTCAGTACAAATGTACCTCAAAGGGCTTGCAAGAATGGAATTTTCAAAAATTAAGGAGGAAACTGCAGCACATGCACAGACAGACATTAAATGGGAAATAACCTGACTGAATCAGAAGAGATCCCTGTGGACCAGCAAAGACACCTCCCTAAACCCAGCCTACCCCCAACCCATTTAAAAAACTATTAGTACCTACAGGATTTTGAATTTTCCTGCTAGCTTTACTGTCCAAAATTTTTATTCTCCCCTTCCCCCACCAGTTCAACATGAGACAGATTTAAAAACATGAGTATTAGGATTACAGGCTGCCAAAACCAGAGACTATTAGAGAGAGAATTATGATAGGAAGCAAAAGGTAACCTTTATAAACCACGCTAACACTATGTAATCAAATCAAATTTCTGTTTAAAAAACAGAACATATTAAGCTGCTAAAATAATAGGATATCTGCCAAGAAAAGTCCATTCAAGGATTTTCATCATAGCATTTGCTCTAGCTACTCAAGTGTTTGTGAGTATTTGCTGAAGACCATTTAAAAAAAAAAAAAACAACCATGGCATTAAAAGCTAAACTTGCCGGTTCAGTTCGACCCAGCCTACAGAAAGCATTCCAACACATTTTCCTTTTCAAGTTTCATTCTGCTATCCACAAATCAATAAAAGGGTCAACACTTTGCAAGCATTCTGATTCACCTCCTGTTTTCCAAAAGAAGACTGTAAGGGTAGTCTCTACTCAACCACACTCTGCATGTGGTTTATGAACACTGCCCCTCCTACCCTCTCATGCATAACTCCATTACTGCACCCACATGAAGTCTGATGAGGTTTTCACCCCAACTAAAAGTTGTGCAAGTGAGGAAAGAAACACTACCTGCTAAGTAAAGATGGTAGAAAACAACAGTAGAGATGGAGCAGAGGTTTGATTCTTACATGAATGTTATTCTATGAGGCCACACAGTGAACCACTTTTCAGCTGCATCAGTCTAACTCATCAAATCTAGCCTGAGGTCTCCCTACCCACAAAGCAGTCTTCTGCTATGCCTTCAACTCTGTCCAATGTTCTTTTTCCAGATCATCCTCCTTCCACTAAATTTCTAGTATTTAAGTATTTCTGCAATTTCCTAAGCAGTAGAAAAGTACAGCACAGTCAACTGCACATCTTCTTGACTGTTAACACCATATCAACCATCTAGAAAAGTTTACTTAGCTTCAAAAGAGCACCCTCCAAGTACCTAAACAAGGAAAGGCTGTTCTATAGGATTTATTATCTTATAATGTAGAAAGCCCCAAAAGCCAGAGACTGACCTGTGCTAACAGAGTTTCTCAACCCACGTCATATTGCAATAGAAGTGATCAAAAAAGTTACCTGATCTGGATCTTCCTCATTAAAAAGCGGGGGAAGTGGAAGATATCTGGCAGGCTATTCTCCAAGAACATAAAAATCTCTACACTTGCCCCTCATGAACACACAGGTCCTGCTAAATCAGATTTGGAGACTATGCTAGAATATTTTTCCTACTATAATAAAATGGCAGAAAGGAGTTTGAGCTACCTGGCTACCTGAAATCCTGCTAAAATCATTAGTATTACTAGAGTGTAAACAATTTTCATCATTCAAATGTAATATGTATCTTACATTTAGAAAAAAGTCACAAAATACTTAATCCAACTGCTCATTAACAGTAGACAATCTTTTAAAATATATTCCTATAAAAAAAGAAACAAATAGAATACTTTTCATCTCATAGAATCAAAAAGCTTGTGAATGAAGATACTGTAGTAAGTTTTTAATATGAATCTCATGACATTTGCAACATCTCAAAATCAATCCAAAGTGATTATATTCAGACTGGACTGGAATCAAATGCTTTCCCAAGGTTTGGAAGTTGTCGAAGATTATAAACAAAAGGAAGCGTTTGGGAAAAGAATCCTAAAGTGAGTGGGAAATGTTTCCTAGACAGTTGCGCATGCATGTACTCACCTTCAGCAAGATTATGTGATGGGCTGAAAGCCTCCAGAAAGACAGCAGTTTGGAGATGACACTGGCTGCCACCCCTCAAGACGAACACATTTACTGTATAATCTGCTGTCTGTTTGCCCAGCAAGAAGAGTCACTAGCACGTAAGGAATGGCCAGATGAATCTTATCTGGGTGGGCCACATTTGCCCATAGCCTACAGATTGAGCATTGTTAATTGAGACTATCAACACTATCATCCTCTTTACCTGATTTTTTTTTTCCCCCTTATGAACACCAGCTTAAGGTCCTTTCGTTCACTGCTACATACCCCTTCTTTTGTCACTCCTGTTGCTCCGGTGTCTTAACATACTCTGTTTTTATATGTACACGTCTCCACTCAGTCCCAGTTTACCCTCTAAAATCAGTTGTTATTGACATTCCCTCCCAACATTCACATTCTTCCTCAAAAATAAGAAAATAAACTGCAATATAAAAACCAATGGTGAGCAGGCTCAGGGAACTAAAACGTTACAGTATTTTGACAATTTACCTCAGTGAATCAACTCACAATGAGCGCTTTAGAGCAAGCACAAAGAAGAAAGCAGGACTGCACAGTGGGTGACAGAGGAGAACTCCTACTCCAAAAGGCAACCATCAGATCAGCTAACTACAACACAAACCCACAACCTTACTCTCTCCCAATGAAATCAATACATTTACACAACCTCCAGTGTTCGATCAATTCCATACACCACTTGTAATGTTCACTTGAATCACGCTTTGTATTTTAATGAAGCTTTCATATCATATTTATAGGTGTTAATTTAAGTTTTCATTAATGAAAAAAGTTCATAACAGCTCAAGAATCCATCCAGCGAACATGATTTGAGCCTAGCAAAATCTGTCTTTTCGGCTGTGCCCAAGATAAAATCCCAACTTCCTTTAACCTGTCTGCCTCTGAAATGCAAGCAATGACACTGACCTTATGTTTATTTTCACCAGTTCATCCCCATTCACCAAAGTCCACTAATGGTCGATGATGGTATCAGTGATGAGAAAGTGGATTGCTATCGTATATATAAACCATACTTCCCGCTAGCGCAATTATGTTACCTCAGTGAGGTACGATAAACAACGGTCACCCTGATGACAAGCTGGTGGCTTGAGCAACCGATGATGTCGGTTTGAAAGAGGCAAAGATGTATATGACATTGTGGTAGTGCTGTTCAGTACCAGGAACTGGCAGGACAGTAAGAGACAACATTCCTGGCAGTAGTAGGTAGGCAAATGTTACTGACAAAGATCACACTGGTGCTCCATCCTGCACGTGCAAACTGGTACGGAGAAGGTCTCATGCTTAGACACACCAGCTTGTGCATTCCAGCTTAAGCCAGCTCTTTCACTCCTAAGGTAACTGGTGTTAATCTGGTGTTTAGCAAGCTGTTAAAATTCTCAGGGAAAGACAAAAGTTTGCTCTAATGTCACGGGATATGATTAATGATTCAGATACAGTTCTCACACGTGTGACTTAATGGTAAGAACTGTGCAAACAGAATGAATGTTACTATTTTGATAGCACTCCCTGAAAACTACTGACGTACCAAAGGTTGTTACCATTTTAGTTAGTAGCAGTATCAGGATGCAACGGTCTTGCTAGATATATCTACCTTATATGTATACATAGACACACACATAGATTATTATGTATATATATGATACAAGCAGCCAAATGAAATAGCATACAGGCATGCTGGAGCTGTACTTTAGACAAACCAGTGCATAGAAAGTAGTCCCTGTTCAAGTACTCCATAATTTTGGTTGCCTTGGTTCAGCAGCCATGCTGACCTTTAAGGCAACATCTGACAGAAAGAATGACCTTGCTTGACAACTGACCTTGCTTGACAACTGAGTTAAACACGCTGTTGTACTTTCATGAAAAGCTTTCACTGTGCCCTTGTGTGTACGTAGCACAGATATTATGCTCTTGGTCCACCCAGCTGCCAAACCAGCCAACAGATGAACCAAATTTCAGACATGAAACCTGTCTATCCCAATGTACCATCACTGTCCATGTTTCAAGCTCTTGGCCTGATAATGAAATCCTGAAGTTAAATGCTGAAGGCCTGTCAACAGCATAGCTTAAAGTCAATGCCGACTGACTTCATGTATCGGCTCACCTGACCTAGGAGCTGCCAAAAATTACACACATTTTTCAAAGTCTCTGGACCAGCTCAAGTACGGAAAGTAAACAGGACATGAGAAATAAATCAAAATAAAGTGTCAATACTATACGAACGAGCTATTCAGTGTGGAAAAAACCAGTAATCCTAGTAACAATGAACAGGTTAAAAGTTTATAAGTAACAGTATGGTGACCTCAAAATACCAGTTTGTTTTTTCCTCACACAGGCATTGTACTATAACGGAGATCAAAAGCAAAAGCTGTCCTCTTTCGAGTGCCTTGGCCTATTGTACTACATTTGGGTCATTTCTGGAAGAAATGCCAACTGGAGTAAGTCTCAGAGGCTAATTTTACAAAACTAGCAAACCTCCCACCCCCTAATCAAAACCTAAATTTACTGTCAGAAATGCAGCTTGAAAGGGATGTTAGAAAAAAGTAGTATTTGATTCAATTAATATGCAGAAAACCCAAGGCAAATCTCCCTTTCTTCCCACCCCAGATCTCCTACGTTTCTTATGTCCATACCAGAAAACTGGATTCCTAAGTAAATGAGAAAGCTTTCTGCATCTCAGAGGCAACAATATTTTTCCATTCAAAAGAATAATAGATTTGCCTAATGCTCATTTTATCAAATATACCTCAGCTTCCTCTCTTGATCACAAAATGAATGCTAGAGAATAGGTGACATATCAACACATTGCAAGATATCCTATGCAAGCTTGACATAAAAAGCCAAAGGAATCAAGAAAACTATGGAACTGTTCCACCAGCAAAGACTATGGCCACCATCCTGGGGGAAAAAAAAAAAAATACCTGGACAAGCTGCTAAAGAAGTGGTTAAAAAAAAAAAAAAAAAAAAAGAGCACTGCTTCCAGTCTCTTTTCATAAGCTCCTTTTCCACATTAAATTCAGACTTGTAAGACCCTTATAGCTGTGAAAAAACATTCCTACCTAGCTACTCAACAGGAGCGACATAATTTTTCACTCTTTCCACCAATATTGCTGCTGCAACAGAGAAAGCCCTTTGTTTTTCCCCAGTTTCTACCATTTTAGGTTCTCTTTCCCACTAATCAACTTAAGTGCATTTGCCTCTACCATTTCTGGCATGCAGCAACATGACACGAGCATGATTCTTGACATTTCAACTGCTTCTCACAGACCTGCATTAAAATCAATGAGTTTTGTCAACTTCATCTATTCTCTAATTAGCAAAGGTACATACAGCAGCACAGGCAGCAATGCCTTGTGTTTGCATACTCAGGAAGATGACTTTGCATCAACCTACACATTGCTTAAACCAGAAGTTTATCTTTACAACCATATCACGGCTATGAGCTTAATTCCCATAGCACCTTTTTAAATGTCTTTCAAGGCTTAATAACGAAAGTTATGCAACTCAACACTATTTCCATTTATCCAACAACGGTGAGCCTTGATTATAAAAATCAGATAAAGCTGTAAAAAAATGTAGGTTGTATGCTTAATAAAAAAGTTTCCTCCATGATAGAAAGGAAAGTCTTTTTGCTTAAATTTAGATTAGGAGAACCTGAGAACTACTCCATAGGATACAACCCCGGGTTCATAGCCTCATTGCAGATGTGTTTAACTGTGCTCCCCCGGTTGTTAACTTTATTAATTGAAAGTTTGCATTCCTTCCATTCATTTGTGTTTGCAGAAAAACACTTAAATTATGGGCAATTACTTGATGTTTTGAAGATATTTTAAGATATTTGGCTTTCACATCACAAAGCATGTATTACTTCAGACACCATTTAAAAACAAAGCAATTCCTTGTTCTCTATCCACTATTCTGAGCCATGATTTGTGAATGGATTACATTGCGGGGGGGGGGGAGGGGGATGAGGGGGAAAAAACCAACTAGAAAAGAGGAAGTTGTGCTTCTGAAACTATCAAAGTGGAGTGCATGCTTTGTAGATGATCTAAAACCGTTACTGAAATTGTACTTAAGTTTAACACAGAGTATCTACCGTGCATTTCAAAATGAAGCATCTCCTTCCTTCATGCGATTAACAATAAGACTCGAGACATAAAATTTTAAATTAAAAACAGAGAATTCATTATTCTAAAGTCACCTGCTGCTTACTCTACTTAAAGTTCTAAAAAAACCGCGGATTCCTAGGATGAAGTAGCCACTAATATAAAAATTCATTGTCACGTTTTTGCATTAAAAAAACTGCCCCACAAGTCTCGTCATCTTTCACTTTGCCTTGCTGCAAGGAACGAGTGCAGTATTTCTTGATCTTATACATAAAATGGTTTCAGTCCCCTCCAACAGGGAAAAGAACAGACAGCTTCTACAGGAGGGAAAGCAATCTTCAGAAAAATCAAGATGCGTGGGAAACAGCAAAAGTCCTTGGGCTCAGAAACGCAGCTTTGAAACACCTGGCAGCAAATCAATGTCACCCATTTCACCGTAATCCCTCAAGTCACTTTTATGAAGATTACTTCCTGCAGTGCATTCCTCACCCCCCTCCCTCCCCGGCCGACAAGGGCTCTAGGAAAGACCACTCCGAGGAGCCGCACCGCACATCTGGAAACCAACGCCGCGACAGAAGGACCCGGACCCGGGCGTCGGTCACGTTTGGTACAACTGTTTCATTACGACGGCGGTCGCCGGAGCCCCCGACTCCTGCCTGGCACCCCGCCTCCCCGCCAGCGCCACAACTTTCCCCGTGCCCCTTGGCAGCGCGGCGGAGCGTCCTGCCGCAACTCCACCGCGTCCGACCCGCACAACTCCGCCGGACCCGGCAGAACAGCCGCCTCCCCGTCGCCGAGGTCTCGGCCGCCGCCGCGCTCCCTCCCGCCCTGCGGGGACGCCAAAGCGCCCGGCACCGCCGCTCGCTCCCGGCGCTTCCCTTCCCCCCCCCCCCCGCCCGCCGGCCCCTGCCCCGCGACGGCCCCTCACGCCTGTCCCCGCGCACCGCGACCCCTCGGGCTTCCTCCGACCTGCCACACCGTGTCCCGCCCGCACCGCCTCCCTCCCTCCCTCCCCCCTCCCCTCCCAGGGCGGCCGCGGCTCTCGGCTCCCTCCGCCCGGCGGCCGGGGGAACAGGCAGGGCGCAAGTTCGCGAAGTGGCGGAGCGGGGGGCAGGCGGCGGGGGCCTCCCGCCGTCCCCGCGGCCGCGGCGGGGGAAGCATGCGGGGCGCCCCCCTCCACCTCTACCGCCGGGGCTCACGGCGCGGCGCCCGCCTGAGGCGCGCCCCGTGAGGGGGCGGCTTTCCCGCCGCCCCGTCCCGTCCCGTCCGGCAGCGGCGGGGACTCACCAGGGGTCGAACTCGTGGATGATGCTCTCGAAGCGGATGACGGCGAAGAGCCGGGAGCTGAAGCCGGCCAGCCAGGCCAGGAAGAGGATGGTGAAGGAGAGGAGCGACTGCCAGCCCGCCGGCTGCGACAGGCCCCCCGACAGGCCGCCTCCGCCCGCCGGGGGGCCGCCGGCAGCCGCCGCCGCCGCGCCGCCGCCGCCCGCCCCGGCGCGGCTGTTGAGCAGCGCCACGGAGTTGGCGGCGGGTTTGTGCTTGTTGTCGGGGGCCGAGTGCTCCGCCATGTTGTACCCGGGGCTCCCTCGCAGCCTCTCCGCCTGGCGCGTGCGGGGAGGAGGCGGAGGAGGGGTGGAGGAGGGAGCGGGAGGAAGGGCAGGGGGAGGGAGGCTCGGCAGGGGAGGGGCGGAGCCCGCCCGCTCCCTCAGCGGTCCTCACTGACTCCCCGCCGCCGCCGCCTCCTCGCTCAGCCGGGCTCTGCCTCCCGCCGCCGCCGTCACCATCCCAGTGCGGCGCGGGGCGGAGGGGGCCGGTGCGGCGCGCGAGCTCGGGGGCGGGGCCAGTGACGGGGAGGGGGAGGAGCCGAGAAGCCGGGGGCCGGGCTCGAGGCGGGGGGCGGGGCCGGCGGCCGCGCGCGCGCAGGCTGCGGGCAGAGCGGGGGAGCCGCGGGGGAGCCGCAGGCGCGCGGCCGGCGCCAGGGGGCTGCGGCCGCCCCGCGCGCGAGGGCGCGGACCCAGGCGGGAGGGGGGCGGGGGCGGGCGGGCGCGAGGGCTCGTGGAAGCGGGTGCTGCCGAGCGAGAGGTTTGACATTGCCGCCCTCCAGCGCGGGAGGAGCTACGGGGGGAGGGGCGGGGCTCCGAGGAGAAGGCGAGGGTGGCGGGGGGGGGACCACCAATCCCCGCGGTAGGCCTTCTAGCAGGAACTCCGTGACGACCTGTCACAGAGCGACAGGTATTTAAAAGGGGCGGGGCGAGCCCAGGCAGCCAATCGGAGCGGCGGGGGTGAAGGCGTGGCAGCGGGCGTAGGGGAGGTTGCGCTCACCGCCAGCCATTGGGGGGATAAAAAAGGGGCAGCGGTGACTGGCGGTGGTTTGCTCTAATCAGAGCGAGGCGTGCGAGTCACGTGGGCGCCCGCAGGCGCGGCGATCCCCCCTGGCGGCCCCCGGCGCCGTGCCAGGGCGCTGCAGTGCGTGTGGGCCGGCGGGGCGGCGCCGCTGCTCCCGGCGTGCCCTGCGCGGGGGCGCCCGAGCTGCGCTGTATGGCGTGGAGCGGAGCGGAGCGGAGGGGAGCGGAGCGGAGCCTGCCGGGAGTCGTAGTCCGCCGGGAGTCCTACTCCGCGAGGTGGGGGCGTGCCCCAGCCCCTGAGCGCGCGAGGGGCTGCTCCAACGGTTGTAACGGCTCCAATGCCTCTTGCTTGTCAGGGGAACTCTCTAGAGCCGCTCGCGGCGGGGTGTGCGTGTGTGGCAGGAGGCAGCAGCGGCGCCAGGCGCCCCCAGGGAGCCCTGGGGGCTCGCCCCCTTCCCCTGAGGGGGCCCTGGGCCGGTGTCAAGCGCTGGTCACCCGCCCATCAGCCCTCGAGCCTGCTTTTTGTCTTTCATGGTGTGAGCTTACTCTTGGATGCAGCGCCTCGTCAGGGCTCACGTACCTTTGATCCGTTTGTTTCAAATGTTTAATTAGCCCAGCGGAAATCGTGCTGGCTGCAGCAAACGTTGTGCCAGAGCTTGACCCTCGGGCAGCTAGGAGGAGTAGCTGGAGGCAAGGCCTGGTGGAGGTCTGGGAGAGCTTGCTGCCCTCACCCCGCTGCAGCCACCTGCGGGGCGTCTGGGCTCACCTGCCTCTGCTGGGAGCACTTCCAGTCTGGTACAGAGACCGGCAAATAGAAACCTTGGCTTTTTTTTTTTAAAAGTGACTTCTGTTTTAGGAGTTTCCATAATGAAATGCTATCTGGGAGTCTTGTCACTTCCTCAAATATTTTGTGAAACCTGCGGTTATAACAAGAATGTGAACAAAGCTGAAAAATAGACGAGTTTTGCAGTCACGCTTTTTGGATGGTCCTGCTGACCTTCATTCTACTCTGAGATGGCATGAGACTGCCTGCTTTTAGAAGTACGATACTAAGCACAGGCAAATATAAAAAATATATGGTTGCACTGTTTACACCAACAACTCATTTTGTGACTTTCATGTAGGGCTGTATTTTTTTTTAAATTAAATAGCTTGGGTTTTGTTGTCTGAGCTCCAGGCATTCCCTTTGATACGCAAACACGGCTCTTCAGAGGTCCGGAAGATTTGCAGCTCAATTTCACTAATATTGATGGGGACTACACTGAGCCTTAGCTGACTAATATCATTCTAATTAGTCTTTGCTATTGTTTCTGTTTTTATTTTATTTGCCAGAGGAAGAAAACAGTATGTTTCATTGTAAGCAAAGTGGAAGCCTTTAACAGAGAGTTGTTCTTTTAGTGGAAAGCTCTGTTTAAGAATTTGTAGAGAATGCAACTCTTTTTCCTCAATCCTTGCATTAGTCAACATCTGTGACTTGGTCACCGGGTTTGAAAGCAGAGTTACTGTATTGTAAGGTGTGTGTATGTTTTAAGATAAGCACTGTGATATACTGCGGCTCCTAAAGGACTCTATTTTACATACTGTTTTAGAATAAGGCTTAGGAAAACTTCCAGAAAACTTTGAGGTTCAGTTGTGCTGAATCTGGCTCTTAAAAGGTTCAGTTGTGCTGAATCTGGCTCTTAAAAGGCTATGTTTTTTGTTTGGCAGGGGTTTTATGTTTGCTTTTTAATACTGTGTTCTTTCTTATTCTTGTTAAAATAGGCCAATAATATGTTCAAGATAAACTAAGTTAGACATTTGCCCCTTTTCTAGTGTTGTCAGCAAGGCTTCTTTAATGAGCTGACCAACTGACATTTCAAGTGAAGGATTTTTTTTAATTGGCTCATGAACAAAGAGCAAATGTGACTAGAAATTTGCGAATATCGTATGTTTTCTAAAATGCATTGACTGATTTTACAACAGGCTCAGATCTGGTCTACTTTTCTGAAATGACGATGTGGTATTTCCATTTTTGCAGTTGGGATCCTGTCTTCTGGTAACAGCAGTTCAAGCTTAACCATGCGGTAGAGGAGCTTCTTTAAATGGTAGTGTTGCATGTAGAATACCTTGGCCTTTTCTTCCCCCCCGACCATTTTTCTAGGTATTAAGGAGCCAAAAAGGGCTGATGATGCATATCAGCTGGAAAAAAATGTGTATGTCAGAACTTCTTTTCATGTAAAATTTAGTATCAATGTTAACTTTCCTTGATTGGGAACCTGGTTTATTTAAAAATTATTGCACATCATGGTGTGGATAAGGTTATATGGTGTTTACTTCAAATTTCAGTGCTATAACTTTTACATCCAACAGGGAGGTTATATCATTCTGACTATACTGACAGTTAAATCAGACAATTTTTAAGCCTAGACAAGGCCAGACAGAATGTGATTTATTTGAATGCTGACTAATGGTAAAGTGTTTTGTCATTGGTAACAAATGATATTGTTGCCTATTCATTTTCAAACCGTTCAAAAGTCTGTACTGTTGAATGCCTCAGAGCTTGGGCAATGAAATTTAGTGGCAGCAAAAGCACGGTTCTAGTAAAAGCTTTTATTAATGTTTCTGTAAATATATTGTTTGAATTTTTGTATGAAATAAAGTTTAGTAGTCTTACAATAAAACTGATCAAACAAATGCACACAGATGGAAATTCATAGACTTCTATAGTTAGGTGGAAGGATTCAGTGATTTTGATACTATACTGCCATGACAGCAATGGAAAGTACATTTCTGTAGGGGAGATGCAAAACATGTCTACTGAAAACTGCATTCAACCCATACTAATAGCTTGATGGGGAAAGGGGTTTTAATCTCCCCCCCCCCCCCCCCCCCCCCCCCCTTTTTCCCCCTTCCTATCCTCTTGTGTTCTTCCATTTGTTTTAAGGTAATTTGGTTTGATTTGTTCCACGGTGTGTGGTGGTGTCTTCTTTGAACACAAAAATGTCCACATTAGTGACTGAGGAGTTGACTTTGCGTAGTGATTATGAACCATTTTGCATATAGAAGATCAGTTTCCTATTCTGAGCATACAAAATAATAGCCAAATGCCTTAAGGAAAAAAAAAATCTTACTTCATTTTCAAGCTTCCTTAATAATGGAATTATTCAGGGGATAATGCCAAGTGCAAAATTCATGTTATGCTTGTACAAACCAGAGCATCTTGAAAGTTGTGGAGCTGCATACAGGAAAATGTCCGATGAGAGCTCCTCATTCCTCAACACAGCTACCATGTGTCACTGATGTTCAGTCTGCTATTGAAAGAAGGGCAAACAAAATTTGTGCAGAAAAAACTGCACATGGGCGCATCCAGGTAATAAATTATTAATCAGAAGTACAAATTCATGGTTGGTGGGAACAATTCATACTTTTCACCAAACTTTATTGGCAACAATTCAGCAGTGTTTATTAACAGGAGTAGGTACCTTAATTTAGAAAGCCATTTGAAGAGCAGTTCAGGTTTGAGGTGAATAAAGAAGTCTCTTAAATAGTCCTTCCAACTTTGTGGTCCTGCAGATGAACAAGGTAATAAGTTTGGTGTTAAGATTTTTTGAGGATGGCTTTAGAAATTAATGATACAATACTTCCTGAACTGAAGGATAGATACTACAATGTAAGTAGCACAGTTGAACATAACTTGATGTGGTGGAGGATGCTTGATTTCAGCTATGTGCTCAGATGATCATTGTTTAAAAATGTATGATGGTGTTTAACTGAGAGAAAACATAATACTATTGCACATAATTATCCTTGAGAATCTGAAATTTAATGCATTTAAAAAATAACTATCTATTAGTCTCCGTATAGACAAAATGGCATGAGTTTAAAATAATTTTAAGATCAGTTTAATTAAGCAGGTGCAACCCTTTGTGCATACCTGTAAATCACTTAAGCCAATTGTAAACTGATACAAGATTGTCTGCAAAAGAGCTTTGCACCTGTGTAACTATAATGAGGTTTTTAATTGATTTGAATTAAAATGGCAGAACTGTTGTGTTTGGACAAGGCCTTCATCTAGCATTTAATTCAATACCAGTAGAAACTTGACTTACTCCTGACAGCGTTCTACTGGTGATTTTTCCTTTTCCTTTCCAAGAATTTAAACACGTTGTTGATGTTCCTCCTCTGCTTCTCCTGTCTTAATTATCCTACTTAATTTCCCTTTCCCATGACCTGCACAGTGCTAAAAATCACTCTGGTTTACACGCACAGACCTGCCAGGAATCACAATGCTTTTTGCTCTCCCTAGCCAACCCCTGGCTTATCCTTCTGCTGCCAGTACCTTTTGTATCAACCTCGTCTTTGCTGCTTCTGAAGAAATGGGGCTTTTCCCTCTGGTGGGCTGGTACCAGCTCTGCAAAGTCCCTACCCCTTGTTAGAAAAACTGAGGGAGAGGCACACACTGGGCCTTTCTTTAAATAAATAAAAACATACCATACTCAACATTACACACGTGTGTATTCTTACCCGCGTGCCTAAGTGCTGTGCAACATTTAAAACCTGTGGACCTGTGAAGTACCTTTCTTGAAGTGTTGTGTTTTGTCATCTCTAGTGTTAGCAAGCACCTTAACCAGAATTTGGTTGTTCTTGGCAAATGCTGCAGCTGACTGTTTTTGCAAAACTTTCATTTTATTCCTTCTGCTAAGAAGGAATGTGCTGCCTTGGGGATGATCAGCAAAAAATAAAATTAAAAAAAAGGCCGTTTTCTTCAGGGACATCACTAAATGGCCCATCAAATAGCTGAAGAGTGATATTTAGCATGTAAATGCTAAGTCCCCGGAAGTTGTAGATACTGGGTCTGATTAAAATATTATGTTGGAACAGCAAAGCTGCTAAGGGAACTAGCTGGAAGGTAAAGCTAACCTCTGGGGAGTGGAGTGAGAGACATATCCATTTTAAATATATGGGATCTGTTAGTGCTTAGTTGCAATTGAGGTGAATTTTGTCACTGGATTGACGTGAGGCGGGGGGAGCAGAATACAGGAAAGAGGCATTCTGTTAGCTGTAACACCAACTGCATGTTACGGCATCAGAGTAAGATGTGTGGAAATGGCAAAGAACAGGGACAGAGAGGAAAGAAAATTATTTTTATGTTGTTGTTTAAAGCCTGTTGAAATCGGTGGGTGTTTTTTGTTGGTAGGATTTTGATCACCCTTGAGTTGTAATTTTCTTCATTGCCTCCCTCACCAGAACATTCTACACAGTTCCTGGTAGCAATTGAACGTAGGGGAAGAGGGTATTGTTTGCACATTGTCTGTAAACTATTACCATCATTCAACAAAGCTTAACTCTTCTGATTTTAGTTTGGCTGATAAATTTGAGCAAGTTGTTTAAGTTGGAAGGTTCTTCTACAGTATCAAAGATGCTTCAGTGCATTAACTAATTCAGTAGGAAAAAAATTGAAAATTGTATAGTATAATATCAACCAAGAATTCCCCATGCCTGAAAATTTCTCTGTAAGTATCGTGCAGTATTTTTCCATAACTGGGTTTGTAGTCTAAATGTGCATAGCCTTGAGGAAAGAGAAGTTTACAAAGGATTGTTCCTAGTGCTTTTCTGTTGCTAGCAATTCAGACTGTCTCCTTGCTGTTTTCTAGACTACGTGTAGATATTCTTCTAGTCAACTGCTGCATTAATAACTGCATCAGAATTGCAAAAGTCATTTAAGTCACTTTGTTGTGGAATGAACTGTGCCAAAATGCATAATGCGATACAAAACAGGAGCTTATGGGTGCTTTGGGGTAGTGTAATTTCAACCCATGCTCACATACAGATCTGAAGTGAGGACTCCATCATTGTTGAGAAGAGAATTCAGCAATGACGACTTTATATGACTTGAATTTTTTTGGTTGCTGCAGTGGCATCAAATGATTAGAAGTGGAAAAGCCTCTGTATTGCAGAAAAGTTACTAAAAGGCTTTTAATGACTTCTGTCCACATGTGAACTGAGACACTATGTTCTGTGATACCTAATCTGTAGGTATTCAGTTCTTACCACAGGAATCTCTTTTTGTAAATGACTGTAGCACTCAAATCCCAGATTTATTGTTTTCCAGTTGAATTTCTGGCATGTGGTTTTGATTCTTTTTTTTTTATCATAGATGTATCTGGAACGATGAATCTTAATGTTTAAAATCCTATCCTGAGGAAACTGATCCCACAATAATTAATCCTTACTGCTAAACTCTATTTTTATGCATCCCTCCTTTAAATATTTGTTCCACTTTTATAGGTCTTAGGGCACTGAAATCCCTATTGATACTTCATGCCAGTTACTGATATGTGCTCCCAGACTTAAAAACCCAGTTAGTATTTCAAATTAATTTCCTAAAAGAGAATTTCTAATTGCTAAAGGAAAGCAGCCACATAAATCTGAGGCAAAAATAAAGATCCTTTTCTTATTTGACTATATAAGAAATGCTGCTGCAAAAACAGGACCAGAGGATAGACTCTCCTGCCAAAGCACCCGTGCCACTGTTCAAGGCAGACACTTGCAGGACATACTGGGTAGGTTACACGACTATTACGTGCCCCGTTTTTGTTCCTTGATGTGGCAGTCAGCTGGAGTAACATACCCTAACGTAACAAGCCATCTCGTAACTTTAAAAAGCCTCTTTGTTGTTTTCTGGTGTGAATTCTGTCCTCTAGAACTTGTTCTTGTTTTTTCCTCTTAGGCACTCTGTACTTCTGCATTTAAAAACACTGTGTGGGGTTACATGAAATTGTCTTTAACGTGAAGATACAAAACAGCCAAAAAATGCTGATTTAATAACTCTACTCCCCTGGCACATGCACACAGCCTGCCTGCCTCCTCCCTTCCCCCACCTTGTTGATATTGTGCCACATTTTTGCATGGAGCCAGTGTTGCTTGAGACCAGCCAAACTTGCCGAGACCTGTGTGATAACTCTAATCTCAATATTGCTCTTTTCTGAGCTAGAACAGATGCACATTTGTTTTGCACAAAGGACTATGTTCAGTGTTGCTTTAGCTTCTTTGTGCCATGGAGATCACACAGTAGGAATAGCCAAACTGTTGGCCTTCAAAATCATATGGGTGAGAGGTGGACAAATCTTCCAACTGTTCCCTGTACGGATGCCTAAAGTGTGGACCATTATGTACAGTATTCAAGATTCATCCTGAGAGCCTTTTCAGTCCTGTAACCTACCGTTTCAGACATGCATTGTTAATGGGGGGGGGGGGGGGACACGACACGGACACATCAGGATAGCACCGGCATCCAAACTGTATGGCAGCTTCCATGCCTGCTTTGTCATCTAACAGACGCAGAATGTCATAAAGAGCTTATCAACATTAATTTGAGAGAGATGTATTTTGTGAATGTAGTTGCAGTCTTTCAAGCGCATGGTATAAATTTAGTGTCTCACGGGCTGCAGGGAGTATCTGTCATGGAGCACTTCTTCCCCTTCCTCCTCCTTCTCCTCTGACCTTGGAGTTCCCTCTGTTGTTTCTAACCCTTTTTGTTCCATCCTCCTCTCTCTAGCTGGTGTTTTCTTCTCTTGGGTATGTTTTCATAAAAGTGCCACTAACTTGGCTGATGGGCTCAGCTTTGACCTGTGGTGGGTCTGTTACGGAGCTGTCTGGAACCATTTGTGTCCAGCATGGGGCAGCCCCTGACCTCTTCCCACAGAGGCTGCCCCTGCAGGCTCCCTGCTACCAAAATCTTGCTACATACACCCAATACAGGTTTCCAAGTCCACACAGGCAAGCTGGATAGGGAATGTGATCAAGCTATCTGCACCACAGTATCTTTTTGCTGGTTACTAGGAATTTTTTACTTTACTCAAAGGTCTTTTTATTACCTACTATTCTTGTTTATACAACATCACACATTCAATATTATGCTCAGAGGCTGTACATATTTATGGAGTCACACAACTTTTTCTTTTGAGAAGATCTTATTTATTAATATCAAGAATAAATTCAGGAATTTCTAAGATAATGGGCCTCTTTTTTAGAGAAAATACCCCCATTATCTTGACATACAAGGTTCTTTAATTTGCTAGATCAGTTCTACTTACATTTTCTTCATGTGACTTCCACTTGAAGTAGAGATACGCTCCATGGTTTTTATTGCAGGCAGATGGTAAGATTTGTGTGGAAATCCTAGGCAATTTTTATTGGGCTGTTAATTACTGGCATTTGAATTATTAGGCATGGTAATCTTTTCTTATTTCTGCAACAATTATCCTTCTTCTGGAGAGAAAACTGACTTGTATTAGTCTCTGACTTTCTTGTTTTCTTCATTAGCTCATTGTGTTAGGTAACAACGGGGAGAAGACAGTGTTCCAATGCTCTTTTAACAGCATTAGAGTAATTTTGTCAGGCTTAGGAAAAACGCAGTGTCATTTCATTGTAGTCCCTCCACCCTACTGTGGCCTGTAGCTTAGTGTGCACTGTCCTAACCTGAATTATCAAGTAAAAGTTTTATGTGGTTTCTTCTAATGTGATAGGAGAAAATTTTTATTAACACAGTCACCACTGGTTCTCACAGCCAGAAACTAGGAAAGCTATGAATATTAAGTACAAAGACTGACCATCTTTTACTTAATTCTCTATTTTAGCTGAGAGAGAGAGATATGATTCTGAAGATCAGCCAGATCCTCCAGAGTATTATAAGCACTGTCTGTCAGCATAATACAATTATGTTTTGGAGTACTACAGCGACTCCTAAAAATTTGGAAACACGAGGTCAAACCCTGAGTGCTTTTAGGTGTGCGATCCTGAATCATATTAATTTATGAGAGCAAAGAGTTTTCTCTGTCACATATTAGAACAATCCTAAGAATGACAGATCCCCAGTAGGATTAAAAAATGAAATATCAACATTTTAGTTCCTCTGTCTCCATATGGTGGTGGTATTCTTTTACTCATACAGCCAACATCGTGTCACCTAGTTTCTTGGTAAGGAAGCAGAAGCATTCAGCTTCCTAAGCACTAGCGCAAGATAGGTCTGTAAGAAATGTATAGGGTAAGCTTTCCTTTCCTCCAGGATGAGATATATAATCATATTTTGTTCCACCCATCCTTGCTTGAGAAATGAATACCTCTCAATACAGGTTTTTAATTTGGTAATTAGACATTCTTGTGCTTTATCTTAAGTTCATTTTGGAAGCAGTACTCTCGTCATTCCTAACCATTGCTTTTTGTTAACTGTTGGGAAGCCACCCTTTTGTATATTGGGAGATTAACTGTAATTAGATTCCATCTCACTAAAGCACTGCCATGTAAACCACTTCACCTCTTGTTTAATTGAGAAACTGAATGTGGAGAGGCTTTATGTTAACAAGGAAAGAATGAATATTTAGATTGGCCAGAACGGTATTATGGCTCTACTGAGCCTCTTAGTACATAGTTATTCGCATTGCCTCCTTTCTTGTGCTTATGTAGTCCTTATTTTCAGGCATCTGCAAGGCTTGAGAAATGCTCTGGAGTTATAAATAATACACTGGTAGCAGAGTTGAGATGTTAAGTGTTCAAAACAAGCTCATCAGCGTATATATGTCATGAGCAAACAAACACTGTGTTTCTACCCATGTATCTAGTCAACTCTGAATTTTTGGAAAAATATGGTTTCTTAGGCCTAACTTAGATATGGCAGAGCTTTTTCCCACTGGAGGAATAGAGTCACAGGGGCCAGTTCTTTTGGTAATGATGCTGTTTACAGACTTCAAAGGGTGGTCAGTGGATCCCCATCATGGCTACCTATAAGGAGTTTGCAAAAGGAAGCCCAATACCAATGACCTTAGATTGACTATGGAGAAATACATCTTCACTGGAAAACTTTTTGGGGTATAAAAATTGAAAAGGACTGAAAACAGCTCTTCTGTTGCAATGTTTATGTTCTTGGTCTAGTGCAGGGTCTCCTACTGTGAGCAAGGACCTTCCCCAGTCCTGTCTGCTGACGAATAGTGTTTACAGTTCTTTTACTCTATGTGTAAGGATGTGGTAGTGTATTTTACTTTTTAGACTGGTTTGAATGTCTGTCCCTAAAACTAATAAAATCTAGGTTTCTTAGTGCTCTGAAGAAGAGTACTGCAGATTGACAGATGTCTTGGTTTGATGGGAGATAAACTGCTGTCCTTAAACCATTAATACTAAATAGTCCTAAATTTCCTGCACTTCAGCTGTGTTGCAAGTGATGACTGACTGTGATACCTGAAGCAGAAAGGAAGAAAACTATGATGATAGTTGTGGAAGACTTTACTTCAGTTGTAGAGAAATGTAAGAAGTATTTTAAATCCTAAACTTTTATCCTGTGACTGTGGTGGAGGGAAAAGAAAAATGCCTGTGCCTTAAGGAGCACATATGAAATCCTAATCAGCAGGAGCATTCTTGGTGCTTAGCTACCTGGTTAATCTAATCAACTTGCCTACACTAATAGAGTTAAGCATTTGTTGCTGTGAGTTTTCAAATTCTTTTGAAGATAGAGTTGCTTGGATTCTGACTGGGCTGAATCCATGGCAGAAGAATGGGGACTATGAGAGGAGAAAAATCTATAGATTTGCCTGTGAAGGCTTCCATCTAGGTGAGGTGAAGTGCTGCCAAAGCACACTTATGGTGACGTATGTGTTAGACTTGTGTCTTTTATGTCATGTCCTTCCTAGAAGCCAGTAAGGTGCTGCTGCTGCTGTTGACTATTAATCAGGATCAGAGTGATAAATTCTTGCAGAAGCACTTTGGTTTAGGTATTGGATCAAGAAAGCATCTTTCTTGACAGTTTTCTAGGTATATTGTTTCAAATCTCTTTTTTTCTAGGAAAATTAACAGAAGAGTTGTGATTTAAAAAAATAAAATAAAATAAATTGCTGTGCTCCCTCTAGAGATTGGGTTGCCTCAGACATTTGTAGTTTGGTTATATGTCTGGATATAACAAAAGAGACAGATTTGAGGATTCTCTCTAGCAATGAATGAGGTGAGGGCATCCCTGCAGATTCTGGATGATGGGAGAAAAGTTGCTTGCAAGTTGGGAATATTTTTATAAGATCCTTTTTTATAAGATCTATTTTGGCCTGTTTTATTTGAAGACTGTAATTTTAAAACTGTTGAAATGTCTAAGTCTTGAGCACTTAAGCTAGTATTTCTCTGTAGCACGTGAATAGCCCCATTAAAATGCATAGAGCTAATCTTACGCTGAGTGTTCTGCCGAATCGAGTCCCTAGAGAATTTAATGCGCACAAAGAAAAATACATCTAAATATCTGAGCATTGTTCCTAGGTTTGGTGGAAATATTTTTGCTTTCTATATGTACTTCTTAGTATACGTTTCCCTTGAATGCAGTTTTAATATAATTCTGGTGTTCAGCAACCCGGGTGGAAGAAGCATGCCATAAATATCTTTCCCCTCCCCCAAAGTTGCATTTGGTAAGTGTATCATGCTATATATTGATGTTACTATTTTATTAAGAATTTATAAAATGCTGGACAGTAATAAGATACTTTTCTTTACACAGCCTAAGGGCTGGATTTGTGCACTGTTCCGTACTGTTACATAAGCACAGAGAAAGTGCAAGACATCACCTGCCCTCCTACTCCAATCCAGTATAATACTAGTCATTGTGCTCGAAACTCGATTATCACTCTGCAAACAGCATTAAGCCACTGTTGTCAGTAAGAATTATTCATAATTTGTTTTGGAAGAATCAGCCCACAGAAGTGGATCTTAGATTTTTATTTTTGGTGACGGGGGTGTATATGCTCTCAAGAACGTGCATGGGATGTATCCTGATGGAGGTGAGCATGTGAGGAACCCAAAGTTACTCAAGGCTCACCCAACTGTAATAAAGAGTAGCTGATAGGCATAGCCAGTGCACAGCCCAGTTACTACTCTTTCTGTCCTATAGGAAACTGTATGGTTCCAGTATATGACCCTTCTATTCCCTGTGGAGAGGAGAAAGCAATAGCTGGGGCTGCGTATCACTACGAGGTCAGCCGCAGCTCTCTGCTGTAATAGGTGAGTAGCTGGGGTCATGCAGAGCATTATCTGCTAATGTTTCCAAGAAAGGATTTGCAATTGGGGTCCAAGGAGTGCCTCAGACTGCACTCCCTGTTGGGGCAGGGATCAGTAACTGAGGCTCCCTGTTCGGTCTCTTTTTTCTTTTGGATTGTAGGTGGCCTGAATTCCGTGGCAGAGCAGCTTTCTCAAAAGTGGCTGTAGGTGGAGCTCAAGCTGACAGTGTTAATTTTAGGCGTTTTGGTAAATATCCCAAGTTAGGCTGGAAGACTCCAGACGACTGTGTCGTTTCAGGAATTCTCACTGATGTGATCAATCATGTATTGCTCTAACTTGAGTAGTAGATTTACAGCTCAAATCGGGCTTAAATACTTGCTGCTGCTGCGTACCCTTTGTTTACTTGTATGACTTTGCTGTTTCACTTTGCTCTGGGCATACAGCAAGTTGTCTTGGACCACGATCAAGTGTAAACATGTCAGAAAGTGTATTATTTTAGAAGTGTAAGTATGATGCAGTACTTGTGAAATGGTACTTAAATCTAAACAATTGATTTGATTTTGTTGCAATTTCAGAATCATTAGTGGCCTTGTCAGACTTCTTAACCTTATTATCTGCCAGAATAATGGACAGAGTTTTCATAAGATGCTGTTGTTGTCAAGAAATACTTGTTTTATTGTTTAAAAAAAAAAAAGTCATTGGTCATCTTCATGTACTATATGAATCGCAGAATCTAGCGATAGGAAAGACCTATTAGGTTATGTAGTCCATCGCCTTGCCACTACAAAATGTTTCTCTACCATAAACTTTTTCAATGCTTTATGCAATTTAGTTTTAAATATCTCTGCAAATAACAGGATTTTGACTGCTTCCCTAAGGAAGTTATTGAACAACTTATTCAAAACTATTTCATTATATTTCACTTTATATTTAGCATACATATATAGATAGGTAGATGGATATAGGTTTATTTTAAAGGACAGCAGTTTGTTATCTGATCTTTTCCAGGCTAGGTAGAGAGAAAAAAAAATTAAAGTATTTTCCAGTCCAATGCTATATATACCCAAGTGCCTTAGCAAATGTTGAGGTTTTCCAATTGTGTTTTCATATATATTTTGTTGCAGTAAGGGCCCCCCCCCCCGTAGAGAGAGGATATACTATTGAAACAAATTCTTTCAAATACATCCTGACTTTAAAAAAAAAAAAAAAGCTTCTCCTATTACTATGACTTCTTATCACAGCCATTTAATGTACTGCTAATTGCAATGACAGGTAAACAAAAGAGTAAGCAAAATGAGATTTGTAAGTTATATCTCTTTATTTTAAATTCATGACTACATGTCTTTGCTACTGTCCTTAATAATTCTTGCTGCCAAGCACTGCACATCTTTATAGGCATTCCTTCTGAACTAACAATGTTATCATTGAAACAAAGGTCTTGTTCTTTTAATCTCTCTAAAAGATTAAAGATCAAGTAAAGAAGAACATTATAGAGGCACAAAAACCTAACATTCACTTTCATTTTGTTTCGCCCTTTAATGAAACTGTTCCTGTTCCTGCTAGAAGATGCAATAGAAATAATTTCTAGTGTTTTAAAACATTGTAGCACATCTATTTGCCCATAAATACAATGATTCGTCACCTCTTTGGGACAACTTACGTGATAACAATGACTTACTGTGTAAGAGTGTACAATGAGAGGATGATTAATAGATATCTCAGAACTGAAAACAGGTCAGTTTAAGTAAATAAGCCTAAAAATATAGCTTGCTGAAGCAGTTCATATCAAACTAAAGATAGTATATTCTCTAATTTAAAAATTATATACATATCTTTAATATTTAAAGTTTTTAAATAAAACTTTTATTCATTTTCTGAATAGCTAGAATCCCAGTAGGTAAAGGACTTCCAGTATTTCTAGTCTTGGTAATAGAATCATTCATGGTTACAATTTGGCAGGCTTAAGTTCCTTAATGAATTGTATCTTAATGAAATAACATGATTGCCTACGTAGCTGTAGATTGGTTCATGACCAAAAAAGGGATTTGAAACTCCTATGGCCTTCATCCCTTCGTTACACACAGCAAGTTCCTTATGTTTTCCCTCTATAACGATAAAGGCCTTAAGAAACAGACTTGCTCCCCTCCCTTCCCAAAAATATTGATAGGACTTATGCCTATGCTAAAATGTTTTAAGTAGTTAATGACTTTTAAAATAAGTTGGATTGGACATTTGTCTATGTTCTTTTCTAAGGACTTTAGTTTTAGACGTAGGATGCCTGTGGGGGTATTTTGCTTAAAGAAAGTAAAAACACAAAGTGAGGTAAAAATGAATCCATAAGAAAGTAGTGCTCCCATCTGAGGAGGCTTTTACTACTTTTGCATGTTGAAGTTGCTGAGCAAAATAAGCAAATGAGCAAGCTTGTTGCCCAGGAAGCTAAAAATAGAAATCTTCAAAATTTGTGTGGCATTCCTGAGAAGAACCTCTTGGACTGGGATCAGTTTCTTGTGAGAAATCTTCCCACCAAAGCTTCAGATGACTGAGGAAATGTTATGTATTTCACTGCTTAGGAATTTACTGGATAACCAGCACTGGTGGGAGCCAAAATCACCCTAAGCAAATGTGATTAGATGCTAAAAACATTACTAAATTGTCATTAATCAGGCTTTATGTCCAAGTGGCAATTTCCAGAAAGTAAAATCTTATTACCTTTAAAAATTTGTCTTTGTCTCTTTCCTGCTCTCATCCTGAGCATTTTTTAATTTTTAAAGCTGATGAATATCTACGGTCATCTCTCATATCATACATCTACACTGCAGTCTAGCGATGCAGCTATAGCTCCTCATGATACACCTGAGCTGGCTTTAAAACAGCTAGCTTGGGTACCAAGCATAGCGTAGCCAGATGGGCCTGGAGCTGCTTTTAGGCTGTTTGATGTATTTAGGATTTAACAGTCTTTACTGAGACTCATCCTGCTTTGGGATGGACTTTTGTCAGTCACCAAAAAGGTTAGTTAAGTCAGCTTGGATATGTACACACAAGCTATGCTGCCTAGTGGCAGACCAGCATACTCTTTATTCCACTCAAAGTTGCATAGGGTGAAGAAAGGTCAGTGTGTCCAGGGTCCTGTGGAGGGAATAAAGAGATTTGCAACATCTAAGTGTTCTGTGGTGGCTGCAAACTGAAAAAAATCACAATACAGGAGTTACATCACTGCCTTGAGAATCTGTAATATTTGATTTCTCTCCCCAACAGATGCATAAATGATCAAATTCTGACAGAGCAATGGATTTGGACAAATCAACCTTAACAGAGACTCTTACGACAGTCTAGAGTATTCAGCCCAATCCCCAAGTCATTTAGCATAAAAGCAATCAGGCAAACCAATGCCAATTTCTTATATCACTCTCACCCTCCTTAGATTACTTACCTGAGATTTATTTTTACAAATTTCCATTTTTATAGTTTATTTTTATATTACCATTGACAGAAAAAGATATTTTTTTTCAAGCAGGATATAACAATATTACAGTATGCTGTCCTTTGGTCAATACTGTATTTTATTGTTTTTTCTTACTAGTAGTAACAATAATAATACTTAACACTTCTATAGTACCCTATGTATTGAAAAGAGCTTTGCTGCCAACAACTTGATATCTTCTATAGGCTAGCTAGATATTGTATCTCCATTTTAGAGATAAGCTGAGACAGAAGATCTTTTAACAGCCAGCCTTTGGAAAGTATCCGTAATTGTTGGTCTTTGAATTCTTTGTTGTCCAACTCTAATTTCTAAAGATTCCTGGCACACCTGCCTCTTCTGTTACCTTCAACAGGGGAATCAAGTATTACTCTGAAAATAGGAACTGAGGAGGATAATTGACAGGGTGTCTGCATTTGAATAAGATGGCATTTCCTTGTATGTGCATTCTGTTCTTCAGTCTCCAGCTGTTTCATACCATACCCAGCGTATGCTCCACCCATCTTGCTGCCACAGTCCCACTGCTGCAGAGCTCAGCAGTCCGACCTCAGTCTCTAGAGACTCTAGAGAGCCTCTAGCCACTCTGCTTTTCCTTCCTTCTCACTTTCTGTCCACCAATCACCTCTATATTCCTGCTTGTTATCTGCTGATTTATCCATGCATTCTCTCTAATTGTAGTCCCTTCCTACCATTCTTCTATTCTTACATTCCTATGCTTGCTTGCAAATGGCTGAAGAATCTTAGTGGTGTAGGTGCAATGAATTCACCAGTCCAAAAGAATGTTAAAATTAAGTTGAGAGCAGTGTTCCATCATATGTTACACCCCCCACTTGCTACCACCATCTCTTGTATGCAGGAGTTCACATTTGGTTCTGCTTTCCTTCCCTCCTACACTTACATTTCCTCCACACACACATCCGTTTTCCCTTCTCCAATCGATGGTAAGACTTAGCAAATGGGTATACATTGCCGCTTTTAAATAAAACCACAGTAAAAATCTACTGGTGTATTTGTGGGTGTGTAGATGTAACAGTCAGAATGAAAATACCATCAATTTTATCCATTTATTGTAACTTTTGTAAAAGAGCCTGTCATGAGAGTATTTCTGGTGCAGGAAAAGAGCAGAAGGCAGCATGAAAGACTGTCATGTGGGACCTTGTGGTACCTGTACTTGTAGTATTTCACAGTGGAAGGCTGATGAGTTTGGTGTGTGATACTTAATATGCATTGAAAGATGCTTGTATTTTTAGGATTTCTGCAGATGCTGCTTATATATCAATTTATTAGATTAGGATAGCATATGAGGGTCTTTATCACTGAGTTTTAATCCAAACTGGGTAGAAAACAAAATTGGATAATCCCCTTTTTCATTTGGTGGAATTTTTTTTTAAATAATTCATCTCTTCCAATGTTGGTTTAAGCAAAAAAAATTCTGATCTGAAATGGGCTTTTGAACAAAGGTCTAATTTAAATATAGATAGAAAAGGGCAACATTTTTTCTTTACTGCATTTTAGTGCATTCCAGCAAAGTCTGCCGGTGCATGTTGATAATTATTTACAGAAAAATCCAGACAAATTTCTGTACCTCTCCCCCCATATATTTTGCAGTGCATCTTGA
Source organism: Aptenodytes patagonicus (assembly GCF_965638725.1). NCBI lineage: Eukaryota > Metazoa > Chordata > Aves > Sphenisciformes > Spheniscidae > Aptenodytes > Aptenodytes patagonicus. Next base: position 125,981,433 of record NC_134950.1, read on the forward strand.
GAATACAGTCTTCCAATAGCAGTTCCACGGTTAAAGTTGTAAAATGTTTTTTTATTAAAAGCTTTTAATGTTGACTTTCACAGAGGAGAATTTTTCTCTTAAATTTTGGAGTGCAATGTGTAGTCAAAAGAAGGTACTTGGAAAGGACTCAAGTTCAACTGCACAAGCTGTTTTTTGAGAGGATGGAAACTGAAAAAAAATTGTTTTCATTTTTACAGCAAAAGACTGCTTTTTGAAAAGCCTTATAAAAATGTCTTGTCTGGAGACTTAATACTCTTGACTAGCATGAGAAAGAACCAGGGTTATTATTAAGTAGGTAGGGCTTTCCCTATAAGACTGTGTTCAATGCACTGGAGCTACTACAAATACTTGAACATCAGTTAAAAAAAAAGTTTTTGCTAAATCTTGCAAGATTTAACAGGTCTTTTTACACATTTAGCAGAACTGTGCCCCTGGGAAACAAGGGAAGAGGGAAAAGGCAGAGAGGCTTGCCTATTTTCAGACATCATACTTGGGTCTGTAAACCTGCAAAGAGATGAGATCTTTGAGCCCGTTTAACAGTTTGCTACTGCTGAAAGGATGACTTCAGGTACTGTTCTCCCCTGCTTCCTCTTCTGCCCTCCCTTACTTCTGCCCCATGGTCCAACCTCTTTTTTACAGGCACTGTTACTTGTTCAACCACTCATGAGCTGATTCAGCTCGTGAAGTCAGCAGAAAGCAGGGTGGGTTTTTTTGCTGAACTAGGCAGGCTTTTGCAATTTTATTTGTTATATTTGCCATGGAAGAGTCTGCACAAACATGTGACAAAAAGACAATCACAGTCCTGAAAAACATACAGTATTTTAGAAATCAGAAGGATGTAGATATGTGCTTAAGCCATTACTAGTTCAGGGCCCAAAAAAGAAATAGTTGATTTTATCTTTCCCAGTGGAAAATAAAATCAGGATATGCTGATAGGTAACAGCATACCAGAATCGCAGAACCATGCTCTCTGAAGTTCTGCAATCACTGTCACCCCAGAATAATTGGGAAGCAGGGTGGTTGTTTTCATTTAAAGGTCTGCTTGGATGTTAGCATTTCACAAAACACTGGGGGATTCCAGGTTAAATTGGCTTCCTCTTCAGTTTTAAAGCTGGCACACTTTCCTCCCCTTAACCTCTCTGGTTTTAGCCCCTTGTGTTTTCCAGGAAGTTCAGAGACAGATTGCATTCTCTACCTTGTTCATAAATGCAACCCCCCCCACTTTTGTTGGTTTGTTCCGTGCTCTGAAATAGGCGAGCTGTGTTTCCTTTCTATTGAAAATGATGATGTAATGGGTAAAACATCAGGAATTATTAATCAAAATGCTGAAGTCTTAATTCCATAATGGAAAAAGGTAAAGGTGCTAAGCTAAGCTTTACTACAACTCCATTACAACTTTTTAATTTTTTTGCTCCTTTAACAGTTCTGGTAGCATGAACGTTGTTTCAGACCATAATTAATGGCAACAATGAAATGGTTTTGTTTTTTGGTACAAAGTAGCTTTTTCTTTTATTCTTTCAAGTGAGGAGAAAACGCCATATCAATCTTGCTTTTTTTGAAATGTGGTTGCTACTGAATCAACATGTTGTACTTTATTTCTGCAACTATACTAAGACATCAGTAAAAAATGATCTGAAAATAGTAAGCCTCCTAAAAGGCCTAAATTAGACATAACATCCTTGTAGGTGTATGTGTTAAAAAGTAGGATATTTTAAGACCTACATTTTAATCTAAACATGCGTTTGCTATTAGCAACAGAGGTCAGGCCTTCACAGATTATCCTATGCACAAGGAAAATCTTTTGAGTTTGCCTCTTTTGAGGCGTAATATGGATGCTTTTACCCTTAGCTACTGACAGTGGTGAAGACAAAAGGATTTTTGGTAAATTAGCTGAATTTACAACAAACTAACTGGTCCATAATTTGACGCAAATATCAATAATGTTATAAAGCCATGTAGTTCCTTCCCCTCTGGAAATAGGACATTGAACATCCATAAAGCAGAAAGGTCAGTCATGCCATTTGTCCCATTGGCTTTCTAATACCATACAAGAAATAGATTGGATAGAAGTTGTCAACCATGGATTACATAGATTACAGAAATGGGAAAAGAAGAAAAGAGAGTTTTGAGTTTTGTTTTGTCCTTTTTGCCTCCAGCAGTTGAACTTGGAGTGAAAAAAAGAGAAAAGAAAGCTGCTTTCTTGACATGTCAATTGTTTACAGCTCTTTAATTATAAATCTTAACCTTGGCCTAAATGTCTTCCAAAATGGTTGGAGTTTCCTAAAATCTAAAATCTTGATGTAAGACTAGCTAAACAATTACAGAGCAAGCAGTTTTCAATGTGAGAAGTATAGAAGGAGCCTCACTTGGGCGTTGTCACAAGAAGACTTATTTGAGAGCCTGTGACTAAATCTTGTTCTTCAGTCTGCAGATCCAGAGTCATTGTGATTACTTACTGTTGCCTTTGCAGATGAACAAGCTGTGTTGCAACTGTTTTTAGAAATGTTTTGTTGCCATTAATTTAGCAGTCACTTTTCTTTTTGTGGGATTTCCTCATTTCAGAACTTGAGACTTATCTACATGGAACAATTCATGAAAATTAATGTGAGTCAACTAAAGATGTGACTTAGAAATAGATCAGTTAAACGTCATTAAAACCCCCAAGGACCTTCTTATCCAGAATTCAAGTGGTCCTAATTTAATTTAATTTACTTCTACAGTGAAGTTAGATCATTCAAATGTAATTCTAAAGGAGAACATCCACATTAGGGTTTAATGCAGTTTTACAGCTTCTCTTTAAAGTAACATTTTTAGTTAATTCACTTTCCTGATTGTCCCCATATAAATAAATCCCTAATCCCACAAGTGTTTTTAGTTCTGGCTAATCCTTGACACTTCTTAATAAGGGACTGCATAATCCAGATAGCGTCTATACCAATTGCTGAGCTGGAAAACATCCAATTTCCAGTCTCTGCTGCATCTGGTAAGACTTGGTCTCTGACTATTCAGCTTTACAGGCAAACTATAGGGCAGTTGTAGGACAGGCTAAACCTAAGGCTATAGGTTTTTGTTCCCTAAATCAACTAGCTGATACTAATACAATCAGACTCTCATCTACTAACCAAGCTAAAAAGCTTTTAAGCTGATCTGCAGGGGATATCTTTAGCATCTTCATGCAAACCTTCCCTGAGTGGTGAACCATTTTCAGTCAAATGTCGTGTGTGAGAGGATGCTTGAACCTTGCTGTAATGCCGAGGTGTAATTATTGAATGGAGAGCTTGAGAAGTCTGCGTAGGGGGAGATTTAAATTCCATAGTGGATTTCTTAGGTGTCAGTCAGCAAAGGCTGCCTAGAGGATACGTAGGATCAGTATATATTTCAGCAGGCAGCTCAGTACCTCAGGCATTTAGGTAATTTTAGGTGCCTTGTGTAGATTATGCCATTATATATTTCTACAAGAGGACTTAATGCTAATAGGAAATTATACCATTTGAGCTGTGGTGTTAAACCAAATCTGAACTGTTATGCTGTTTTGTTTGCTTTTAAATGGAGCTTTGAAGAGATGAAGTACAGGTACAGATAGTGATGACACTGTGGAAGTAGAGTGGCCCTTGTGGTATGTAGAGATGTGAATTTCAGCCTTGTGACAAAACCGTATGATTGATCCTGCTGTGTGTGGGTCCTTGGTCATTTGGGTTCAGCAGTCAAAAGTAATGAAGTGGGTTGACAGATATATCATTCATTTGTATAAAATTTGCCACAGAAACAGTGCTCTTAACCATGCTGGCCTTATGAGCTGCCAAATTCAGAACAGACTTCTGAGCTGAATTACTTTTGGATTCTATCGATTGTATTGATCAGATCTCCACTAACTACAGTGGGAGTGAGGACATCTAGCTCACATGTAGAACCCTATGTTTAGATGTCTTAATCTAGAGGTAAGTCCCATCCTTATAACTTTTTACTGAGCATCAGAGGGGTTTTTTTTGGTCTTTGGATCTGTGTACAAGCTATAACATGATGATACAGTAAATCCAACATTAGAGCTCTTAGTCTTGGGTGAAAACCACCCTGGCCACAGGACGAAAGAACCTCACTCACATGGCTAGGTTAGACTTTTCTGAAAATTTTTGGTGGGCTAGCTTTTCTCCTGCTGACTTTATGCCAGTTGGGTATGGATGATCTGTATCACCCCAACTTTAGGGGGAAGGAGGTGTTTCTGTAGTGACATACACTTATCACAAAAGCATGAAGCATAAGCTCCAAGTTGTGTCATCTAGCAAATTCAGTAGAGCTATGGTTACATGCCCACAGTTAAGCCAGAAGAAAGGTTTACTGCTATATGACCTGACAGTACACAGAACTACAGCCTCAGATCCCACTAAAATAGTATAGGCGTTTCCTCTAGTGGGGAGAAAAAAAAAATAATCTTTTGAAAAGCTTCTGCTAATTACACTTCTATTTTAGATCTCAATCAAAAGAAGGCAATTTCAGTGGCTAGGTACTTGCCACCCTTGTTCCGAGTTTATAGTAGTGCAATAGTATCATTATCACTTCTTCCTTCAACACCAAGTTTTCCAAAAAGGTTTCTTATCAATGTATTTAAAAAGGCCCTCAAACCTTAGCTTCTGAGCTCTGATAAATCATAGCCTGAGGTGGTCTGGTTCGAAAATGAGAAGCCACTGAATAAAGAAAATGCCAAAATTTCACTCTCCATAGGGATTACCAGTTTCATTAGCCTCAGTGAAAACCACATTTCACTAAATTTAGAGCTGCAGCAGAGCTCAATACAGATAATGCATTTAATGTATGCTCTGGGCAGTGAAGTTGAAACTATTTTCAAGTAATTTTCTTCAGTGTTGGATGCAGCCATCCTGTAAGTTTCCTGATAACTTAGAATTTTTCTTTTTCAGAACAGCAAGTGATACTCTTCCAAAGCAGCCAAAATTCTCCATGACAAAGATGTATCATCATTTCATGTACTGTCATGTCTTTCCACCACCTGGTAATATGTGTATCACAGTATGATAGCACATGCAATTCAAAGATATGTTTTCTCCCAGTTCTTTACTCATGTCAAACACTGTTGAATAATGTAGAGCTTTTCTTTTTTTTTTTTTTTTTCCCACATGCATCTTAACTCTACCAAACTAAAGACAGTTCAAACTTGATGGTAAGGCAAAAAACCCGGATGTATTCTCCTTAGAAAAATGAAGATGTAGTTATTGTGTATTTATACAAGGCAACAGAATTGTGCAAACAAGACAGGAAGTGAAGATATGGGATACAAAGCAAAATTCTATGGCAAATATGGTTTGTTTTCTTCATGGTATTGTTAACTGCAGAAGTATGGCACTGAATTACACTGTATTATGGGCAGACGCCAGACATTTATCTCACTTTTGATGACATCAAGTGTTCAGTTTTCTGCCTTGAAACCTTTGACAATTCCTTTGACAATGTACAAGTAAGCTCAATTACATAGTAAATATTAGTTTTTCAATACTTAAGGTGATATGACTTCATGGTCCATGACTATGGCTTTTGGTGACAACAGTGATCAAACAACAGTAAAAATAAACAGAAGTTTACTTGAATGTTTATTGCTTGAATGTTAATGCTCTGGAAAGATTATTTTTAGCAGTGTGTTTTAAACTTCTTCCAGATTAAATCTGCAGTTTGCTAGGACAAAAATATTTGTCTCTAGGTTTTTGGCTATACATTTTAATCAATTTGTCTATATGGTAGTATATCAATATTTAAGAATTTGGATATTTTTAAAAATTCTTTACTGCAGAGCACCTTGGGCTATTGCAAAGTGGATGTTATATGTCCCATCAGTACTGGATGGCCACCTTACCTACTCTTTATTTTACATTAGAATAAGTGTAAATAGATTGCACAGGGATAAGACATAGGGGAGTCTGGCCAGATAGAGTTAAATATCTGGTGATATAATTAATATGAGGTGATAGAATTAATGTCTGGTGAAAGATGACTGTTTTCAATGTTATGTGCTACATTCTGCATGGCTAGGTAGTACCTAAACACTTCAAGCCTCTTGCACACTGTTTCTCTAAAGGTCATATTTGTTACAGGGATTTTTAGCAGAGACTTGTGTTTCTTAGCATGGGCTTGTGTTCCTTGGGATTGATACAACAAGAAATTGCAGTCCTTCCCACATTACTAAACAGGTGGGAGCATTGCACAGAATAGAGATCTACTATAGAAAAGATGAACTGATCTACTGTATTTTGCTTTCTTTCTAGGTTGCAATTGATTTTGCAAGGCTTAAGGGTGGCTAGAATTAAAGATCTTAGAAATAATGTTTTTCGCATTGTTCATTTAAACAGTGGGATTATCTGGAAATTGCGCTGCTGAGGTCCCTATCAGTTTTTTCAGCTTCCCCCCCCCCGGTGTGAAGGAAATGGTAGCCAAGAAATTAAATTATACTAGAAGGGTTCCCATAAAACATATCATAGGAGCAGTATGGAAGTTTGTGGTCAAACTAGGAATCAGATGATACAGGTAACAGTTCTGTCTCAAACCCTGTCATTTATAGTTCACGGGAATTCTGGTCCAAATAAGCAACAACTGGGGCACTGTTTCATATTTAAAATCTTGCCTAAATTCAGAGGGATGAATTTTAGGTGTGGAGTCTGACTCTAGGGATGGTGAAGAGCTGTCTAAGAGAGAGCAGGTCTTTTTGGGGTGCAGATGCAATCACTGTTTTCATAAGGCCTAAACACTGAGGAGTGCAGTGGCTCACTGCTGGGGATGATTTGGTTTTGTAAGTTGATTAGAACTGTACATTTAGTGGCTGAAACAGTGTTTTTCAGATAATTGCTGGAACTGAGCCAATGCAGTGTCTACTGTGAGCTTCATATGGTAGATTATAGATTCTACTAGCAATGGATACAAAATGAAGGTGTCACTTAAAGGATTTTGGAAGAGGAACTCTCTATTCTGCTCTAGTGAATTGCACAGCAGAGTTTTTCTTGCATTCCTTGACCTCTGTAGAAGAATAATGACATAAGGGAAAGAAATACACTTCTTAATATAGACAGGTGGACCTCAACTGTCTTCTACTAGCCGGGAGCTAAGTAGAGCCTTTTCTCATTTAGCAGTTGTGGGAAAAGCAAACCCCAGTCTGTAGCGTAGAGAATTACCTGTTGTCTACTAAATTTCTTAGCAGCTTCAGTTAGATGCTTCTTTATTTTGTCCCCTAGATTGTGGTGAAATATTACTCATTGTGCAACAGATGCCACGTTCCCCACTAGAGCTAACTTTGTAGTGCAGTGCAGGGTTGTCATATCTGTGGTCTACTTCCTGAGGTGGTTGACAGTCTATATAAATGTTAATGAACCATCTTTACCGCTGGGTCTTGGCCATCCCAACTGTGTGAGCTTTCCACATTCTGTTCTACCAAACTGTACTTCCTCCAAGGTTTTCCTGACCCTTATTTTCCCCTCACCGCTTCCTTCCAGTCAGCCTGCTTACCTTTACCGCTTCCCTCTATAACTCTGATATGCGGCCTCCTCTAGGTGTGAACTTGCAAGGATGAGGACACAGGAGATGAATGTTCTTGGCAGCAACAGAAACGGTTTGGGCATGTTTTTTCCTCCTTTGATGTTTCCCCAGAGCCAACCCCACTTTGATAATGTTTTGCTTTTGAATTCCCTGGCTGAAAGGGACTATCAAACAGAACTTTCGCAAAGTGCTGTGAGATGCAGGTGAGTTGGAAAACTTTATATGAAGAGCCAAGGGTTATTAGTATTAGTAGAAATAGTTAACTACCCTTTTTCAAAATAGCACTCATCATTCTTCTGTGTAATGCGCTTGGTTGTGTCTCTCAGGAAAGAGACAGTAAGCTAATATCCTACCATCTTTCTTAGGAAGCCAGTTTAAGGAGTTGTTTTCAGTATCTCTTCACCGTGTGGAGTTGCCTACAAATTAGTACATTTTCTCCCTGAAATAGATGTATTTTCTGTTATTATTCTGTCACATCAGAGCCTGTCTGTTACTTGCTGCGATACTGCTAATATTGTGGTACCTTCATTCCACTGCTCTCCGGAAGAAGATACCTCTTGTTTACAGTGTTAAGATGAATATAGAGAAAGCCTTTAATACGGTGTCTTAGGATAACAATAACCAGGATACTCTTGCTTCAAAGGCTTTTTCTTTTGCTAGCTTTGCCAGCATGCTTTATTCAATCCTGCTTTTATTTATGAATAAAAAGCATTAGTTTACAAAAATAAAGACACCTGAAGATGATAACTGATACAAGGGTATAGTGTCAACATAAAAGTATTGTTTCCAGAATGCAAACAAGAAATGGAAATGAGTTTGCTGAGGGTTTGCAAGTAAAATTACTCTCTCTTGAAATGTTATATTCTTCCCCCCCCCCCCCGATAGTGCTGACTTTGTTGGTTGATTCTGAAGTGAAGATGTGATTAAAGTTTTTCTGGGTACCTTCCCAACTCCAAAGAAGAGAAGAGAAGAATGGGGGTCAGAGGAATACTTTCTACAGACCAGCTAATTCTAAGTAATCTCACTAGGTTAAAGTGTGGAATAAATCTTTTGGAGAGAATGTAACCTTCTACTGTTTTTGTGTTGCTTTGTGTTTGGTTTTCTGATTTTGGTGTGTTTTTTTGTGTGTGTGTGTGTGTGTGTGTTTGTTTTTTTTAATTACAGCAAACTCGAATACCCTGAAACCTTGGGCATTATACAGACCTATATCACAAGACAGTCTCTGTTCCAAACAGATTTGAATGTAAGGTCTTGAGTCTTTAATACCATCGTCATGATAAGACCCTGGAACTATTTGTAAACTGGGCCTAAATGAAGAAAAACAAGCTAAGGAAGGACAAATGTTTGGGTAACAGCCATCAGAACATGTAGGGTGGTATTTGGCATGTGGCCTACTTGTTATTTATATAACTTAGCAGGTAGATACAAAGATATCACAACTGTTAACCTCCAGCCATACCTACACATTGTATGTTAGCTGGGTGGCCCCAAAATGCTTTGAAACCTTGAAATTTTATGTCTCTTGTTACAAGCAATTTTCCTTGAGCTGGAGCTTGAGCTCACACATCCCATTTGGCTTTGCAGTAGGACTCAGTGGGGCCTTCCTGCAAGAACCTTCAGCCATCTCATTTTGCTGACCTCCATGACATGATGCCATCCTGAGGGCAAATAAGTTGCAGTATCCTGCGGTGCATCTACATAGCAAGTAAGCATAACCTTATCTGCTTTCAAAAGTACATGGGGTTTCTTTAGTAGGTGCACTAGTTGAGTTGCTGTAGAGCTGACCCTTGAATAGGCTTTTGCAGGAAAATACTGTGAAGTGACAAATTCAGCTTGAGCCTGGGCTTTAGGCTATTTCTACACAGTTGCCTATATACAGCTAGTAAACTCAGCTAGCCACTTGTTTAAATGATACCAGTTAGTTGACAACTTACTATCAGCACCAAGCTATAAGTGAAACAATCATTTTAAAGTTCATAGTTTCTTAAACATTCTGACTCCTCACACCATATATTTTTTGGCATCCCATTTCATCTGTTCTGTTCAATAATAGAATCATAGAATAGTTTGGGTTGGAAAGAGACCTTTAAAGGTCACCTAGTCCAACCCCCCTCCAATGAGCAGGGACATCTTCAACAAGATCAGGTTGCTCAGAGCCCTGTCCAACCTGACCTTGAATGTTTCCAGGGATGGAGCATCTACCACCTCTCCAGGCAACCTGTGCCAGTGTTTCACCACCCTCAGCGTAAAACATTTCTTCTTTCTATCTAGTCTAAATCTACCCCCCTTTTAGTTTAAAGCCATTCCCCCTTGTCCTGCTGCAACAGGCCCTGCTAAAAAGTTTGTCCCCATCTTTTTTATAAGCCCCCTATAAGTACTGAGAGGCTGCAAGAAGGTCTCCCCGAAGCCTTCTCTTCTCTAGGCTGAATAACCCCAACTCTCTCAGCCTTTCTTCATAGGAGAGGTGTTCCATCCCCCTGATCATTTTCGTGGCCCTCCTCTGGACCCGCTCCAACAGGTCCATGTCTTTCTTATGCTGAGGGCTCCAGAGCTGGACGCAGTACTCCAGGTGGGGTCTCATTAGAGCAGAGTAGAGGGGCAGAATCACCTCCCTCGACCTGCTGGCCACGCTTCTTTTGATGCAGCCCAGGATACGACTGGCCTTCTGGGCTGCGAGCGCACATTGCTGCCTCATGTCCAGCTTTTCATCCACCAGTACCCCCAAGTCCTTCTCAGCAGGGCTGCTCTCAACCCCTTCATCCCCCAGCCTGTATTGATACCAGGGGTTGCCCTGACCCAGGAGCAGGACTGCTCTCAATCCCTTCATTCCCCAGCCTGTATTGATACCAGGGGTTGCCCCGACCCAGGTGCAGGACCTTGCACTTGGCCTTGTTGAACCTCATGAGGTTCACACGGGCCTTCTCGAGCTTGCCCAGGTCCCTCTAGATGGCGTCCCATCCCTCAGGCATGTCAACCACACCACTCAGCTTGGTGTTGTCTGCAAACTTGCTGAGGGTGCACTTGATCCCTCTGTCTGTCATTGATGAAGATATTAAACAGTACTGGTCCCAATACGGACCCCTGCGGGACACCACTTGTCACCAATCTCCATTTGGACATTGAGCTGTTGACCACTACCCTCTGGATGCGACCATCCAAGCAATTCCTCACCCACCGGACAGTCCATCCATCAAATCCATACCTGTCCAGTTTAGAGAGAAGGATGTGGTGGGAGACTGTGTCAAAGGCCTTACAGAAGTCCAGCTAGACAACATCCATAGCTCTTCCCTTGTCCACTGATGTAGTCACTCCATCAGAGAAGGCCACTAGGTTGGTCAGGCAGGACTTGCCCTTGGTGAAGCCATGCTGGCTGTCTTGAATCACCTCCCTGGCCTCCATGTGCATTAGCATAGCTTCCAGGAGGAGCTGTTCCATGATCTTGCCAGGCACAGAGGTGAGACTGACTGACCTGTAGTTCCCCGGGTCTTCCTTTTTTCCCTTTTTAAAAATGGGGGTTATGTTTCCCCTTTTCCAGTCAGTGGGAACTCCACCAGACTGCCACGACTTCTCAAATATGATGGATAGTGGCTTAGCAACTTCATCCACCAGTTCCCTCAGGACCCGCAGATGGATCTCATCAGGTCCCATGGACTAGTGCACCTTCAGGTGCCTTAGATGGTCTTGAACCTGATCTTCTCCTGCAGTGGGCGGTTCTTCATTCTCCCAGTCCCCGCCTTTGCCTTCTGTGGCTTGGGTGGTGTGGCTTGAGCACTTGCTGGTGAAGACCGAGGCAAAAAAGTCGTTGAGTACCTCAGCCTTCTCCATATCCTGGGTAACCAGGTCTCCCGTTTCGTTCCAGAAAGGGCCCACATTTTCCCTAGTCTTTCTTTTATCACCAATGTACCTATAGAAGCTTTTCTTGTTGCCCTTGATGTCCCTGGCCAGATTTAATTCTCTCAGGGCTTTAGCTTTCCTAACCTGATCCCTGGCTGCTTGGACAATTTCCCTCTATTCCTCCCAGGCTACCTGTCCTTGCTTCCACCCTCTGTAGGCTTCCTTTTTGTGTTTGAGTTTGTCCAGGAGCTCCTTGTTCATCCATGCAGGCCTCCTGGCGTTTTTGCCTGACTTCCTCTTTGTTGGGATGCATCGCTCCTGAGCTTGGAGGAGGTGGTCCTTGAATATTAATCAGGTTTCTTGGGTCCCTCTTCCCTCCAGGGCTTTGTCCCATGGTACTCTGCCAAGCAGATCCCTGAAGAGGCCAAAGTCTGCTCTCCTGAAGTCCAGGGTAGTGAGCTTGCTGTGCGCCCTCCTCGATCCCCTAAGGATCTTGAACTCCACCATTTCATGGTCGCTGCAGCCAAGGCTGCCCTTGAGCTTCACATTCCCTACCAGCCCCTCCTTGTTGGTGAGAACAAGGTCATCGCAATGACGTCTTCTATAATGTTGTTGTTCTGTACTTTGCTTGTCCTGTTTGCTCTAGCTGTGCTCAACAAACCCCTTGCAATGACAGTTCATACTAACGTTAGAAACTGACTTCCAAAAACCTGATCTTTTAAAAACCACTGTTGATTATAAATGACCCTGCCTTGTTTATAATTTAGAAATCAATTTCCCAATAGTATTATGAACACTCCAGAAGACAAAAAGAAGATCTATCCATAGAGCTGATGGAAGCCAGTGTCAGTGAGAAAAAAATTACCTGTCCAATTGAATATATATGGATGTTGATAATAATTACATGATATGGCCTGCTTAAAACTGGTCATACTCCATCACTCTCATGACAAAAGAAAACCACTATGATCAGCATCAGAGATGGAGTTCTATTGCAAAACATTTATTTATTTTTGAAGAACAAGTATTCCTTTTTTTATATAAATTTGTGTGAACAGCACGCATTTTACTGTTATGGTAAACAAACAACCCCAAGTTCTCCATGAATTTTAATTTTTCCTTCAGTTATTCACAGATTGAACATTTGTTCATTCACCCAGTCTGAGTGACTAGGAAGGTATTTTTCCTTGTCTTTCTTTCACTGCCCAGTGAAGGGCTAAATGTAGTTAGTGTGTGACATTCAGTGTGGAACATCCCGTCATGTTCAGGTAGTGTTTTCCTCTATCCCTACAGTGGCAGGGAAGGATACTGAAAGGAACAGGAAAACACACCTGATCAACAGGTGGCTCAAGGGCTGGTGCCATCGGAGGAATTTTGGTTTTTTTGATCATGGGGAGGTTTACATGGCACCGGGCCTGCTGGTGACAGACAGAGTCCAGCTGTCTCACAAGGGAAAAAGGATCATGGCTCATGAATTGGCAGGGCTCATTGAGAGGGCTTTAAACTAGGTTCGAAGGGGGAAGGGGATAAAACCAGGCTCGCTAGAGATGAGCCGAGGGGTGGCGTGCCGATGCCGGGGGCGAAATCGATAGCCCAGCTCAAGTGCATCTACACCAATGCACGCAGCATGGGCGGCAAGCAGGAGGAGCTGGAAGCCATTGTGCAGCGGGAGAGATATGACTTAGTCGCCCTCACAGAAACATGGTGGGGTGACTCTCATGACTGGAGTGCTGCAATGGATGGCTACAGACTCTTCAGAAGGGACAGGCGAGGAAGGAGAGGTGGTGGGGTGGCCCTGTATGTTAGGGAGTGTTTTGATTGTATAGAGCTCAACGATTGTGATGATGGTACGGTTGAGTGTCTATGGGTAAGGATGAGGGGGAAGGCCAACGAGGCAGATATCCTGCTGGGAGTCTGTTATAGACCACCCAGCCAGGATGAAGGGGCGGATGAAGCGTTCTATAAGCGGCTGGCAGAAGTTTCTCAATCGCTAGCCCTTGTTCTCGTGGGGGACTTCAACTTCCCGGACATCTGCTGGAAATACAACACGGCAGAGAGGAAGCAGTCTAGGAGGTTCCTGGAGTGTGTGGAAGACAACTTCCTGACACAGCTGGTAAGTGAGCCTACCAGGGGAGGTGCCTCGCTCGACCTGCTGTTTACAAACAGAGAAGGACTGGTGGGAGATGTGGTGGTCGGAGGCCGTCTTGGGCTTAGCGACCATGAAATGATAGAATTCTCGCTTCTTGGTGAAGTAAGGAGGGGGGGCAGCAAAACCACAACCATGGACTTCCGGAGGGCGGACTTTGGCCTGTTCAGGACGCTGGTTGAGAGAGTCCCGTGGGAGACGGTCCTGAAGGGCAAAGGGGTCCAGGAAGGCTGGACGATCTTCAAGAAGGAAGTCTTAAAGGCGCAGGAGCAGGCTGTCCCTGTACGCCGTAAGAAGAATGGGCGGGGAAGACGACCGGCCTGGCTGAACGGGGAGCTCTTGCTGGGACTCAGGAAAAAAAGGAGAGTTTACCGCTTGTGGAAGAAGGGGCAGGCGACTCAAGAAGAGTACAGGGATCTCGTTAGGTCGTGCAGAGAAGAAATGAGAAAGGCAAAAGCCCAGCTAGAACGCAATCTGGCCGCTGTCGTTAAAGACAACAAAAAAAGTTTTTACAAATATATTAATGACAAGAAGAGAGCCAAGGAGAATCTCCATCCTTTATTGGATGCGGGGGGGAACATTGTCACTGAGGATGAGGAAAAGGCTGAGGTACTCAATGCCTTCTTTGCCTCAGTCTTTAACAGGCAGACCAGTTATCCTCAGGGTACTCGGCTCCCCGAGCTGGAAGACGGGGACGGCGAGCAGGATGAACCCCCCGTAATCCAGGAGGAAGCAGTCAATGACCTGCTATGCCACCTGGACGCTCACAAGTCTATGGGGCCGGATGGGATCCACCCGAGAGTGCTGAGGGAGCTGGCGGAGGTGCTCGCCAAGCCGCTCTCCATCATTTATCAGCAGTCCTGGTTAACGGGGGAGGTCCCGGATGACTGGAGGCTTGCCAATGTGACGCCCATCCACAAGAAGGGCCGGAAGGAGGATCCGGGGAACTACAGGCCTGTCAGCCTGACCTCGGTGCCGGGGAAGATTATGGAGCGGCTCATCTTGAGGGCGCTCACAAGGCATGAGCGGGACAACCAGGGGATCCGGCCTAGCCAGCACGGATTCATGAAAGGCAGGTCCTGCTTGACCAACCTGATCTCCTTCTATGACCAGGTGACCTGCCTAGTGGATGAGGGAAAGGCTGTGGATGTGGTCTACCTGGACTTCAGCAAGGCCTTTGACACTGTCTCCCACAGCATTCTCCTAGAGAAGCTGGCGGCTCACGGCTTAGACAGGTGGACTCTGCGCTGGGTCAAAAACTGGCTGGATGGCCGGGCCCAGAGAGTTGTGGTGAATGGAGTTACATCCAGTTGGCGGCCGGTCACGAGCGGTGTTCCCCAGGGCTCAGTACTGGGGCTGGTCTTGTTTAATATCTTTATCGATGATCTGGATGAGGGGATTGAGTGCACCCTCAGTAAGTTTGCAGACGACACCAAGTTGGGTGGGAGTGTTGATCTGCTCGAGGGTAGGAAGGCTCTGCAGAGGGACCTGGACAGGCTGGATGGATGGGCCCAGGCCAACTGTATGAGGTTCAACAAGGCCAAGTGCCGGGTCCTGCACTTTGGCCACAACAACCCCATGCAGCGCTACAGGCTTGGGGAAGAGTGGCTGGAAAGCTGCCCAGCAGAGAAGGACCTGGGGGTGTTGGTCGACAGCCGGCTGAACATGAGCCGGCAGTGTGCCCAGGCGGCCAAGAAGGCCAATGGCATCCTGGCCTGTATCAGAAATAGTGTGGCCAGTAGGAGTAGGGAAGTGATCGTGCCCCTGTACTCGGCACTGGTGAGGCCGCACCTCGAATACTGTGTTCAGTTTTGGGCCCCTCACTACAAGAAGGATGTTGAGGTGCTGGAGTGTGTCCAGAGAAGGGCAACGAGGCTGGTGAGGGGTCTGGAGAACAAGTCTTATGAGGAGCGGCTGAGGGAACTGGGGTTGTTCAGCCTGGAAAAAAGGAGGCTGAGGGGAGACCTCATCGCTCTCTACAACTACCTGAAAGGAGGTTGTAGCGAGGTGGGTGTTGGTCTCTTCTCCCAAGTGACAAGCGATAGGACGAGAGGAAATGGCCTCAAGTTGCGGCAGGGGAGGTTTAGATTGGATGTAAGGAAAAATTTCTTTACTGAAAGAGTGGTGAAACATTGGAACAGGCTGCCCAGGGAAGTGGTGGAGTCCCCATCCCTGGAGGTATTTAAAAGACGTGTAGATGAGGCGCTTAGGGACATGGTTTAGTGGGCATGGTGGTGTTGGGTTGACGGTTGGACTCGATGATCTTAGAGGTCTTTTCCAACCTCAATGATTCTATGATTCTATGATTCTATGTAGTGTCCCTATAAAAAACACGTACGTTCTGTACAGGACTGTACCCAGTTTAAGCGAGGTGTACTGCAAGCTATGGAGCTGCTGAATATGATGCATTGTAGATCATTCTTTAAGAAGATACAATTTGAACTATGTTCCAAAGCTTTATGCTTTTAATTATGTTTCTAATTGGCTCTTACTCTCTCAAAACCTTAATCTCTTAAATTTCCCTTTTACTATTTAGACAGTTTGACTGCCTGCTATTAGGTGTCTATAATTGAAAGAGTTGACATTTATATGCTTGCTGGGGATGCACAAGTGAAAGGAATCCAACATTTTAAAACCATTTAGCAGTGATAAAATCAGATAGATCCACAATAACTTATGATGTGTATAGATTTCACGTTCCAGACTTCATGCTGGTGTTCTTTTATTGTTGTTTGTACCTATACAGCTATCATTTTAGCAAACACCTCTTTAATTGTATAAGCTATTGGGCAGGAAGGCTAATCTGGCAGAAAACATGGAAGCATTTGCATCAATAACCATCTTTATAAAAATGTTTATCATTGTTGCTGAGAAGCTTTTCCATTTGTCTATGGTTGACAGTTGTAAAAAATTTCTCTCTCCTGAGAGAGGGAAATGGCACCATGTCATTACTGCTCTTCACAGAAATGCTGTGGGGAAATACTTGCTCTTAATATTTCTTGACTCAAGCTCTAGAAGTAGTTTTATAGAAATAGGTATTCTGGTCATGTACCTCCAGTAAATTAAAATCCCAGAAAAATGCTAGAAAATAGAAACTGCAGTTGTGCAGTGTGCAGTGCGTACTTCAGTGTGTCCTTAGTTATCATTTTTATGACCTGAAGTAATCTGAGTGAATTTCAGATCAGGGTATATGAAATGAGATTAATAAAGGTCTGTTCTTGGAAGCTGTTATTCATCAATCAATTAACTCAGGAAATTTTCTAAAATTCTAATTTTCCTGCTTCAGCTATATTGAATTAAACTGTGACACCCAGGCAGTTAAATTTTCTCCTTGAAATATATACTTTGATACAGTATTTGAACATCCATCTGCTTTCTGAGGTGAGCAGATGTGGCCACTTCTAGTGCAGAGTGAAGTAAGAAAACATACTATGTCTCTCTTCCTGGAAAAATGCAATATGACTCTACATATATATTAATTTTTAAGTAAGACTGAGCATATTTGGATGAATGAAAATTATCTGGATTTTCTTAAAGACAATATAATCTTCATTTTGTAATTGATGCCATGTCCTGTATTTATAGCTGTTTGTTTGATTTTTAAATGTGAAATGAATCTTTCATTGCTGGTTTACACTAAAGAACACAATGCTTTAAGCACAAGGTCTGAACTGCCCTTTCTTTCTCAGATTTGCCTGAATTACTACAGGATGTTTCTAGATTAACACAGGAGTTATTGACTAAAGAGCCCTCCACAGTAGATATCACATTTTAATGGTCATGTTTTAATGTCCTATCAAAATATTGTGATATATTTTGCCATGTTTAGCTGCTTGAGTCAAAAACTATAGGAAGAGCTTAGAGTTTATTTTTACTAGCTCATATGTTTTAGAACATCTCTATCTAAATTTGAATTTAGAAATAGTAATGTTTAAATATTTAAGCTGAAGTAATTTTAAATGTGCCTTTTATCCTTATCTTGGCAATACTGTCATAGTCTGTGATCAAAGAGTAAATCTGAATATGTTAAAGGTTTTTCTATCAGCATAATACACTGCTTTATTAGCTACAGACTTTTCGGACTTCCTATATGGGTGACACAGTCCAAGTGAGATAAAGTGTACAAGACCAGTGACGGACTTAAGAAAAGCTCATCAATACTCAAAATCGGTAATTTTATCTGCATATGCATGTATTACATACGCAACATGAGCACAAAGTTTTGAAAATTTGCTTTCCTAGTAAAAACTTAAAGTTGCCAGAGCTAATACTTAAAATTCCCTATTTTGAGAGGAATTCTGTTTAACATAGATTCAGTCTTGCTTAAGTGAATACCTAAATATAAAGCCAAGCTGGCAAAGACAGATTTATTGGAATAACAGCTGCCACCACTGCTGATAAGTGCTCAGCATCTGACTTCTCTAGCTGCTGTTAAATCACGTACAATTCCTTAGGCTCGGAAAGTAAATAAAGATAACTGAGTACAGCAATCTGTTTTGAAACCAGGGAGAAGAACATAGGTTGCAGGGAAATCTGAAAGACCACACATAAGCTAATCTGCATGCACGTGGCTTTGGTGTTAACTGCAGTCTCAGCATCTGTGTAAATAGTTTGCTTATTAAAAAGCCAGGTTAGTGTTATAAACATGGATTCTTCTTGTATTATTGTCCAGTACATGATGCAGAAACATGTCAGCAGCAATAATTCCAGAGAGACACACCTCCCCCTTCAAATATGATTAACTAGAAAATAAAGCTAGGAGTAAAGTAAACAGATGGCCTGGAGGGACTTTTAAAATGTGATGGTGGATTTCCAGACAAAATAACCTACACAAACAAGGAAGTGGTTAAAAAAGTAACTAAGTGTATGCACAAAGGAATAAAGATGACAAAATGTCAGTAAAGGTTTTTTTACAATCTTTTTGGGAAAAGATGGAAGAGAAGCAAATAAGATGCTGTTGTGCCTGAAACACTGGACTGGTAAAAGTACTTAATGAGTAACATGACTCCACTGAAGGAGATCATGGACAAGACGCTGTTGTGCTATTTTTGTTATTTTCTACTTAAAGCCAAGAAGAAGAGGAAATAATTATACCAAGAGCTGAGAACTCTTGTAGCTTTGTGAAGCTCTGGAACCATTAAAGATTGCTTTTTAATGACAGATTTGTCTGTGGCAGACAAGTTTCTCACAGGATAGACTGTCAAGAGACATACATCCAGTTCAACAGCATAGCTTCCAATAACCAAGACTGTTGCACTATCCAGGGAAACTATCAAAGCAATAGTGTATACTAGAAAAAAACCCCAATCTACTGGCTCAAATTAAAGAAAGCCAGGAAGTAGGAGACATTGAGGCTGATACTGTGATCTAGGGCAGGCATCAGAAAACAGCATGAAAAGCAGAAGAAAAAAAAAAAAAAGCCCAGTCTGTGAGCAGGGATGAGGACTAGAAATACTTCTTATACCAAAACTGAAACTACCATAGGTGCAGTAAGCAGCATTGTGGGTAATGAAGGAAGCCTATAGAAGAGATGTCTGCCACGTGTGAGCAATCCCCAAACTAATATACATATATTAATGTCAAATAATGTTTGAAGCTATGTTATTGGACTGGCAACCGTTTAAATTCCAGCTGCATTATAATACCAGCTGATAAATGAGACTGGTAAGTGGTTAGATTTAAGAAGGGCATCTACTGAGTGATGAAAGATAGTAAAACCTTTCTGAAGGCAGTGGAGTGAATACATACTGTCCATAAGAACCCCTCCTCCCCAAATGATATGTTATTTGTTAGAATTTCCAGTAGTCCAAATGCAGGCGTACCTCCCACTTTTGAACAGCAATGAAGTCCTTGGTGGAAAAGAGAAATGAAAACTGTGTAGCAGCATCCAAACAGGAGACTGATAATATATTTCAAGGAAAAGGACACCTACAGTGCAAGGTTGTTTTAGAGGTATATTCCCACGTTTACTATGTGAGACAATGAAATGTTTTTAAACTCCTCATAGAAAGGAACTGGCAAACATACTAATGAACTACCATACTGTGTACAGCAATTACGTACAGCAGACTACAGTGGTAATCTAGCTCCATAAGAAATGAGGGACTCTTCAGGTAATATCAGAACCTGTACTGAAGTCACACTGAAAATAAGTCATTAGCCTTATCCAGAGACTGAGGATGTAAGATCTGCTTTGGGATAAAAATGCCATTTTAGGTGAAGTCAAGTACAAGTTTTGGTATAATAAGACAATGCAACTACCTTTACTGTTATCATTGGGCTAGCACTGCTGGCCATGAGTAGCTTTAAGTACCCGTCCATCTTCAAAGGAGTTCTAATGTCAATTGAAACACCCACTAGAAAAAGTCCTAGGAGCAGTACTGATGACATACTTGAAGGTAAACGAGGCATCTAGGAACAAGCAATGCGGGCCCATAATATGAAGGTGCAACAATTTATAAGCCAGTACTGTGAAGAGTGTATTAGCAAAAACATGGGCAAGGAGAAGGTGAGGGGAACTGAACTCTGTTGACTTCTAGGAAATAATGGTCAGGCCTTGAGATGCTATTAAGAATATGTAAGACTGATGTATATGAGGGGAGCCAATGATCTATAGGGATGAATCTGTCTGCCTAGATACTGCATGCTCCTACAAATAGCCTTTGAGACAGGTTTTAACACCTAGTGATGCAGCATAAGAAGAGTCATGGGTCCAAGAACAGGCATTTGAAGAATAAAAATATTATAGCTGAAGTATTTGCCCGAAGTATTTGTCCTGCTGGAAACCAAGGACGCTGTGGCTGCTAAGGCAGCAGCTTGCAGAAGTTGTTAGAAAGCATCAAGAGACACAAAAAATGGCTATTAGAAAAAGAGTCATAGACTGACATTTTCACCAGCTCACTTCTAGGTACCAGCATTGTGAGCAGTCTCATCAGAGAAGCTGCATTCTGAGTACACTCGGGTGACTAAGTGTTGTGAAGACTCCAGAACTACAACAATGGAGCAAGGGTCACTACTAGTAGAAGATACTGAACTGACTTTCCCAAACACGATGCACGTATCTCTGTGAGATGGATTCCAGCAATGGACTACATTATTATATTGGCTTCTTTTCTTGAGATGCGTACGCACTCCCTCTCTCAACACAACACTGTACTGAAAGTGGGGATTAATGAGAGTAAAAAAGTTTATACTCTGGCATTGACCAGGTTGTGAGTAGTAAGTACCACATGAAGCTCTCTCTTATATGAGATCATGGATGAGCTGTGTGGTTGAGACATTTTGTTTATAAAGAATTGAGTCATAATCTTAGGAGTTGGCATGAAATGGACAACATCTCGTACATGAAATTACAGACATCACTAAGACCAGTTAGAGAGCCCATCTGCTTGGCAGACATAAACATCTAATTGAGGGCATATATGTAACTGGATGATGAATTAAAAGGCTGTATGCAATGCAGTCTTTACACATCTGAATTCTGACAGAAGGTGAGAATAGACTTTACTTCTGGTAACAGTCACCTCTAAGACACTACACACATTTCTGGGAAGTGCTTGTCTGAAGGACACACAGGCAAGAGCTCTGACTAGGGAGTCCCGGGTGTGTTTTGCAAAATATGTGTTTGGCCTGAGATTACTGTACTCAGACAATGGTCCATACTGCACTGCAGCTGGATTTAACCAAGTCAGCGTCAACAGGACTTTGAGCACAAGGGCATCTTCTCATGGGTAACACAAAATGATGGTATGGCACAGTTGGCAATCAAGATGGTCAGCAGACTGTTGATTTAAAGCAAAACAGAAAGGAAGGCAAACAGACAGGAAAAGATCCTGACAGATAGGCAAGAGAGTTCATGGGAGCAGATAAGGGAATGCCAAGCTAAACAGACAGACCGGTGCAATAGATGAGTGAAGGTCTTCCCATTGTGCCCAGATGATCGGGTTTGGGTTCATGTAAAACAATGACATAAGGCAGCAGTACAAGATATGGTGAGGTACTAATTATTTGAGTAACAGAAATAAAACTGAACTAAAAACACGATCTTTGAGCAAAGCTCAGGAAACAGCTGTGCTGACACAGGAGAGACAGAAGTAGTTAAATAAGAGCAAAACAGAGCGCCAGGGTGCAGAATGCAGGGAGCTACAGTTTGGAAGCCTGTACTCCAACAGCAGCTGATAAAGAAAACATTAATGGACATCAGAAAAGAAATATTAGAACTGCTTGCACACCCTGAGAAGTCCTAAATGAACAGCAGCTATATTCAGAGGAAAGACTATGCTATTACTGTGGACTTCCTATTGAAAACATCTACACACACAAAGGAAAAAAAGAAAGAGAGGATCCTGAAATTTAGAAATAAATCAAATGTATTATAAATGTCTTACATAAAGCAATGGTAACCTTCCATTTTGAATATGCATTCAGTTTGGTCACTTTATTTCACTTAGGCTATAAGTGAAATAGGAAATTCAGAGAACAGTAATGAGAATGATTAGAAGCATGGAAAGACTTCCATACATACAGAGATTAAAAAGATTAGGGTATTTACGTAAGAGCAGAGATGAATAAGAGGTGAAATGAAAGAGGTGTATAAATTATTAATGGTTTAGAGAAGGTCAAGAAGGTGCACGATTTAATTCTCTCATAACACAAGAACAAACGGTTCACAATGAAATCATAGCCTTTCAGTTTAAAACTGATAGCAGGAAATCCTTTTTACATAAATGTGGCCTCACTGCCTCAAGATTTGAGGCAATGAACTTCATGGGATTAATAAAAGGGTCTGACATTTCTCACTATCTTGGGTAATCATCCAGTAACATATGTTCTGAATGTTTAAGAATTCTTAATGTATTGATCCTTACAACAGGCAGGAAAGTATTATCGTGCCCCTAACCTAGTGAACAGAATTGACACCGAGGGAACACTAGATGATTTGCCCGGGACCACGGATATAACCTCTTGCAAAGCAAAACTGAATTTTAGTGACCTGACTGCTAGATTGGTACCTTAATATGTGGACAATCTTTTTTGCCATTATTTATTTATGTTGGTGATGCCCGGTCTTTCTGATACGGCTGGCCATGCAGCTTCTTGTAAAAGTACTTGAGTGACGTGCCATGGCTCTTCCATGGTCATGTGGCGAGCACATAATGGACTGACCAGAGGATTTGTGCTTGCACAGTAAATTAGATTAATCCTTATGACACTGGATTTAGTGAACCTGCCCAAATCAATGAGATTGAGTATGCTTGCTAGATCTGATGCTTCCCTGAAGCAATGGAAATATTGCTGATGCACGATGCAGCATATGTCTGTCCATATCTATCAAGGAAAGCTTTGGCTATTCGTCACTGCCACCTCCAGAATCATTGATCGATCACAGTCCCTGCTGCTTGCTTTCACAAGAGCCCTTCACTGCCATTTTCCCATTTTTCTGTGACTGCCACATGCTGGGCTGCTGGAAAAGAAGACTGGGCATAGAACTATTCAGGTGGCTGGCAGCTCCCTCCTCACTTGTGCGTCAGGAATAATAAGAGAGCAGCCAGACTCGATCAATTGTTTTGACAAGTCATATATGGCCCATGTTTCTAGATAGGCCTTCCTGCTTTACAGGGACGTTTAGTACACAAACAACAGTAATGCTAGCTTGTATTAGAAATATTCAAAGGAATGGCTATCATCCAGGACATAAGTTTTCAGGACGTAATCTAACCGCTACCTGCCAGAGGTGAGGAAGGAACTTCACGCATCACTATGATATCAAACAGTTCCTTATCAAGGAAGAAAGTTTACACTGTTGCATAAATTATCTGCCTGTGGCTACTGTGGAAGATGGGATAACAGATTGAGAAGACTATTACTTTGATTTAATGCAAAAATTCATAAGTAAGATATAAACCACTAAAAATGCAACAGTGAGCTATTTGGAGGCTATTTGGAAGTATGACTAAAACCCCAGGATTTACTGTTTGGTCCTTCTGCTTGCTAATCCTGGTTACAAAAAGACGTTACACAAATGCACATTTTTTTGCCTTAATGGTCAGAACACTTTTTTAATAAAATGTTGTTTTTTGGTTTTTTTTTTTTTAACCCTGGAAATTTTAGAATATGAGGCTATAAAAAGTCTGTGAAGGCATTATGTTTCTGTGTGTTGGCTTAGGGTGAGAGAATCTTTCTTTATGGGACTGTATTATGATGCGGTGATGATAATTGCCCTTCATGCAGAACACAATAAATACATTGCTCTATGGTTGAGTTACTGATTCTTTCTTTGAGTGTCCAATGGTACAATGCAGTCTTCTACAATGGCATGAAAGATAAACCATGCGAACAGACTTGTTATTTTTTTAATCTCTCTTCTATCTCTGTAATCTTGGATTTGCATAAAGCTGTAAATATAAATCTAAAGCTGTGCTAAAAAAGCCTGTTAAGATACCTGTGCTGTTGTGAGACTTTTTTTTAAAAAAAAAAAACCAACTTCTTTGCTTCTAGTTCAGGACTGTCACTTTGCTTACAACAGAGACAGGCTAACAAAGACTGCCGATTTCAGCCCCAGAAAAAAGGATTGGCCAAGACTTCCTGCAGCTTCAGCTTCAGAGCTCTGCTATTACATCAACCATAACTCTCATGCTTTTCCTGTTAGCCTCTCTCCACCTGTTCCTGTTTGTGTCTTCCTTTTTTTTAATGGGTGGCTGGAATTGTCACTGGTTAACAATGTCTTCTGTAATGGCACACATGATTCTATGTGTCCTCAAATAACACATCCTGATTTTGTCTTCATTCTTGTCACAGCTGCATTGCTCATATTTGTTCTGCGATCAGCCCTTAAGCATACCGTGATCTGACTTGGGGGTCTAGGCAGCTGAACAACTGAAATTACATCACATGCAGTGGGAGTATGTGTGCTGTACTTGCTTTCAGGTAAATGCTGGTGCAAGAGAGAAAGGAAATTCTAGTTCCCTGGTAAATCTGTGCCTCATAGCCAAGATAGGCTTTGAGTGGCCTTTTCTTCAGCCACTTTCCATTAGTGATTTCCTACATTTACTGCAGAAAGATTTGCAATTAGGTCCTCAAGTAAATAGCGTTGCAGTCCACATACTTTTTTCCATTACTTCTGTCTGCAGATCATTCCAATTTTTCTCTGCAGTGACTTGATTTTGGTTTGTATTGACAATGCTTCTTTGCTTTGTGTCATCATACCACTCATTTTTATGCCATGATCATGAAAGAAAATTTAAAAAGAATTGGCCCCAGAACTGATCTTCGAGTAACTACCATTAAGCTCCCTCCAGTGTCAAATTGCCCCTTTCAACACTGTAAACTATCCAACACTATTTCTGTTTTTCCATTAGCAATACCCATCTAACAGTTCCTCTTTTACCTTTCTTCTCTAGCATTACTTATTAATTTCCCACATAGCCCTGTATCAGCTATTTTACTGAAGTCCAGACAGAGGACATCTAAGGATTTTCTTTTAAAGCCAGCTCTCTTTAAAAAAGAATGCTGTCAAGTTTAGTCTAGACTTATCTGCCTTTGAATCCATTTTGTATTTATTTCTGTCTACCAGCACCATCTGTTTGAAAGCACTGTGTTCCACTGAGGTCCAAATAGTGCAGTAACTGTCTGGATCACTTTTTCTGTCCTCGCTGCTTCATAAACACAAGCTCAATAATTGCTGCTACCTGTTCATATGACAACTTCAGACATTTATTAAAAGTATTTTCATGTGAACATGTGTTCTAAGTCTTTCAGAATACCAGCTTGGAAATTGGCAGATACCCTATAGTTCATGAAGCCCCCTGAATTTTATTTCTACCTCCTCTGTGGTCATTACCGTCTCACAATTGCATTCCCAATATCCAGCTTTTCTTTGACCCCAGGTCAAAATCATTGCCCTTTCGGTAGCCTGATGAAGTATTAATTTAATTTTGGACCTATTCATCTTGTTTTTCACCCTTGACACAAATCAGGAAAACTGCTAACCTTTGAGACTTTTGAGGCTGTTCCAAAGGATCCACCCCACTGAGCATTCTCTCATAATCTGGTAGCTCTGAGAGCATTTCAGCCAGCTCCTTTGTAACTGAAGACCCAGAAGAAAATCCTTGCCCCAAGAATAATTTCCAATTATTCTAGCCAACACAGCTTTAGCTTTCAGTCAAAGCCTCTTAGGTGCTCAGTGCATATATATGTATATACGTATATAAATAGAATTACTTCCTCGATTCCTGTAAGTCTCAGCCTGAGGCCTCCTGATCCTTTTTTTTATCGCTTGTTATCACTGGAATTTAAATGGTAGGTAAGCTTTTCAAAGACATACCTAACCTAGTTTTTCTTTCAGTGGCTGCTGTCTTGAGCTAGGTTTTTAGCTGTTAGCAGACCTAAGTACTTCTGCTCATCCTGCTCTTGGCCCCTTCCTCTGAGCTCTGAGTCAAACTTTCCTCCATGTCGTTTTCCATCGTATTCTAATGCTGAGGTGTTGTCTGTGGTTTCTTGTGCTTTTTTAATGTTTAATTTCTGTCTTGAAAATTCTTTTTGGTCTGAAACTGATGTGTTGATAAGAGCAGCTTCCTGCATTGCTAAAAAGACTGATCTGGGGGACTGGCTTATCATGGCAGGATTTTAGCTCATGAGGATCAAACTTTGCCTTTACAAACCCTGATCTAGTTTTATGAGTTCAATATCCCTATTAAAATAAGCATCTCATAGTAAGGTAAACCACGAGGATCATCACTGCTTGGCCTCCTTTGCATTAGCTCTCCAGCACTGTTAGTACCTCAAATGTTGCACCCTTGTGTCACCAGTTTCGATGCACAGACTTCTTCCTAGCTTCTGTGATACACATTCACTTCCCTTGTTCATCTCAGCAGAAGAAACAGGATTGTTTTATTGGCCTCAGTAGCCTGGAGTTCATGTCCCTCAAAGAATATCATTCTTCACTGTGATTTAGCACTTCTATGTGTTGGTATGCTAAGTGATACAAGATCTCTGTTGATGCACTGGCACATCATTTGACATGGCAATGTGATCAGCTGTGTACGTGTGTCTAAAATAACAATATTGCAGGGGAAAAATACAAGGCTGCAGAGCATGGAGTGTTAAGTGCAGAGGGTACCTTCTGGATCTGGGGAATCCCACAGCAGAGGCACAGCATAAAAATGCGGATAAGATCTCCACCAAGAAAGAAATGTGGCTTTTACACTGTAAATGTTATTTTCAATTTGGGGCCAATCCTGCATCTTTATTGATGTGGCTCATTAACAGGACTCCTTTTACAAGTCAGGATTACTCACTCAAGTAAATGAAGTAAAATTAAGCCATTATCTTTTAAGGCTAAATGATAAAACCTGTGAATTAGACACTTACAATAGAACCATTAACAATTTGTAATTATGGTACAGCTACCAGCCACAGCAGTAGTATATGGTAATACATACTCATTTTTTTGCCTGCTGTTTCAGTGTGACATATCATTATGGAAGGAATATTTAAGTCCTATTTTTAGATTTAAAATTTTGCAGACAGAGAACAGCCAAAGCTGGAGGAGCTGTATGAACAGCTCTCATATTATTTCAGGTGGTTTGAACTGAAAAGAAAACACAGTAAAAAATAATTATGTCTTGTGGTCAGACATGGGGTCCAGAGGGACTCAAGGTCAAATGCTATGTGGTGTGCATCTGCCACATGGCCTTAGAGCCAGAGAACAGTCTCTGGACTCTTTTATTAACATTATAGACTTAGCCATTCCAATTAGGTGCCAAAAAAGGACTTGGAGGCATATTGTGGACCTCTAACAATGAGAAAGTTATGACAAATTCAGTGTATACTGTCCAAGACTGCCAGATCTGTTTCTCTGTGCAGCCTACTCAGAAAACTGAGAACTCTGTTTTAGGGCTGCAGATGACCAAACGAAGTGCTGCTCCTAACTCTCCATTTACAGCCAAGTCTTACAGGCTGTGGATAATACATACTGTGAATAACTGATTGCTCCTGAGTATAGATTCCTTAGTAGGCTCTTAAGTCCTCTTTGTGCACTGTGATAGGCAGTTTTAATATTCCTTAAAGTGTCTGTCTTTCTGTCTGTCTTGGATGACTGTTTTATTAAGAACATACTATAATCTCTGTGTGGAAGGAAACTAATGAAAAATGGTATCAGAAAAATATATTAATCACCATGAGGATGCTCAAGAATTCGGATCATGAATTTTCTGATGAAACGTTCTTTTGAAAAAAAATGGTCACTTAGTAAAACTAAAACTTTCTGCAGAAATATACTCATTTTCATGAAATGTCTGCTGGGTGAAAGCTTTCCAGGTGCAGAGACAGAGAGAAAGACTCAGCCCTTCTATCGTGATGCCATTGATGGCACTTATCTGAGATATGAAAGACTGACAGATCAGGGGCATAAGTTGGTTTAATTATCAGCTCTGTAGAGTTGTAAGCTGTAGTAAAAGATGTATTACCTTCATTGGCAGGATGCTGACTGGGAGGTGCTGGCTCTTGCATGCTTCTCTTTCAGAATTCTGGCTTTTGAATATTGTGTAAATTAATGACCTTGTAACTTGCTCAGAAAATAAATCCACTTCCATGAGATCTTAAGTAAAACACCTGGTTTGTTCATGTTTCTAAAGATCACCTATTTTAGCTCCTTGTCTGATACAGAAGTTGTTTCCTATTTTCCATTTTCTCATATGATTTTTCTCTAGTAGATTGTGTGTTTTTTGAGTCCCAGAGGATGTAAATTATTTTCCATTTGTAATGAAATGAGAATATTCTTGCTTTAGCTTTATGGACTGCTAATAAAAAGGAATACAGTGAGATAGCCTTTTAAGGTTTTACTCAAAAGATGAGAGAGGCTTTGCTGTCACAGGAAAGCTGCTGGATTTTTTAAAATAAATTGCAATTATGTGTGCAAAAAGTGAAAAAACTACCACTGCCTTGTATAAATCAAGGTTATAAAATAAAATTTATGAATATCTTCTGAATATACACAGTCATTTTTTCTGTGGAGGTGCCTTGATATGATTCGCCTTGAGAGTGTTCTGCTGAGGAATAAGAAGAGAACTGAGAAAATACAGGATGACTAAGAATCTGTACAGCGTTTAGAACACACTAAGGAAAATCTTTCATTTATTGGACTTTTAAAAATGCACCTTGAATATGGTGTTCATTTTTTTAGGATAAAAATTTTCCTCTTCTAAAATGGGCAAATTAAAAAAAGCTAAAAATCACATAGCTCCAGATAAAGCCTTAATGAAACCTCTCCATTTGCAAATTTCTACATCAATAGCCTTTACAGCTCTGTTTCCTAATTCCTTATTCCCTGGCCATGAAAACGTGTTTCTGGATCTGTTAAGATCCATAGAATTCCAACTAGAGCACATTTCAGGATCTGTCTTTTTGGTTCAGTGAACGGCTAAAATGATAGCGAAGGAATGTATGTGGGTGTGTTAATCTTCTACATGTGTTGCTTAAATGAAGAATTGATATAAAGATTAACAGACTGACACTAGTGCAAATGAAAATTTGATATAGATTCTAAAAATACAGACCCTTTTGGCTTTGATTTATGAGTTCTGTCAAAACTTTATCATTAAAACAAATCAAAACATCTTCCATTGAATCATTCTGATATTATCTAGCCCTATTGCAATACAAAATAGCAACCGGGATGCTTGATATGTATGGCTAGAAAGAACTGTGTGTTCATTGTTGATGGTAGGTAAAACACGTTCATATCATAGGATCCGAATTGTCCTGGGATATTCGATGTTCAGGTTGTCCCAAGCATCTCTTATCTTTCCCACTGTGTTTCGGTCTTGTAATTGGGGAAAGTTGTACAATCACGTGGAGCTGGTATTCTTCTTGTTACTTAGAAATACGTGACATTTTGGAAATAACAGAAATGTAAATTTAAAGCTACTTCCACACAAATGTTACCTGAACAAGCAGTGCTTCTTCAGCAACAGATTGGACTCATACAAGTGCCATGTTAGATTTAGGACTCACATTCAAATGAGATTAAAATCCTCTGATTGTTAAATAGACTGCTAAATTCAGTATAGTGGTAACAAACAGGATATTAACCAACTGTGGTGGGTTGACCCTGGCTGGATGCCAGGTGCCCACCAAAGCTGCTCTATCACTCCCCTCCTCAGCTGGACAGGGGGAGATAAAATATAACAAAAGGCTCATGGGTCGAGATAAGGACAGGGAGAGATCACTCACCAATTACTGTCACAGGTGAAACAGACTCGACTCGGGAAAATTAGTTTAATTTATTACCAATCAAATCAGAGTAGGATAATGAGAAATAAAACCAAATCTTAAAAACACCTTCCCCCCACCCCTCCCTTCTTCCCAGGCTCAACTTCGCTCCTGATTTTCTCTACCTCCTCCCCGCCAGCAGCGCAGGGGGACAGGGAATGGGGGTTGCGGTCAGTTCATCACACGTTGTCTCTGCTGCTCCTTCCTCCTCACTCTCTTCCCCTGCTCCAGCGTGGGGTCCCTCCCACGGGAGACAGTCCTCCACGAACTTCTCTAGCATGAGTCCTTTCCACAGGCTACAGTTCTTCACAAACTGCTCCAGCGTGGGTCCCTTCCATGGGGTCACAAGTCCTGCCAGCAAACCTGCTCCAGCGTGGGCTCCTCTCTTCACGGGTCCACGGGTTTTGCCAGGAGCCTGCTCCAGCAGGGGCTCTCCACAGGGTCACAGCCTCCTTTGGATGCATCCGTCTACTCCAGAGTGGGGTCCTCCACGGGCTACAGGTGGATATCTGCTCCACTGTTAACTTCCATGGGCTGCAGGGGGACAGCCTGCCTCACCATGGTCTTCACCACAGGCTGCAGGGGAATCTCTGCTCTGGCACCTGGAGCACCTCCTCCCCCTCCTTCACTGACCTTGGTGTCTGCAGAGTTGTTTCTCTCGCATATTCTCACTCCTCTCTCTGGCTGCAGTTGCTGTTGCGCAGCAACTTTTCCCCCTTCTTAAATATGTCATCACAGAGGTGCTACCACCGTCGCTGAGGGGCTCAGCCTTGGCCAGCGGTGGGTCCATCTTGGAGCCGGCTGGCATTGTCTCTATCAGACACAGGGGAAGCTTCTAGCAGTTTCTCACAGAAGCCACCTCTGTAGCCCCCCTGCTACCAAAATCTTGCCACGCAAACCCAATACACCAACATTAGGTATGCCTCATCCCTTATCACCTATTTTAAAGATAAAGACAATGACTAATACCATATCAAGAAAGACTTTCACCTTTCATTTTTTATTTGATTTCTCTTGTGCCTCTGTTGAAATATCTCAGTATAATGAGATTGCAGTGTATATGCAGTATAATGCAGTACTGCCCTGTGTATACATTACCACCTTTTTAGAGGAAATAGATGTGGGATAGAATCTGATTATTTCTCACCTTGGTGTGTAATGCTGTAGAATAGATTCAGTCCTGCGCTGACAAAAAATGAGTGCATGTAAGCATGCACCTTCTTCCTCCCACTTCATTATCAGTCACATTTTTAGACTAGAATTTCATTTTATCCAGGTGATTCTGTTTTGCATTTCTTCTTATCATTTAGTCTTTCCACACAACCCTGTTCTCATTTGTCTGCAGTAATAAAAGCAGGTAAGAAAATGACAAAGCATCTTCAGAACTTTGCCTTTTCATTTGTTCCATACTATATGTTATACGTATTTCATTACTGAGGTACTGTATTGGCAGATTTGTAACTTCTTTTGTTTACCGATGTAAGGCACAAGGTGATCTGTTTTCTGGATAGATAGTACTCCTGAATGGAATGCAATCTAGGAAGCAGGCATGTGACTTCAGAGCAGTTTTCAGTTATATTTTTAAAACAGTGGCCAAGCACAGCTGTTCTGCATCCCCCTTTTTGATTCCATGATAAAACTGAGTGACTCTGAGCTAATTAGTTAACCTTTGTGTGTCTTTGTTTACCTCTGAAATGAAACTGAAACTATTTCCTAATTTCCAGATAAATTATAATGCTTACGTCTACATCAATATTTGTACAGCTTTCCAATATCTTTAGAAAGAAGTTGCCAGTGTTATTACTATTTTATTACTCTACCTTTCAAATTATGTAACTGTACTACTTTTTACCCTTTGAAAGATGGATTTTACTTTGAGATTTCGTAACTGCCTCCTATGACACCTCTGCTCTGAGAATTAACATTTTAAAAAAAGAGGAATTTTACTCTTATTTTTAAGGAAGATTATTTAGAAGATTTTGGATGTTGCATGTAAAAAGGTGAATCATTTGGAAACATCTAAATTTGAATATGATGTTTGTTTGAAAGAAAGAAACTGCATTGGGATAAAATGTGTAAGGAATCTACAGCTTTAAGCTGTTCTTAATGACTTCTCATTGGGTATATGATTTCCATTAGTTTTTATTTAGTTCTGTGCCACCAAGGCTTTCCCATTTTTTTCCAAAGACCCCTTGGTTCATTCAATACACAAGATGAGCCTGTTCTGGGGTTTAATCAAACCTGAGGAGCAATGGACGCTGTTGCCTCCGAATAGTCTTTCATTGTGTCACCACTCCTTCTTTTGTTCTGTTAGTGATTCTGGCTTTTCATGTCCCGCTCTTCTGTTTCTTTTTCTTAAGGACTGCTGGGTATAGGACATTCATCCATCCCAATTACCAGCCCATCATTCTCTGTTCTTTCAGACATCTCATAGAGACATCCTCAAGGTTACCCCAAAGAAGTAAAGAAAAAAGGATTAAAAAAAAAAAAAAGAAAACATGAACTTGGTTGCTCCTCTGTTTTTCTTGCTCTCTCTTCCCAGTATTAAAGGCTGGTATGGTTAAAGGACATGGTACTGGGCAACCAGCTCTAGGTGGCCCTGCTTGAGCAGGGGGTTTAGACAAGATGACCTCCAGAGGTCCCTTCCAACCTCAACTGATCAAGTTTGATTAAGTGTTTTAGATGCAAAATAACATGCAGATTCAAAGTACCTTGAAAAACATCGTATCTATGATTTAGGGCAAATTTTCAACACAGTATAGGAGATTTTTAGGATTTTCATTAGTGTGCATGAGAAAATGCTGTTATATCTTGAAATGTCACTGAGTAAGTTTACCTCTAAATATGCTGTGACAAATATAATAAAAAAGGTTTCCAGACAGCATACCAGATGGATGTCAGAATTAGATGTATTCTTGTGTGTAAAATGAGACTGTCCCTATATAAACATTTTTGTGGAGAAAGTGACAATAGAAACGTGAAAATAATTGAAAACTGAAATACAAATGCAATATACATTACTGGTATTATTGGAACTTCATGCCCTTTAACTAAAAAAGAAGCTTTATAAAATTTTATGCTGATCTGTGACAAAACTGAAGGTATTAAAAAGGACCACGGTGGAAGTACTTCTACATTAAGAATTGAATATTTTTGTGGGAGATATGGAATAAGAATCTCTAATGGTAAGAATAGAGTGGACATGTAAAAGGACATTTGAACACCCCTGATATCTGAGCACAGTTATGCAGAAATCTGTGGTTAATTCAAGCAGCACTGTTCTTATATTATTACTAAAGTAGAGCACTAAAAAAAATTCTAACATGGCAGATAACAGAATTTATTCCTAAAGTACTCTTTGATGTATAATTAGGTAGATACTGTTGTATTTTTTTCTTTGAAGGTTCTTAAGATATGTTATCTTGCGCTTCAGCTGACTTTATAATGATTCATTGTAGCAAATGAAATTATATAGTGTAGAAAGATTCGTACTGTGCTAAAAAGGTGGACTAAAACTAGTCTCCTGTGCTATCCACAGTTTTCAGTGGAATCCTTCCTATAAAAAAAAAAGTGAGAAATACAGGAATAAGTTGTTAACGTACTCAAGAGAAGTCAAATGAACAGGCCTGGAAACAAATCTTGCATCTGTTTTATGAGGAACAGTAGAAGCACAATTTGCCTCTATCAAGGATATCTACAGTCACTTGGAATATCACTTTAGAGGATTCTTTCTGTTCTTGTAGGCTTTGTTTTCCCTGAGCCTGCCTGTGCCATAGCAGTTTGTCTGCTAGCAAAGTGTGTCCAGTAAACCAGCTTGCTTCCCACAAGTTACACTTGCATTGGTGAGTCGTCATTGTCCAGACCTGGCTCGATGAGCTGCTGGAAGTTAGAAATTACTTTCTGATTTTACAGTAGGATTGAGAGATTATTCTCTGCGATGAATGCACTTCTCTGCACCTCCTAACAATTTTGCTTACCTCTGTTGGATTTGTACACTAGACGAGGGTGTGCTAAGCAATCCACTAGTTCTTTCCCACTCACGTCACCACTTGGTATGGCCTTTATACTTCCTGGCCACACGGCAGGGTACCGGCTGCCCGCCTGTACTGCCCACTCCATAGTTTCTTGAGAGGAAGAGTATGTGCAATGGAATTTAAGGTTAAAATATATACTACTCCTACTGTTGTGTGTTAATGCTAGAAGAAGAAAAGGTGAGAGAAAGTCAACCTGTACTTGTGTGGTGACATTTGGACTGCTCCCATAGTGCAGGCTTGGGCCATGTGATTATGTAGATCATAATGTTCATTTTGGACATTTTGTTGATCTTTTAGACACCCTGCCATCTGGTAGAACCAGAACTTCATTTGTTGCCTGTTGAGAAGCCACTTTCAAGTGAGGAGAATAGATTTGATGTGCTCACAGCAGCATGTGTTTCTGAGGGCACATGCTGCTCTGCTCTGTGCCAGCTGGAATTTCCAGTGTTAGAGGCTTTGTGTTGAAGTACATGGCAATTTTACACAAGTCAAGAAAGGGCAAAGACAGAAATAAAAGTGGCCGAGGTCCTCTTTTGCCAGAACGGGCTGGTGTTTCTTAGCCAAGCAGATACAGTAAAAATCATTACTCGCCTGTCTGCCCTAAAACTGGGGAAAGATCTGGGGAGCAGTTCCAGTTCTAAATAAAGTTCTGCCTGTATATCTTTGACAAAAAGAGACTGTACTCTGACTTCAAACTCTTCAAAGCACTTCCCTATGCCTACCAGCTCAGTTTCCTTCTTCAAATAGCACTATTTCATCACATTCAAGAGTGGATCATCCTCTCAGTAGTGGTAAAGTCATGTGGTGATAGATAGATGGTGTTACTGATTTCAGCAGAAGGTGCCAGGCTCTGAGTGTTTTAAAAATCTAATAATTATGTCTATTTTGATATATTAACATAGACTTAGGAAATTAACTTTATGGGCCAGTGATAAAAAAAAATCTTTGGTTCTTTGTTTCCTAATGCTCTTGTGTTTGAAGAAAGTTAGTTTAAAATAATCCCTTGAAAAATCAAGTGCAGATATTAAAAACAGAGAGACACAAGCAACCTAGGTTTGGTCTGCGCTTCTGTACAGCTTGTTAATTTTGATTGTATCTTGGTATAAATCCTTGTCATTAAGTGCTCATGTACCTTACAGGCAGCATTTGATGTTTTCTTCTGAATGGATTGGATCAGTTCCAGTAGCAGATACTGTAATATTTATAATTGACTTTGACAGTGGATTATGTGGAACTGAATGTCCTAAGGCATGAAAGTAAATCACATCAGCCTCAGGTTCTCAGCCATTGTTGCTTTTGCTGCTTTGATATTGGTGCTATAGATTCCTTTGCTTGCTTGGTTTGACATTTACCTGCTTGTTCGCCTTCTCTTCCCCCTTCTTTCCTTTACACTCCTACCCACTCGCTGACTAAATTCTTCCTTGAGTTTTAGAATTCAGTGGCACCTCAGGGAAAGGCAGAAATGACTGACTACAGGAAAAAAGAAGAGGAAGAGAGGTCCCCTTGTGTTTGCAGGCAGTGCAGTCGCAGTGTTGCAGATGAGAACTAGAAAGTGAAACTGTAAGGAAGCAGGTGGTTCTTCTTTATTGTTTTTTCCTGTCTCACTACTGAAAGACTTAATGGCAGTTCTCCTTTTCCTCAGTGGCATAGCACAACTCGACTGCACTTGGTTGAAGGAATCACGTGGGACTCTTTATCCGGACATCTGTGCTTTTCCCCCTCTTTTTAATTCAGCAACAGGACTTCTCCATTCCTTGGGCCCTGTGGGAGATTCACTTTCACACTTGACAAGTATGCCCCTGCTGTGTCTCCTCATGTTCTCATTCAAGAATATAAAGATGGAGTGGCTACATCCCTCCATTAATTTCCTTCCAACTTCTTCAGAAATCCTTTGAATGACTGTTTTTGACAGCCATGATCATATTGATCCATTTTTACCTACTGTGAACATACTCCTCTGCATGAGCCTACCTGTGTTGTCATGCTGATCATGATTACATCAGTTGCTAAACAGATTGAGAAAGGGTAGCAGCAGTCTTCAAAGGACTTCAAGGATGTTCATATACACCCTAATCCAGGCTCCAGTTGTGTCAGTGATGCAGGAAAGTTCAAATTGAAGGAAGTGCACTATCAAAGTTATGGGTCAAATGACAGAGGAAGAGGAGACAGTAAAGTTTTGCCTAGGTTTACCTGAAGCCAATTGCTAGTCCCAGTTGTGCCGGAGCTATAGTACAGACAAATGTCTTTACAAGTGTCCTAGTTTCAAAGATCTGCATGGGTGTGAAGTGAAGGAACCCTCTGATTTCTGTAAAAAACTGTTCTGTAGTTATGCCTGCCTGATCAGGTGCTAGGGTTGTACCCCAGTCATTTTTGGACCGATAGTCCTGGAACACCTCACACCTGTCTTTCAGGAAAGAGCCTGATGGCCAGTCACTCAGAAGGCATCTGCACCAGCATGTACTGGAGGGAGAATAGCTGTCTTTTCAGATTTTGTCACTACACCATGACATACCTGCCACTCCTGCTGTCAGAGTCCTCAAGTGCCATGAACTGTGGAGGAGCTGGGCGTCCTTACATCAGCCTTGTCTTCACGTGTGAACACAAGGAGTTGCAATGTGTGTGAAGTGCCCTGGCAGGGAGTGCCACACAAAACTGTGACATTTTGTTTGCGCAGGATTCATTTGCAGCTGCAGCAGGGGCCACAGAGACCGCGGTTTAACTGGTAATGAGTGAAGCAAAACCCCCAGGTGTCTACTTTGGTAGACAGGCATTCAACAAACACAAGTTAGAGGAGGCTCAGTGCACTGGTGACTAGATGAAACATAATGGATTATGATGTACCTGAAGCAAATGGGATGATCTGATGGTCTGCTTTGATTTAAAACTTTATAAAGCCATGAAATATCTCAGTGCTATTCCTTGCTGGGACAAGTGTCTGCCTTTTGCGTTTCACTTAATGCAGTGAAAATAGGAAGAGCATACAAGCTCTATGGTAAATCAGATTTTTTTTGGAATAAATTCAGTTTTATTAAGTTAATGGATTGAAACTGTAGATATACTGTCCATATTTAAATACAGTGGGACCTTTCTCAATTTTCTCTGCAAATTTTCCAAGTTTAGTATGAATTGCTGAGAATAACTAACACTGTACATCAGCAATAGTTTCAATAGCAGCAAAACCAGAAGTGCTGGAGGATCAGCCTTTATCACAGCACTGGGAATGTTGCTCTATTTTAGAACCTGTGCCAGCACTTGAATCACAACAGCTCAGAATGACCTTTCTCCATAGCCACCAATTTACACCACCTATACCCACAAGGACGAGCTGAGAAACTTTTAAATGAAAATAAAAGATATCTGGAAGTTTGCCTCTGGGAGAGAAGAAGAATTTGTGGGCTGACTTTCAGGGAACACCTCCCCCTAAAATTTCTTAGCCCTTTAGAAACGTTTTGGCCACCTATGAAGTCATCACTGAATATTAGTAGTACCTGTGAAATTATTTATTTTAAATGTTTTTTTTAAATTGATAATATCCCTTTTTACTAATGAAAAATGTTAAGAATAAAATAAACCTTGGCCTTCCTAATATCTTACAATAAGATATAGAAGGAACAACAAAAAATGGAAAATTGAAAAAAAGCAGAAGGGGCTTTTTGTTGCAGTGAGAGGAATTTCTGTTAAAGTTTTCTTTTAGGTTTTTGGCCTCAGTCTTGCAAACTGCTCCGAATAAGCCATGTCCCATGTCAATCCTGAGTCTAACTAATCTCAAGGAGTCTCAGTAGGGAGCAGTTTCCTGGATCAAGGCCTTGTTTATTCCTGTGTGTGCTGAGATGTTTTGCTCTGTCGTTTTAGTGTGAGTGATTCCCAAACCATTGGGATTCCTGTAATGGATGAAACTCAGGCTATTACTTCTTTTATTTAGAAATCAGATTGGACATCTTGGACAGTAATACTTTTTCTGTATATTTTGGTACTTCCAACCAAAGCAATATACCTGGTAAATCTCTTTTGAGATGTTCCTGCTTCAAAACACGTAGAGAAATTCTCTTTTATACAGTTTGACGTTAAAAGAGGATGACAGTAAACCCTTTGATACTGATTTGCAGAATCATGAAGAATTTACTAATTTCGATACTTTTTCTTTAAGTTGTTTTTTCTAGTCTTTTAAATACGCTTCTTTTAATATGTATTGGTTTTTAGGGAGCATTATGATTCAGTCTAATTAGCTGTAGTCCTTGAGTTTAAAGAGCAAAAGGTTTTACATTTTTAATTTGGATTGCTAAAGCTGTAGAAATATTTCATTTCTTCCAAGGATAATAATTAACTCTTTCTGGGTTACCTGACAGTATTTCCTCAGGTAGGATTAAATTTCAACCAGGACTAAATCAGATATTTATAATAACCTTGCATACGCAAATATTTTCACCTTTGGGTCATTTGCAGGTGCAAAACACTATCACAACTGAGAGCTGCTTGGCAACAAATGGAGGTCCAACTTAATTGGACCTTCTACTACCTTTACCAGTATTAATTTTGGCCTGTCTGATGAGAAGGTTAGAAAGTATTTTTAAACAACTTTACAGGTGAAAAAGTCTGCATAGTTGTGGTATTCTGATCCAGCATTCTGATTTAAGAATACATTAGTTTAATCTAAACCCATTCCTAAACAATTTAAGGCAAACTAAAATAAACCTACTTTAAATGTAGTGGTTTGAACTGAGTTACTTTTAGTCATTTAAATGCACACTTAGTTAAACTAGTGCTACATTTTATAGACGGCTCTGTAGGTTTCCATCTAAGTAAAGAAAATTGGCACTTGTACCAGTTAGTTTAGGCCGACATAGGTCCCTGAAAAATGCAGCAACTGGAACAAAATACAATCTATCCCATTTTAGTTTGGTTATTTAGTTATTTTTCTTGTGCAGAAGTCACACCAGTTTTAGTCTGTTCTCACGTTCCTCATCCAATGCAGTGCCTTGACAAGATATTGCATATCGGCTGATCTACAATGACTATGTATCTGTCAAGACAGATGAGAAATTATTTGAATTAATTTAGGTTTCATGGAAAGATGGCTAAGCTAACTTTGGTTATCTCACTATTTGTTACAGGCTAAGAAAACTGTCATGGACCGTGGCCACGGATCAGCTGATACACAGTAGCCTGTTACCTTATTGCAATTTGTCTGTGTGGCAATTTCTGAGAGTTTCCAGACAGCTTATTTTGTGTACCTGAGTAAATCCCTTTCAAATGTTAGCCTAAATTAAATAGAAACCATTTTTGTCTGTTGACAGGCACATACCCAAATCAAGCTACACTGTTTTAATCCTTCTATCAGTCTACTATATCTCTAAATACATACCTTGCTTTACATCAGAGTAATTTGTGTGTATGCACATATGTCTAGGAGTTGGCACTGATGTAACTAATTTGATAGTTACTCTTAAACTTGTGTTTTGCCAGTTTTATAATCTAGATGAGCAAATAAAATAAATGAGTAATTTGATCCTGATATTGTCATAGCTAGCAATAATAACATCTGTGTCTCCATTGTGTAGAACCCCACAGTAGATAAAATTAGAACCTGTAGATGTAAAGAAAGAGGAAATTAAGTCTTCTGGTTCCTGTTTATGCTGTAGCCCTGCACGCAAGGCAGCTCCTAATAATTAAATCAGGTAATTAATAATTGTTAGATTAAAACCAACATTGCCACTAAACTGCAGAGCTTACATGGTGTGCTTGTCTGCTTTTTTACACAACCGATGTCAATAACTTACCTTATTGCTAAAAATGGATCTCTATAAACATCCTTTTGTACCTAAGTAAATAGCTTGGTTCTCATCTTGTTTTCTTTCCCTGGGTATTTCCAAATATAAAACTCATGTAAAACCTTTTATTTTGCCCTGCTATTATTTCCAGCTTGAATGCCACAAATATGCAGACATCATGTGGTTACCCTAGGAAGTGGCTATGATGAGCTTGGAACTGTGTGAATAGCAGTGATAAACAGTTGTTGACTTCTTTGGTCTTTTGTGTCAGAATTGAGATGTACCCCATAGCATGGCTCCAAGGTTTTGTTGCAAAGGAAAAAAGCTGAGACAGTGCTTCATTTTTAATGGTTGAGTCACCTGCCTCTGTCCCAACCCCAGAATCTCATTTTAGGACTCCTCTGAAATTCAGGTTTGTTTGCATTGATAGGCCTGCAGCCAGTGTTAATGTAATTTATATTATTATAGTAGCTGATAACAGTGATTTTAGATGTAATGGTATTTGAAATTGCATGGTGCCTTTGATTGAAGGATTTCAAAGTGTCTTAGAACAAAATATTTAACTAACCGTCACCTCAGCATTACCAGCAGCTTTGCTTGGAATAGATTATGATGTGCACACCTAGAGAAGGATTAGACAGTAGGTCATGAGAAATGTGACCTTCTGAAAACATTGCTTGGTTACAGTTCTTCTCTTCAGCCCAAATATTTACATTTCTAATGAGGGGAATGGTATATCACTTTTAACTCAGAAGAAAAAATACCTCAGGTTTGTCATTGTTATGGCACACAAGGGAACGATTGCTCTGCATGTATAAAAAAAGGTGAATCTGAAGAGACTTTCTTGTATCCTCATAGAGGACAATTGTACAATTAAAGTTTGAAATTTATAGAACAACTACAAATTTTGGTACAAAAGAAATAAAATTATAATGTAAGATATTATGAAGTGTTGTTCAATGCCAAGAAGGAGATGTCAATGCATCATAAAAAAGATTCTGCGCACTCCTAAGTTGCAAAACACTGTTACTCATGACATCCCAAGGTATATAAATGTGATTCATTTTTAAGCTTCTGTTTATTACAGAACCATCTATTAGCATTTAATGAGAGTACTGTCAAGACTATGTAGGAAATAGTTTATATTTAAAGGGATGTTGCAATTTTAAACATTTTAAAATTAATAATTCAGCATGCTATTATATCTTGATCCTATAACTTGTCCTGTGCATGCGACTTTTCTGCCTGAAGGGAATCCCACTCGGTTTAGAGCAACCCTTTGGGGGCGGTTGGATTTGTTTGTCTGGGATGCCATCTGAAACCAGGCCCGGCTGCTTATTGATCAGGTGACTGTGTTGGCTATAAGAAGGGAAAAAAACACGTGCATTTTTTTCCTGTAGGCTTCAAGTGTCTGTCTCCCTTGCTGGCTGCACCTCTGAAAAGACAAGTTTTTATCATGGTCCAAGAACAACCATCTCCTTTTTCTCCTGGGAAGCTTGTGACTAGATTAGATGAGGATTTAAGAGAACTGGATTCTATTTTTAGGTCTAATAGTAGCTTGTCAAGTTTTGATGAAGGTACTTCACAGCTTTTTGCCTCTATTTCCTTATCTGTAAAATGGGCATAATGATACCAGCCTCTCATGTGGTGCTTTGAGATGTACTGATGAAAAATGCTGCTAAGACCTTTTCTGTAGCTACTGTCTCCTCGTAAAAGGCCTGATTCTGTTAGATGTTACCTGAATGTTAATGAGACCTCGTAATGCTTAGTAATGCTTAATGCTGGATGTTCAGCATGTGCTCAGTACAGTGCAGAAGTAGGCCCAAATGATGATGCTTTTTATTCACATCAGGTTTTTCCTTATTTTGTCCCATTACAAGACTGTGTCATATTTTCTATTTAATATTTTGGAAGTCTTCAGATAGATTAACAGGAGGGCATTCTGCATGGGGTTAGTTTTTCATTCTGTTCAAAAGAATTAAGAGTGCAGCTGAGCTGATGCCACCGTTACTTCTAATGTTAAAATACATATGCTTTCTCATTGTTTGGGGCTAAATTATCCTTGAGTCCTGTGGATAACAGTTAATTCTGACTGCAGCAATGCTCACTAATACTAATGAGTGTGGGTCTGATGCATGACAGGATGCCTTTCTGCCAAAAAGCCACTCATACCTCCTGCAGCTGCTGTTTTTGCTGTTTTTGCTGTTCAGCCTGGAAGGAATTTTATAGGCCTGTTCTCCCTATTCCCCAGAAACAACTCAGTGCTTCAGGAGAGAGATGAGGCTGAAACTCATTCCAAGTCAAAATGTCGACATATTAACAGTATCCTATCAACAGCTTCTGGATATGAAAAGATTAATACATAAATATATGTAATTTCTCTCTCTCTGACACCTCCTATACACCATCTCCCAGACTGAAGTACTTGACATGTTAGTGCACTTACCTGGTAGCCTGTTAACATTATAGATAATATAAGGAAACTGCGTAATAAGCTTGTACTCCATTTAAACCAATTGCAAACTGCCCTTTAGCAGTCAGCTAACAAAGCTTCTCAGATAACTGAAGTAATTTACTAATTCTAGTATGGAGAAGGTAGCGTGAGATTTCTCCTGTCCTAAGGTGAAGAATGCTTATTCCCAGATAATGTTTTGTTGATTGCATATGAAAATAACGCTGTCTTATTCTTTTTGAAGTTGTGGCATAAGGTGACCATAGCAAGGAATCCAGTAGTCCGTCAACTCCTTATATCTGCATAGATAAAGAAAGACTAAGACTGAAAAAGGCAGCAATCTGATTAGTTAGAAGTGGTTATAATTTGTTTTGCTATAGGTCAACAGTTGTCTAGAGGATAACATCAAAAACCTGTTCTACTTTGCTTTCTTTGGTCTTGTGCTGAAATGGATTTTTTGCTACTTGTCCTTTTTGCCCAGGATTCTTGGGAATTTAGCTCAAATGATTTGGTATGCTTTTTTCCCAGCTGAAGAGTGAATTGTTCTAGGTGTACAAATTATACTTGCTTTATTAATGATTCCTTTACATGACAGCGTAGTGCCTAAAGGCATCAAATCAAGACTCAAGTAATTCTGTTTAGAACGTGGCTGTTTGATGAAGCTGCATCCTTTATTGTAGAAGTGCCTAATTTTATGCACCGAGCAAGTGAGTTATTTCAGAAGGTTTCCAGAATGATTTCTTTAGGCAACAAATTAATGGCAAGTGTCATGAGAGTCAGCAGCAAGGAATGGAGGCAATCGGTGCAAATATTGAGCAACCCGAAAGAAGCTAATGACAAGGTATGGCTCAGAAGATAGTACATAAAGGGTGCAAAAATTTTCTATGTAATTCATAAAGAAAGATACAATTCTTAATCTTAAGAAACTGATTTGTTAGTAGGGAGGGAAAATAAATTATGATGTTAAGATTACAGGTTTCTTGAGTTGTGCTGCAATCTATCTTTCAGAATTTTATTCTCAGAACTCGTGTGTGGCCACTTCTGAGCATGCACAAAATCTTTCTTAATTGTTTCTGACTTGCTCTTTGGTTTATGTCTTATAAGCTAATCTCTTAGGTGGTAACTGAGGAGAAGAGGAAGAAATCTCTTCCTCTGGATCTCTTTGTGTCAGCAGGGTTTGGCTGAGTAGATCTATTTATTATTAGGACCAACAGGTCAGGTGGCTAAGGGAGTTTCAGTGTTGTTTTATTTAAAATACACTTTAAAATACACACAGCCTGAAATCCTGACTTCATGATTGATTGTATAGCTGGGGGCTTGCATGTTCGGTGAGTTGACCTCACTACCTGATCTGGAGAGCTCAGCTTGAGACAAGGTTCAGTTTACAATACGTTTCAAAATTAGACTGGACCCATCACACAGGGATTTGTGAAGGAAATTGCCAAATGAAGAGCATAGGGATAAGTGCTGAATTCTTGTTTTAAGATGGAGTATCTGTGTTCTCTAGCCTGAAAACCCTTAACAATGTCTTACGAAGTTATCTGTTTCATGGACCATTACATTAGAGAGACTCCTGATGCCTTAATTTCATGTTTATATTTTTGTACTGATGAATTATTATATGCGACAATGCCTTTTGTAAGGAAACATCAGCACAACATGATTGTTTTAAATTGCAAGCCCATAGGTGAAGATGCTTCTTTAATTGCATCCAGAGCACATTCTGCTCCCGTAAATGCCGATCAGCAAAAGCAAAGAGGAGCAAGTAGCCTGACGGTCAGAAGCCACTAGGGCAGCACCACACAGGTGTACCACAGGTAGCTAAAATGGGGATTGGAGGCAGCCTAGCCATGTTAGTATAACACATGGCCTGGGCTCTGCTAAGGGAGGCTCTTTATACCCCGCTACAGTAGCTCTCCTTCAACAGAGTCTGTTGATTCTCTGGTACATAAAGATAGGAGCAATAGTGTGACAGTGTGGGGAATATGCCCCCGTCAGGACAAGAATTCTTCTTTGTTTTATGAGCATCATTTATGATTGTAACCTTCAATGTAGAGAAGAATATCCGTTTTATAGCAGCGCTGAATGCATCTGGGACGCAGAAAGAGGCCAATCAAGGTCTCAGCAAACGTTTCCACTGTGGTAGAATAAAAGGGTTTCTGCCAGCAGAATCACCGATTTTCACATGTTCCCTGCTCAGCTGCTGATAAAGAAGGTGAGGCAGGGGGCAGAGATGGGAAAATTTCAAGTAGAGGAAGAAGAAAAAGAAGAGTGTTCCGATACCGTAAAGGAGACATATCCATAAAAGAAAAGGAGGTATGTCCAACCTACTTCTGGAGAAAGAAGACAGCTGAAGGAGCTGGGGGGCAAGTGGAGTGGTGTCCTTCCTCAAGGACACAGATCAAATCCAAATGCTCCAAAGGGAGGTGTTTTTCAAGTATTTGTGTTTTTTTACAAACATTCCAATGCTCTAGCACTAGCCAAAATTAAATTACATGTTTGTAGGAAATTCCTTTGAATGTCTGTT
This sequence comes from Aptenodytes patagonicus, assembly GCF_965638725.1. Classification (NCBI taxonomy): domain Eukaryota; kingdom Metazoa; phylum Chordata; class Aves; order Sphenisciformes; family Spheniscidae; genus Aptenodytes; species Aptenodytes patagonicus. The sequence goes on from NC_134950.1 coordinate 126,026,014, forward strand.
TTATTTTTTTTGAACACGAACCAGAACAGCTACAGCTAGGTGTAATTCTGGGAGAATGTGCCTAACAGCAGAGTTGAGTTGGGTTTTACCACTGGTCCCAGGCCCTGGGCAGTTGGACTAAAGGATCCCTTGCGGAGGGCTTCAGACAGGATTTCTGTATCCAGAAAGTTGCTGGAGAGACCCAGAATAAAGACAGATTTTGGAATCTTGCCAGATCCAGCTGGCTTGGAAATGTGTGGGATGCAGCCGTTGGGTCCAATTACAGCAGATTGATGATTGTGAATGAAAGGGACTCAGCCAGGACTATGACAAATAATAATTTGACTTTCCATTACATTTTTCCAAAATCTTCAATGGGAAAAAAAAAATATAAGCAAATATTTGCTGTCTCAATAAAGAGCTGAGGCCATAAATGAAAAAGATAGTATGTTTGTGCATTTGTTTTTTTTTCATGGGGAAAAGAGATGTTTCCCTTCCTTTGATATTTTCCCCCATTTCTCAGCTTTTAACAGTTTCAGAATGGAAAGAGAAGGGAATCCTAAAGTGATGTTAAAGATGATCAGTTCAGACTTCTCACTCTTTGCCTGTCATCCATCTGTCCTGGTCCCCAGAGCATGCTGCTTGTTATTGATGGAAATGGATGTGTTTCCTGCAAGCAGTTCAATTAAGACAACATGTTTTGTTTTTATTTGCATTTTTCTCTTTGAGATGTCAGCACTGTAAATTAATCTTTAACATGTACTAGGAGTTAGCCTTTAAGGAGGATTCATTTAGTTGATATGTTTGTGAAGCATATTTTTAAAAAGGAAGTATCCTTAAATAGTTTTTGACCAGCATTTCCTAAAGTTTCTTTCTTTTTTTTTCCTTATTCCCTGGTGCCTTTGAAATAAAGTGGCCTGTTGCTCCTTCAGTGATCTACATTTAAAGTCTTTGAGTCCTAAAAGAGAATTGTGGGGTTTGCATTCATTTATTTAGGAAACTCAGATTTCTACCTTCATGAAAGGCCCATTTATTCTCCTAGAGAACTCAAAATCTCTGCTAAACCTTTAAGGTTTAAGCCTTAAAGGCTTAAAGCGCTGAAGTTGGTGTCGCTGCTCAGAAGGGCATCTCTGCCCTTTCTATGATCCTTTATTGACTGTAGTACATTATATTAGCTAGTGAGTTCTCTCTGATAAATATGGTTATAAGTAGTAATATTTTGTATTTTCAAATTGTATTGGTGGCTGTTGGCAAGCAGATTCCATTATGTTTTCTTAGCTTTTTGGCTATTGTCAAGCTAGCCTGGATTCTGATGATTTACTACTTTGTAGGATCTATCACTTGCTTTTACAAGCTTTGTAGAGAAAAAATGATATACTGTAAAATCTATGCTGAAGAAGCAGTTGGAAGGAAAAAGAAAACATTCAATTTTCTAAATAAGTATATGTTTTGGGTTTCTCAGAGTGTGATTCTGTCAACCTTCTTGGGGCAGGAGACCTTTAAATGTGTTTTGTACAACTCCACACACATCACTTAGGCAGACAATGTATGGATTCTTATTCACACCTGAAGTGTAATGTCTGTCATTAGACACTCATTTGTATTATAATGGCACTAGTAGATCAGATTGGTTCCCGGGCTCCTATTGTATTTTCAAGTCTTGTTTCTGTCTTTGTTTTTGTGTAATACTCATGACACATCCCTTAAGGATAAAGGCATTTTAATAAAACTCTTTTAGCAGGAAGGAATTTTGGCACCTGCATCAATGCTGATAGCAGAGAGCATCTGCACTGTTTGCTGTGATCATGCAGAGAAAGAGTTGACTTCATTTCTGCAGCAGTTATGACTATAATTTCCCTCGACCGCAGTCTACTTTCATTTAATTTGTGCTCAAGGGCCCTTCACATAGAATGATTTCTGCTGGGTGAAAGATCTTCCTACAGCTGAGAGGTCACAATATAATACACTCTATTGATTGTAATGAATACTTGGTGTTTTCTATATTCAGGATGCATGAAGGAATCCATTTTAAGTCCTGAAATAAAAGTAAAATGTAGGGTGATTGTATCTACAGCTTGCAGTTGTATTCATGGAGGCTTACTATCAGGTATGAGAGGTCTGTCACCAGCTTGACTATGCAAACTCATCGTTTTTTAAGTTTACCTTTGTATAACAGCCTTTTTGTGGTGTTATCATTGCCTGATGTAAATATAAACAAAGCTCTGCAGAGGGAATGGTTGTGTGACCACTAGTGCTTTGTTAAGTTCCGGAAAAAAGATTATTTAATGCAATGTGAGAAACAGGATTGTAGTTCCCGTGGAGGAAAAAAGTATTTGCTAATTCTAACACGAACACAACCTTTTCTAACCAGCGATGAGTAAAAATAAATCACTTTTCAATGGGAAAGAAATCAAATAGTCTACAGGTGTCTTCCCAAAAGACAGAGAACAGGAGGATGAGGACAAGGCTATTCATTCCTCTCATTTCTCCTTTTGTTCCCAGGACCTATGGGACCATCTGTGGGTTCCCTGTGTGCACAGGTCACAAGCTCTCGAATAATTTCCAGGTAAAAATCACTGCTTCTGATTTAAATTCAGTTCTGTATGCATTTATGAAGGAAGGAAAAGAACTGACTGTCAGGACAGGCTGCAGGTAGTCAAAAGCATTCTTATTGGTGAAGTGTTCCTTATGTTGAGTAATATAGCTGGAGACAATATGATCAGTTTTGTTTGTAGGACTTGGCAGCACTTGCTGAAGAAGCAACAGCTGTGCTGTTAGATCTAGAGAATAGGCACTTGCATATGTCAGATCACTGTCCATCGTACTGCATCATACTTCTTGACATGACTAATGTGACCATCTCATGAAACAGGGGATTTTTTTCCCTGTTTGAATTCAGTAGCCTTACAGAAAACCCATCACTATATCCAGGAGTTAATATGCTAAAGAAGACACAATTTTCTGTATATTTATTTATTAAAACCCAATAAGGTCCTACTTAAAAAGGGGAAAAAGAACAGCAACAAAACCTCAAAACCCAGACCCGACCAACCTGGAACAAATCTATAATGATATAAACTATGCAACATTGTTGACTTCAGAGTCATGGTTCATCTACACACTATGGTGGAATTTGTCTCAGAGGATTTGCCATACCAAATTAGACTTCGTATCAATCTACTCTACAAACTTGTCTCTGAACGTAGCCAGCACCAGATGTTTCAGAGGGAAGGTGGAAGAAACCACCTGCTTCATATCGAAATGAGGCTAATATGTTCTTTACAGTAGGTGCCCTCCTGAGCAGTGGTTAGGTATAGGTTTAAGTCTGAAAGCAGAAAATGTATTATTATTTCACAAAATTTATGGCAACTAGGTATTTTTGCTGTTTTTATAAAGGCAAGTTTGTGTATATTTTTTGAGCAAAAATAGTTTTTCTAAAGCTGTTTCAATATCAATAAGTCTTTCATCTCTGGCAAGAAGATAAACCTGTATGTCCAGAGAAACCAAATTTGTGACACCAGCCCCATGACAACACTAGAAGAGGAAGTGATGACTTCTTTTTAATGATGAGCTCTTTTTAATGGGATCTCATATGTAGGAAGAATGTTTGCATTTATTTATTTAATGTTTTTCAATAGCTGTAACAGATAATGAAACCCTTTCTAGACTTTCTGAACCTTCTGTCAGTAGCCCTGCTTATTTTCAAGCTCATCAGAATTAATACAAATTCAGTGAGACTATTGAGTTTCAAAGTGCATTTCCTATGATTGTGGTTTAGGTCAGGACGGACTGAACTCACCCATCAAATACTATGTGAAAATTAGATCTGTGTGAAGAAGCTTGAATATTTATTGTGTCTGTGAAAGAGTGATTATTAATGCATAGAAGACTACAAAGTTACAGAAATGGGATTGTCTTTACTTCCACTTTAGCTGCTCACCTGAGCAGCAGTTGCCAATAGTTTAGAGGAGTAGGGCATTAAGCGTGCTCATTTGGGCTGCATGATCTCAGTCCCAGACATCCCTGGCGATCTTCCAAGGTCAGGTATGCCCAGAGGCAGAGTTGTGCTGCTCCCTCTTTGGGCTGAAGTGAATGAGTTTTATGAGGTGGAGAGCATTTTCCAGATTCTTTGAACTTTGCTGGCTGGAGGACTGTTGTGAGCTTTTGTTCTTTCAGTGTTTTAGCGAGTCACTGGGTAAATACTCTCCTGTAAGTTAGTTCTGTTATTTCTGTCAGTTATAATTTTTTAATAACAACTGTCTAACTGTGCTTTATCTAACAAAAGTTACAACCCTAAGAAGTACATAGCAACACACAGAAGGTCAAACTGTGGGCTTCCAACATCAGCCTAATTACTCAAGTGATGTCAGCTCAATAGGCCAAGATATTCATTCTTTTGCATTTACAGAGCAGGAAAAAAAAACAGCATCATATAATTTGAGTAAGTAAAATAACTGCCATATAAGGTGTACAATATTTAAATTTGGGGAAAAAAAAAAAGCCAGAGAATATCAGGTAGAGTGGCAGAGCTGAGACTCATTCTTTTCCCTCTCTTTCCCCATGCATTAAATGCAAACTGATAACTGCAAAAACCACGTAGCCCACTGGATTTTCTCTTATGTCACCAAAGGCAGGCTGGCTGCTAGCACTGGCTGGGTTTCATGGTTGATGTGACCTTGCCAGTGACAGTGTGTGCTGCCAGTGCTGAGGAATCATAGTTCATCAAATTCAAGAGATGGTGCCGTCTCAGACTTATGGCCTGATCTGAAACCATTGCAGAGACTTGTATTGGCTTTGGTGGCTTTAGACCAGGTCCTAACAACATGAGGAGAAGTTTTCTTGTCTTGTTTCTTAACGACTCTCAAAGGAAGAATTAATAGTATTAGCTAGGGAGGTCCTGAGAGAGTTCCCTGTCTGTCAGGCGATTTGCACATCGCATCTCTGAGTTCATAAATTGGTACGTATGCCAGTCTTCAACGATTAAAGAAAAAATATCTCACCTGGTTTTAACTTGGTTTCGGCTCTTAATGATTCCTAAGGTGGATAAACTGAGAGATGTACAAAAAAATTCAACGATTAAAGAAAAAATATCTCACCTAGTTTTAACTTGGTTTCGGCTCTTAATGATTCCTAAGGTGGATAAACTGAGAGATGTACAAAAAAATTCCTCTGAAACTTCAAGGACAAATAATAACGTTTAAATTCAGCTTTAAAAAACAGGACAAAATCATTGTACTGAGGCTTTTTCCCCTTAATGTTTATACTGCCATTTCTTAAGTTGCTTTTTGACTGTTGGATATATATATATATCCAACACATAAAACTAGGAACAGAAAGGCTGGTTCTCCTTTTAAAAGGCTTTTCATGCTTCTTTTTTAAGTGCTTGTAAACATCAGGAAAGTCAAGCCTGGTTTTCAGTTGTTTTATTGGAAGATATGGTTTAGGTCAAACTTCATGATGGCTTTGTGGTCAGGCAGGGATCACATCCTCCATTACATCTAGTCTGATTTTTTAAACTCACAGCTTCTGTTTTTCTCCTGTGCTGGCCCTGATGCTTAGAAAACCCTTCCTTATAAATATCAGAAAAGTTGCCTCCTGTTTCTCTCTCAGATCTCTCCTTAAAACTGTCTATTTTTAAGCGATATCCCCAAGAACTCTGGCAACATACTGAGGTAATGAGATTCCTAGTGCACAGAAAAATAAATGTTTGGGACCTTCATTGTACGATGTAGCAAACATTCTTGTGCATGTTCTTGTCTCACAGCCTACAAGCAAGGAGGCAACTGGCAAAGGTGAGATGGTGTAGCGAAATGGTGTTACTGATGTGTAATGAAGGCAGAATACAGATTGCTTCAAAGTAAAACATTTTTGAGACACGTAAGAGAGGTGTTGAGTTTTGACCTATAGGAGATTTGTCATATGTCAAGTTCTTCATTGTAATACTCCTCTATAAGTAGAGGAAGATGAACTGTTACGTGTTGGTGAAGATTAAGAGTTGTTTTTCTTTCAAGGTCATATTGTAGTTTGCATAAAAAAATCCAAAGTACTATAGGCTTGAATGATTACCTATGAAATCATAATCGTCCATCACAGAACAGAATAATCTCACTCATATTCTTCTAGAACAGAAAATTGGTCCTTGAACATGCTGAAGGTCTACACTACCAAAGTCTTTGAAGGAAGAGACCTCCTCCAACTCACAACTAATGAAAAGTAGAGTTGAGCTCTACTCTTGTGCTAGTTGGGTGAAGGCTTGATCTTCCATTAGTGTGACCTGTGAACCAAGCTGTTCACATGAACACTTACCAGTGGAGACCTGCCAGGCAGCAGGTAGCCTGGTGGGAGCTGATTGATTCACAATAAAAAGTCAAAGCTTTTCAGGCCTGCAATATCTGATGCATTAGCCTAAGCCTAAAAGAGACGGATCTTTCTTATCTCATACAGTAGAGCTGAAATTCAGACAATAAATACAGCTTCAAACCTCCCCATCCCCCTTCTACAAAGTAAGTTTCATTTTTACACAGAAATGAGGGAAGACATTTACTGCTGGCTTGGGTACAGTGCTCTTGTTATCAGACTAGGGTCATAGCTGCTATAGCAGAGTGTAGCAGAAATGCGTGGAAATATTATTAACTTCCAAATTAAGCACAGTATTTGTAAGTTGCAATTGGGAGTAGAGGATTTTTAATTAGGAATCTTGACAAAGCTTAAATGAATTGTTTTTGTCCCAGTAAAAACTGTGGCCTTGATAAATTTCTGTTACTGAAAAGCAAGTTAATTTCCCCTGTTCAATTCTTCTTTCAGTGGCTGTTATACATCATAGAAACTAATTTATGGGGGAAGCACTGAGTGGGAATTGATGATTATTTTAAGAATAGCTCAGCACAAAATTACTCACATGAGTAAAGGAGGCTGGGATTTGGTTCCCCATTCAGACTCCACAAACGCTATTATCAGATGCTTCAGAGGCTGGAATCACTTTTCCCCCATCTTTGTGGCATACAAGATTGTAACGTAACCTGGGGGTTTGCACTTCATTCTAATACCATTGGCTCACAGGAGTGCCGACGTCAGTTTTGTGCTCTGACATTTCACATTAAAAAAAATCATTATGACTTGCTTTCCAGTTCTAAACAGGTTAGCTCTTAAGCCTATAGAGAGATGTTGTGTTCTGCTTGCAGTACGAAGCAGATACTACCAGTAGCTCATGCCACAACTGCTTATCACCACCCTTTGTGGCGTGAGAAGCTATTACTCATTCAGGGCTGCCAGCAATGCCTAACCCTCTTCTATCAGAATGAAACCAGATACTCTACCTTTATGATGTAAACTGTTTATGTTCAGGTGGTTATTGTGGCTAAAGCAGGTTAGGGAGTGCGTAAACAAGTAGATACATGGCACCCTGCACATACAAGGCACAATCTGCTTGTTTCTTTCCTTCTGTCAGATTCTGTTACCATAACCACATTACTATCCTTTCCTAATAAAAGCTGGTGCTTTCCACCTAGTTTTCCCACCTGGTTTCCCCACCTCAGTAAAGCAACTCCAGGCAAAGTTCATTCAGGTGGAACTATTCCAAGGCATCCACCTTTTTCTGCGCAAAAGTCTTCCGGACAGATACCTGTTAAAGCCACCTGGCTGAACGGTGAGAAGGAAATTTTCGGTGATCTTTTGGAACAGTCACGATCACAGCTCACGGTAGTGTTCCTCCAACGTGGTTGGCAGGTATTTGGAAATGGCAGTGCCACAGGAAAGACAGAGGGATCAAGAAGTTCTGCTAGTTTGCAATGGAACACCTGCCCTAAAATAATTCATGGCACTCACTCCAAACTACAGAGAAGTGCTGGGGAAAGCCCAGCACAGATATCTGGAGAAGAATGGATCATTTCTGTTAAAGATTTTTTTTCAAATGGTGTATATGTTGAAGGCTTTATCAACAGTCCCTGGGCAGGTGTAATTCTGATGGCCAACTCCAAAAGGCCAGACCAGGCTGCTACAATTATGTAGACTTTGCAGATTCAGCCTCTGCAAAAGCCTGTGGTCTTCTGAATACACAAAATTCCCAGAGAAGTCAATGATTTCAAGGGCAGCATTTGGCCTCATGCTGTCATCTTCAGTAATTATGCAGTTCAATTAAATTAAAGTGGGAAAGTCACTTAGGCAATTTTGAAAAATCACACCTTAAATGAGTAAGAAGGAGGAAACAAACTTATATATGTATATAAAATATATGGTGTACATATACATATGGTGTACATAGTATATGTCAAAAGATAAAATTCGCAGTTATGCTACTAAGGATAATTCTATTTTCCCTAGACTGTTAGACTACATTCATCCCTGTGGCATGCGAGAGCCTTCAGTTAATGCATTAAGCCATATATCCTACACATCTGTTACATGCTTATTCTCAGATTCTCCTTCTACGAGGAAAAACTTGTCCAATTAGGTCTCTTATTTTGGTGGACCCGAGGGATTTTATTTATTTGTTTGCTCTTTCAGTCTACATGCTTCTACATAAATATGGTAGATAAGGAAAGATCAAAGGACTTTGCTTTGCACTTGAAATAGAAGGTACAAAGGTTTGCCAAAGGCTCATTAATCCATCACTGATGCTGAGGTTTCCAACTTATCTTCTGTTGCTTTGTCATATGAAGCCTTACACAGGGCACTTGGAGTGCAGGAGGAGTATGCCCTGAATACTAGCCAAATGAAAGGGGACAGCAGAGGGGTAAGTGCTAATGCAGCTGAGGGCTGTGGGATCTGAAAATAGAAGGAAAATAATTGCTGCTGATGTGAATTTCCCAGCATACATGCGAGAATATGGGGATAGAGCCAAATAGGTTCAGAAAGGGTCTTCACTAAAACCTGCCTAAAATGCAGCCTCTGTCAGGCACAGAGGATCCGTCTTTGTTTAGATCATCCATTCTCGTACTTTAATGTAGCATGTACTGCCAGGTCTCCTTCATAACCCTGTTGAGCTTGGGACTAATTCTCTCTCTCTCTCTCTCTCTCTCTCTGTCTATTTCTCTGCGTTATTCTTTGGCTCCTTCACAGCAAAATTATTCTGACTTTCATCTCTAACTCATCAGAGTTCTGGTTCTGGTATCTTCAGTGTCTCAGTGTTTTCCATAATGTCCAACCCAGAGTAAGGATGAGGACTTGCACAATTATTAGAAGACGTCTTTCTCTCCTGTGCTGTTTAAAAAGTTACACTTCTTTCTGACATTACCTAAGATGTGTCCTAGGCAAATACCCTGTCCTACCTTTATTTACTTGTAGTTCATAGTTCTTTATGCTACAGTGACAAATTTTAAAGGAGAATAATTTCTTCTATCAGGTGTCAGAGAAATCTGGGATCTCTGCTTAGTGCTAGGCAGTTACACAATGCATGATTGCTGTGATGCTGAGTAGGATAATCAGCTTTTAGGAGTGTGTGACCACCAGTGGAGTGCACTGAGTTGCATGCCAACTTTTAAAAGCAGTGAGTTAGCAGCTGGTCAACTTGACTCTGGTGCACTACAGGGCAGATAGGTGATCTGGCAGCCTGGTCATGGTGTGAGACAGCAAAGTGTAGGACAGCAGTGGGAAGACTGCCAAAGTCTGAAAAAGGACATCTGACATAGAGATGCAACCGTACGAACTTTTCCTTCCCCTGTTTTAACTCATCATGAAATGAATGTAATGCCCTTTTGGAAGAGTTTCTCTAGTTGGCAGAAGCTTGCTAGTTCACTTGGGAGAACTCCATCATGAGGCTGCAGGGATTTCAACCTGAAAACAAAATACCAGAACATCCCACATATTCACTCTTTCCCCTCCCATCTGATGTAGACTAGCCCTTAGCCACACCAAAATATGCTTCACAGAATGATTGGGTGAACAACTGGGTTGTGCTGATTTGATCTAGTTCCCTCATCTTACAAGCCAACTGGCTTGAGTTGGAAGCCTTTGTCATATATATGGTAAAAGGGAGGTTTGGGTTGTATACAGGAAAGTGAGATTTTGGAGCCACAACTTGATTTAATTCTCATGTAAAGACAAATCCTTTCTTGCATTGTATGCAGCCTGAAAGAGACTTACACAGAAGTCCATCTCTTACTGCTGTGATCCCTATTATGGAAGAAGGAGCTTTGGCTGGCAGGGAGTGAGGACCCCTGGCCACCTTGCATTACACAGGTTCTGGACCAGGCTTCTAAAAAGAACAAAAGTTCAAGGTTTTATCGGCAGCAATTTTCCTGGCATGTTTTGTCAGCTGTGAGTTATTTCTATTGCTGCTCTGAGCTGGTGGGAACTGACCTATGAAAGAAGTATAGCTACATTTAAGTAGTACTAGACTCAAACAAGTATACGCTGACTTCCATACAGTTTATGAGATGAGCTTGGTGCTGCACTAACTTGGTAAATGCAGATTTAGTTCACATCTAATTCACATCTTCCCAGAACCTCACTCTCATTCCTGTCTGTCCTTAGTAAATCAGTATCTTATATGTACATATAAAACAGGTAAACGCTATCTGCCTGTGTCAGATGTGAGATGCTTGTCATCCCCCAAAATTGTTATAATGAGATATATTTGCCCTCAATGTAACATTTTATGATCTTAAAAGGCCAGCAAATTATACCACAGGCACTATGAAATATCCTAACCATATAATTTAATCAACATCACATAGTTTTTTGAATATAATAATTTATTTCCAAGCAGTCAATAATTAAAATCTATTAGGGAACATATTTAGATTTGGTTTAGTACTTATTTCACTTCCACACTCCACAAAAGATTTAAAACATTCAAGTATCTCATTTCAACTCCATTATACTTGTGCTGCTTGTTTGACAGAAAATGCGCTTTTCCTAAACACATTTTTCTTTTATCAACACTTCTGATTGACTGAGAATCAACAGAACAGAACTGGCTGCCAAAACCTCACGTCCTGTTGTGAGCCACAACTCTGACAGTTTGTGCTTTGAAAGTGTATCGGCTCTCCATCAGAATCAGCAGTAAGTCTCACTAGCATCCCCAACGTAGTAACACAGGGCCACATACTTTCTTTTACCTCTTCTGAATGTGTTAGGACGCATTAGAATGCAAATCAAATTACACCTCCTGAGGGATGTAGTGGTCGGAGGATACATGCCCAAATAGGCTCCCAGGCACTCAACGGCCACAGCTGGTACTGCAGCCTTTTCCTTGCTATGGGGCAGAAGGAACATTGTCTGCTGGCAACAGCAGCCTAAAGGATGCCCTTGGGACATCCCCTAAAATGTGTTTCTTATTACAAGCTTGGTTGCTACCTGCATAAAATCTTTTTGGTGTCTGGGATCAGGACCTTCCTTCTAATTGACTGAGATGGGCTCTCTGTGTGCTCCTGGAAGTACAGGCAGTCTGTGTTCCTACAAAAATACTAGATTTGCACAGTTAACAGGGGAGCTCAAAAGAGAGCTTTTTTTTCTTGAACCCTGAATAGATAGAAAAAAAAAAAGGAAAAGGAAAAAGGTGTTCTACTCTACTGACTTGAAACATATATGGCCATGAATTTCATGAGCTTACTAATGTGACTGCCATGTCTCTCGCACAAAAATCATCATTTGCATTTTCCATTTAAGAACTTGATATTCTTTATAAACTTACTTGAATTCTGTAGAGAGCTGACAGTTCCTAAAGAGAAAAAAAGCCACATTATTATTATGTCACTTCTAGAAATGCTAATGGCAGGATATGAAGGACAGCGTAATTATAGTGTTGCTCTAGTGATTCTTCTGCTAAGGTTTTCTCAGTACTTTAATTATAAACTACTTATTTCAGCAGTTTAACTTTCTAAATTCTCAGGCAAACACCCTTTGGGTTTGATTCACACTTTGTGGTGCTTGTTGGTGTAAAAAGAGCCTCCTCTAGTCAAAGTCAAAGTCCCATGCAATCAGGAGCACCCAACCCTATGGAGGACAGCTGGACTGAAGAGAAGGACCAAGGAAAGAACTGGCTTTTTCTGCATAAGAACCAAACTGTTGTTGAGAAGTAAACAAGAGTGATAAAACCCTCAGAAGAGAAGTCTGGAAGAGAGTTAGGCGTATATCAAGCAAATTTGACAGGCCAAGCTGAAAAGCTGCAGAATATGTAAATCAGATGAGGTCAAAGCACAGCAAGAAAAAGAGAATTCTGTAACTCTCTAGCCAGCATCTTAAAGACCTGCTAACTCAGCATATCTGAGCTCGGGGAAGGAAACTTAACACAAGGAAAGAACAAAACCTTCAAAAGAGCATCTTCTTAGATGCTTGTCCAGCAGGCACAGTTCTCCATATTCTACAAAATGATTTTTCAGTCGTTGAATTCATTCTCAAAGCTTTGGTCAGGGAAATTCACTTTTCAGGTAATGTATACTTAAACTCCATTGGGATTTATGTGCAATGCTTTTAAACTCATGCCTAGGTGAATATATGAATAAGAGCTGACTTACTATGTGACCAAATACTTTCCCAAATCAGGGCCAAGAGAAGGGACAGATAATTCTGTTAAGCTCCTTAAGAAAGAAATCTAAAAGCAGATCACATCATTTGAACAGCACTGCAAACTTCTCAAAACTGTAAAGCACAAATCCAATGATTAGCAAGACTCCTTTGTTCAGAGAACAGCAATTTGAGAAGCCTGATCTGTAAAGCCTCAAAGACCTCATTAGGAGCTTGTAATCATTAGTTTGTTTATTTACTGTTATAAGTGTACGATGACAGTTTTGCCTTGAAAGCTACTGCTGCTTGTCCTTGGTGGGGAAGAACATGAAGGACAGAGTTTTAACTTTTGTGACAAGACAGTGTGTTGTGATTCATTTCAAAAGTGATGGCATGAAAGCTGGGGAGTGGGATTGAGGCAGGAGAGCAAACACACGCAGTTCTGCAATAGTTTGCAATAGTTTGTGAATAAGAGTGGGTATTACCTTGATTTCCTCTCATGACTGTCTGTTGACAAGTCCTTCCTTCCCTCCTCCCTTGCTCACCCATCCTTCTACCTCAGGCAAAGGCTTTTGGAAAGTGGCAGCTCTCTGAACAGTTCCAAATACCTCCTTTCCTTAAAAACTATTCTCCTTGCTCCTCGACAAGGGAGGTAAGGCTGCGTTCATTCTGAGAAACCACAAAGTTCAAGGGAAGGTTGAATCTGTATCAGCTTTGGTAACATTCATTTTTGTGGAACTGTGCTACGGCTGGTTTTTGTTTTGTTGGTTTTTTTTTTCCCTTCATTCTCCTGCTGTGATATGCGGTGCTCGGCTGTGGAATTGGGAGTGCATTTGTGAGCCTGTGTGTGGGGAAGTAGCCAGCATTCAAAAAATCTTAACAAAGATTTATGAGGCAAATTATGTTGTTTGTTAAATACCCAGATGGAAAATCAGAAACTCTAGACATGGTAAGTAGTGAGGGTGTCAGCAAAAAGCTATGATTCAGACAAATAGAAAGCCTGATGATTGAATTTAAAATGAAATAGTGTTCCCTTTCATGAATAACAAAAGGGTGTTTTGTGTTGCCTGTGTCGCCCCTGCTGACACCCGTCCTGAAGCTGAGTCCTGTATTCTCCATTTTTGTTCCTTTGCTACTGGTATAGGAGGTACATAGGTGCCTTAGTGAGGGGCAATACCTAGTGAATCTATAATGATACTGATAATTAAAAAAATATTTTGCCACAAATTATTGCAATGCAGTTGATTTCAGACTAGGAATTAGCTGGCTTTGGGAGAAAGACTGGGGAGCTGGGACTTGTCAATATAGAGCTTCACACCCTAATAGGAGCCCACAGTACAGGGTGCAAAAGTGTAAGATCCCCCCATCCTCTCCTTTCTTCCCCAGACCTTTAGGTCCTCACAGGCTCACAAGGGTGGCAGCACTGGCATTCATCCTGGGCAGAGGAAGGAGAGCTGCTAGCTAACAGGGAGGCAGAGCCATCCCGGTTCCTCCAGCTGCCTGCTGCTGCGGCAGGGGAGCTGATCTGCCCCAGGCTCACATGGGCAGGAAACAGGGGCAGAGGCACAGGTAGCACTGGGTAGAGACACCGTGGTAGTATCAGCACCCATTCATTTTCTAATTATGTGATACTGTGTATTTTTTGAATCATGATACCGCTGTGTCAGCAGAGTGTTGCCTATCACTAAGGTCGTTATGCTGTGTCTCACTGTTGTCTCATAAAGCACAGGGCAGCTGAAAGGCAGTGTTATCTGAAAATGTTTCATTTCCAATGACAATTGACAATGTTGCTGAAAATGATGTTATCCATCAGTTCAAAGGTTTTCCTTTTAAACACTGCTTGTTGCATTTCAAATAAAAATGACACTCACCAGCATGCAGGCCCTTAAGCAACCGAGATGCTTCTGGAAATGTTGACCTACCGCTTTTGTGTACTAATAAGAACTAATAAGGTTGTCTTTGTAGGAATTCCAGCTGTTTAGGGGAATGATGCTGCAGAAGGACTGCTTAGTTTTGAGCATTTCTATTCCAGTGGTGCAATGGCAAGTAAAACAGCAGGTAAACATCCGTATTTGGTAGTCTAGACCAGCAGTGAAAGGTGGGTAAACTGCATTTATCATTGACCTGTCTGGCCATGCTCTGCTCCCTGATACAGACAATGATATTAGGACTGGGTGTACTACATCTCAAGTAAACAGAAAATTAAAAAAATAAAAAGCAAACAAGTAAGTGCCATTGCAGGTGGGAGGTGTTACTGGTCCAGACAGCTAGAGTCGGTGGCTTTTTTTGGCTCTGTTTCTCTGTGAATTGAATACAGGGTGCTTAACACATATGGAGTTACCCACAAGGTTACAGTATGTGGGCAGCAAATGAAAGCCTGCTGCTGTATTTTATTACTGCTGTGTGCTATGTGTTTTCTCCATGCTATCTACATTTACCTTATCTCAGCTATTAAATCACACTACCACCAGTTAACAAGACCTTTTTAGAACGCAGACTTGAATGGCAATTTGGTATAATGCAGATGACTCTTCTAAAGTTGTTTTCTTTTTCTCTCTTTATTCCTCTGGGAAATGTCCAGCATGAGTAGAAAAATTCAAAGTACTTTTCATTTGATGAATCCATGCTTATTGCCCAGTTGCTTCACTCTGCTGTACTTCAAAGTGAGAGATCTGAAATTCTTTAACAAAATAGTTTAATTAGAATATTAAAGAAAAAAATGTGATTTTTTTTAAAGCTTGGGCATACAGCATTAAGTACCCAAATCTAGCTTTATATACCCTGATGAAGTTTCTTAATCTTCAGAGCTGCAGTGGTATGAGGACACTAATGGAGCAGATTCTCTGTTACTGACTAAGAGGAAAACAGGCTGAGAATTTTTCTCCTCGTGTGATGCAGGTGAAAGTGTTACAATACAAGCTGCAGTAAAGGACAAGAGTAGAGATAAATGCAGTATTTAAGAGAAAAGGAAAGGCATTATAAAAAAGACCTGTACCACCTAGTGATGTGTTTGTTCAGCGGAGCTTTTAAAAAGTGCACTAATGGCCTATTTTATCTATCACCCCAAGTCAATGAAAAACGCCCATTGACTTAAATAGACATTGGATCAAGTGCTGAGCTTTTAGGAATAATTATACTCAGTATGCTGAAGTTCCTAGTATTTCTCTTCAGGCTGAATTCTGCTCTCTCCATTATGTGCCCTGACTTCAAACAAACAAACAAGCAATCCTCTTCTCTTGCCTATGCAAACTGAAGCCGTAGTGCTCCCGCTACTACTCCAAATTCAGCTTGCAGATGTTGAAGAAGCTTTTTAGATCAAAGCAGTAGTCTAGACCCAGCAAACACTGCTGGATTGGAAAACCACATGTAAAGTGTGTCTTTGTTCCATATAGTCTTTGCTGGATGGCTGGAGCACAGCTGTGTCCTGGTTTTGGCTGGGATAGAGTTAATTTTCTTCCTAGTAGCTGGTACAGTGCTGGGTTTTGGATTTAGGATGAGAACAATGTTGATAACACACCAATGTTTTAGTTGTTGCTAGGTAGTGCTTACACTTACACTAGTCAAGGACTTTTCAGCTTCCCATGCTCTACCGACTGAGGAGGCTGGAGGTGCACAAGGAGCTGGGAGGGGGCACAGCCAGGACAGCTGACCCAAACTGGCCAAAGGGACATTCCATACCATCTGACGTCATGCTCAGTACATAAACTGGGTGAAAGCTGGCCGGGGGGGCCGCTGCTCGGGGACTGGCTGGGCATCGGTCAGCAGGTGGTGAGCAATTGGATTGTGCATCACTTAATTTGTATATTCTTATTTTATTTTATTTCAATTATTAAACTGTTTTTATCTCAACCCACGAGTTTTCTCACTTTTACTCTTCTGATTCTCTCCTCCATCCCACTGTGGGGGGGGAGTGAGCGAGCAGCTGTGTGGTGCTCAGTTGCCCGCTGAGGTTAAACCACGACAGCTGGTGGGTTTGGAAACCTTTTCACTTCTGAAGGTGTGTTTTCACTTCTTGCCCTCAGGCCATTATGCTGTTTGGCCCAAGAAATGCCATAATCCACACTTCCCAAGGAATGTCTTTTAAGTACACTGGCAAGAAGGGCGACCACTATTCAGTCCAGTGCACTACACCTTCACCTAGCTTTTTTGCTAAACTGAACCATTACTTGATTTTGTCCCTTTGTGGTAGGGCTACTGTTAGTTTTCTTTGCTACTATTGCCCAGTTTGCTCTGTAAAAAACTACACAGTATCAAAACCATCAGGAATATGTTTTATCATCAGAAACCAATCAAAAATCTGTAAAAGCCAATGAAGAATAAATAAGATGGTGGCTGGGAACATAACTGTATTCCCTCCATCCTGTATTAACAACAACAACAACAACAATAGCAGTAATAGTGATAATAATTGAAAAATCCTAGTGCAAATTCTTGCCATCCTCTTGTCTCAGCTAAATGCATGGATGAAATTAAAAAGCATAAGCTGATTCTGGATGGCATGAATTAAGGCACAGGATACATCCCACAGTTTAGCATCCACTTTGTAAGTTAGTAAAGATAACACCTGACCTCATGTAGACAATGGAAAACTCACACTGAAGAGTATGTGACTCAGTAAGACAGGGATATCGTACCGAGGTAAAAAAGGAGCTGCCTAGACTTTGAGTGTTAGGAGGTTTGTGTGTTATCTGTGATGATCCCTTAGCAAAGTATTAGTACCCACACTATACTTGCCTTTTGGGAGCCTGAGTATTTTATCAGTTTTTATGCTTATATCAGCTGAGGACTGGATAAGAACAGAAACTGAACTCCTTATCCATCTTCTCTGTTTTGAACTTATCTCTTTCTTAGAAACACAACCCTTCTGTCATAAATAATCCAGAGAAGCAAACTGATAGGTGAATGAATTATAGAGTTATAGATTCATAGAATAATTTAGGCTGTAAGGGATCTCTGGAGCTCACCTGGTCTAGCACCACAGATACCTGGTTCAGAGCTGCTTTTTCTATCTCTTGGTAGGAAATAGAGTCCCATGGGTTACTAGGAATGTCTTTTTGGACTCTTTACATACCTACATTTCAAATCCAGAAGGAAAAATAAGATTTATGATTTAGAAAAATTAGTTTAGAGCCCCCATACAAAAATTTAAAAGATTATTCTCTGTGCAAAATAGTGGGGGAAGTTTTCCTTATGCTTGCTGGGGAAAAAACAGCTGAGAATATATTTTTTGTTCTTATTTTCAAGATGGAAAGCTTGATGCACAATGGATTATTTATACTGACAGATTGGTACTTAAACAAATAAGCTGACCATAGATCCCTAGCTTGGAGAAGAGTTACTGCAAATAAGCAAAGAACTAAAAAGCATATAAATGAAACATCTAAATACAGAAAATCCTTGTGAAGTGCTCTACAAAGGTATGTGGTAAAAGAAATGAGCACAGTTGTGTTCAGAGGTGAACCTGGCAGCAAAGAGACTAAAATCACATTTTTTTACCAATTTGAACCCAAGGACCTCAAAGCTCTTTGTTCTCAAATAAAAGCTTAATAAAGCTTGGCCATCTCTTAAAAGCTGGTGTGGAATGAGACAGTCATTTGCTGGCAACATTACACAGGATCATGAAATGTGGTGGTGAATATCATCATGAACTGAAAACAATGTCATATTAAGATAGGCAGGATATTATTATGTGCTATGTAATTTGGCCAGCACGTCTGGTTTACGTCACCCAGTATTGTGACAGGTTCTTCGCAAACATGCAGAGCTCCTGTTTTACATATCACCTGTGCTAGTGACTTTCCAGCCACCCTTCGAGCTCTACCCATACTGCTCTGTTCCCACGTCGGGCAGAAGTAGGTTTCTCGCATGACTTCCTGAAGCACAAAGATGGCACTTAAAAAGCCTTTGAATCAAAATAAAATAATTTTTGCTGATTTTACCACCAAATACTGCATAACAAAGCTCTGATACTTGGCTCCCCTGAGCCATCAAAACTCCGTTGACCCTGACACAGGTGGCCAAGAGAGGCATGCAGCTATGTGGAGTCTCTTGAAATGACATGAAGTTGCCCCGACTGTTGGCAATTCAGAAGAGAGCAGCCTGCTCTTCAAAATGTTACATACTGTAATGAGAGTTTGTAATCACTTTCTGTGAGTTTTTCTTCTCCGGTCCCTCCTCCCTTTCATGCAGAGATGTGCTGAGTTCTTAGGAACAGGTATCATTTCTTAACCTATTTTAGAAGAGCTTGCTTTGATGTTCCTCTTTATGCTCTGTTGCGTGAAATTAAAGAGAAACACTATTGTTACTTTACAAAAGAAGAAACAAATACATTCATACCTGAAGATAAAGAAAGCTAGCATTAATGGAATAATTGTGTACAGGTATGTTAGAAATAAAAAATTATTAACTTGTTTATAGGTGATTGTTGCAAAGGAGACGTCTGTGTCTGCCTTCCCCATTTTATATGTTATTAGAGGGATTTAAAAAATGTTAACTGTGCAAGTCCAGTGGCAGCTTCGGAGGGGGTCTTTGCCACCATCTATTGGTGAACTAGAGGAAAAGGCAGAGTGAGCTGACCTTGCTAGTGTTCCCTGTGGTACCAGTGCAAGCTTTTTCTCCATTTTGAGGTTTTAGGGTTACAAAGGTTTTTTTCTTCTTGCTCTGGGACAAAGGGCAACAGGACTGTAGTTATGCCCTCTGAGTGAAGAGCTGTCATAGCCAAACCTTAACAGCCGGCCTGTGATCCCCCACACCTCTCAATGGAGAAGAAAGGAGCTCTTAAGCTGCGGGGAAAAATGTCTTTCTAATGTCAAGTCTTTTGTTAATTCATTTCTTCCTGGTTTCTGGCAATGGAATTGGGCCCATTTTCTTTGCTAGTATCAAGAAACAGCACACTGATACTTGAATAAAGCCCCGTTGCTGCTGACAAAACTTGGAAGAGTGCTGTAATTGCTAGCATTTCTGCACAGTCCAGTGAGAGGGGCATCTGTGAAAGGACATCCCTTACAAGTGAAATGTTTGTGGAATCAACCTATGCCCCTAAAAAGACAGGCAAGAAGACAAGTGAAGGGAGCCAATGTCAGTAACTGAGCCAAAATAGTAAAACCTTAAAGATGTCTCTAGATATGAAATGAGTCTATTTTATTGGATTCATCAACACTGCTTGCATATGCAAATTCCTCATGAACAAAGCTTTTGTAACGCAGGCTCCAAAATGAACTCAGGTAGAGTCAGTGACAGCAGTGAATGAGCACAGAGACAGTTTAAAGAGATTGCTTAGTTTTCAAATCAACAAATTGCTGTGGTTCTACTTAATCCGTCAAAAAAGGAAAAGAGAACAATCTGGCAGCCAGGCAGGAAGATATAATGGTAAAGGACATAATGTTCCGGCTATTTTAGGACCCATTTACACTATGAAACTGATGGCATTAGAGAACAGTTGTTGAACACATTTGGGGAACAGCTGCGTTATTGCTAAAGTGTAAAGACTAAAGTGTGTATAGACCTGTAGGGGTGCTCATGAAGAATAGTTTGGGACGGGGGGGAGCTTCTGTTCAGCTTAATACCACGTTCTTACTCAGTTTCACTGTGAGTAAAGAAGGACTAGCAGAGACAAATGGCTACATGAACACTCTTTATTTCCATGAAAATGGCAGCAATTATATATGATAACTTTGATAGCTGTATCAATCTTTCTTAAATAAGACTAAATAACATGGATCAAAAATGTGCCTTCAGTGTTCATTCACAGAAATTCTGGTCATTGTTTAGGTATCTCTGTTCCTTGAATAAGACACTTTCCCTCCCTCCTTCCCTTTCTCTCAGTGGGGCTGCCATTTTGCTTATGCTTCAGGCTGGACCTCCCACAGAGAAATAAATTGAGAATAAAGAAATGCACCTCATCACAAGATGATATGAGAAAGACTTTCAAAGTTGTCGTGAGGTAACTTTTATTCTCCTAGAAAAGATTTTGTTCATAGTTTCACTCACTTATCAAAGCCTCCCTGCCAAATCTGACCTGCATGATGTGTTTGAAGTCTGCATCTATTAATTATTTTTGGATGAATAGCTGAAGCAGAAGGATGAATTACTTTGCAGCAATTTTAGTATGTGTCTCATTGGCTTATCTATCTGTTTGCAACCATATACCTGTGCAGATGTTGGAGAAGTATTTGCTGTAGCCAGAGAACAGTGAGTGGTCTGTGATGGTCAAGTGCTGGCAGCTCAGGTCTGCTGGAGTACAAGTGCTCTCGGAACTATTTTCAGGAATACTGAGTTAAACGATCTCTGCTTTTCCTCCTGTCTCAATATGAGACATATGACTGCCATCTCTCTATTATTATTACATCTGAAAATTAATTTATTTCCCTTATTGGACTATTGGCAATTTCTGAAAATAACTGTTAAAGTCATGTCATTGACTGCATGCTGCTGAAGCATGGGAAGTGTAGCATTGACCTGGAAGTTACTTGGTAGCTGCTTCTTGTAATTAAGGTTTCTTTTGTGTATGTGGATAGCACAGTTGCTTGCACTAATTGTGCATAGGCATATTGCACATTTGCTACTCTGCTATGTGAATAAATGTCCAATTTACATAAACAATGGTGTCATTTGCATATGCAAATGGGGATTCAAAATCTACACGGGAGTTGAACTTCAATTTATGAAGAACAGAGCAGGCGTTCCATCTCTGCTTAGTCTATATTGAGACAGCCAAAATACCACTACAACTTAATCTTGAATTATACTTCCTGCATTTAGAACTATGCAGTCTAGGACAATTTATATCCGCCTTTTATTATTTGTAGTGATTTGAATGTCTTTACATTAGATTATGTCTTTAAATTCAATATGTTCTTGCTGTGCTATAAATTCAAAACACAAACACAGTTCTTGTTCCTGAAAACCAACATATGAAAGAGAAACAAAACAAGAGAAAGAAACTACCTGTCAAAGTGTGTGGGAAGAGGGAAACAAGCAGTATATATGTTAAGAAACACAACATGAAAAAATGTATCTTTTTAAGAAGACGTGGTTGTAGCACTAACACAGGCAAGGAGTCTTAGTAGGGTTATTATGACATTATTCCTTCAAGTTTACCATTCTTCACCCTCTTTGCAGTACACACCTTTACTCACTTTGAATACTATCGCGAAGAAAGCATTTAGTGCCTTAACAACCTGTAGGACAGACTTACAGGGCATGCTTGTTTTATACTGGGGAATCTCAGGCATTCATTTTCTGTTTCTCACATTTTTCTGTTTGCTTTCCTTCTGGGGAGGGCAAAGAGTTTAGCATTCCCTGGCTGCAGTGCCCCTCTGGATTTACTATCCTGAAAATTACCCAGTTTAGGTAAATATATTTGGTTTAGTAAAAGAAATCAGAATAAAGCATGGGGTACTTGTCTCTTTTTCCAACAGCCCCTCTCACAGATGTTCCTATGGGAAGAACAAATTCTGCCTGAATAAATTAAATTTGACCTACTATGATTTAAATTATAATAGTAATAATTTCAGTAGTATTATTGTCATTGCAGAAATACTTGGGGTTTATTGTGCCTAAATTTGGGGATTTCTAGCTTTCCTGCACTTAGATAAGCCATTGTTATGGACAAACACTGTGACACCTGATGGTTTCCCATTATTGACAAAACTTTAAAGTAAAGCTGTATGGAGACTTTAGTTTGTTTTTATTGTTTTGGAAAAAAATTACATTTTTGGCAAAACACTTGAAAATGGAACATTTAATTAAAATTGGTTATATTTTGGATTTGAAAATATTTCCCTGTTGGCTCGTAATTTCCTTCCTTCATAATGGGACTATGACAGCCTCATCCCATGTGAGAGAAGGTCTTTAATGATGGAAGAGAAAACCCAGCTAGGGAGCACAATGTGCAGGGGAGAATGGGAGCATTCAGCAACCAGTGTATGACTTCCATGAGATGTTGTAATAAAACATCCAAATAAAATAAGTTTTCATATATAAACCAAAAAATGGAGACCTTTCTATCTTTATGATGTTTGGGTTTTTATTTTGCACATGAAGTAAATATTTTCTAAGACAAGAAATTGTTTAGCAAAAATGTTGTGTAGCTGCTAAAAATAGATTAGCATCACAAAAACTACATCTAGGAATTGGAAGAGATTTGGAATAAAAATTAAGAGAATCTTATAAAAACTTATTTCTAATTTTATTCACTTTTATTTGGGTCTTTTAGTAGCAACAACACATAACATTCCTTTTCCTTGCAAGGGTCTAATGACTTTTCCTGTGTTTCTACAGTCTTCACAGGTTTCTTAGGAACTCCAAAACAGTATTGTTCATTATTCAGTCTGTGGGATGTCCTCTCATCCGCAGCTCCTCTAAGGACTTCAACTCAATCTGGATCTTCTTTGTCTGATATCTCCTCTTTGAAAAATTATGTTTATTTCTGGATTTATGAGGGATATATAATTATTGAGGCAATATTAAAACTATAGGAAGCTTAAAACTTATCAGCAGTCCAGTCATTCATGAAAATTCACCTGACCCGAGACATCCAATTGGCAAAGGTGCTTGGGGAAATCATAGCAGGAAACTAAATCAAAATAATGCTCTAAAGTGGAGATGCTTTTCTGACCAGCGAGGGAAGGATTAGAAAACAAACTGGGGGTTTGATTTCATATAAGAAAGTTAAATTCATCAAACATTTTTAATTCAGAGGGTTTTCTTCTTGTTACATGCTGCCTTGTTCAATTGAGTCTCCCCCACACTCTAGCTCCTGACAGTTTTAGTCTTGACATTTCTAATAATGCTTTCAATACCTCCTGAAAATTCCTGTAAGAGAGGATTTATGTGATGAGTTAATCAAAGCAGAGTATAAGCAGTGTGTTTTCATCCCAGATAAATATCCATGTTCCATTACTGAAGTTGATAAAATATTTGATGGACAGCAGTGACCTGCTGCCTACTGTTCTTATGCTACTGGATATTTATTTTTTAAATTCAGAAATGTATGAACAGGTTATATATTTGGATTTCTTCCTAATCTTGCAGCTGATTGCCTAAAACCTCCCATCTGTGGCTTACAGTGGTTGAGCGTAAAAGCACTTGCTTTGATAAAATAGATGCTGCAGTGGTTCGACGTAAATGAATTTTTCATGCAGACTGTTTCTGTGGGGCTGCTGGCACTAAGTTCCCATGAAAGGCACATGCCTGGCAAGAACTGTCATAACCCAAAGAAACCAAGACTGTAGCTGATGAGGAACGACATACAATGAATAACAAAAGCTTATTTTAAGGTAAGGCTCACTTGGAGAATGGTGGCTCTCTATCCAAGCCAGGCAGCTGCAGACTGTGAGATACAAACCCAAATTACTTTCACAACCAGCTGGTCCAGGGTGTCTTCCACTATATGAATGTTGCAACATTACAGAATGTAAATCAGGAAAGAGACTAGCACACTAAATCCACTGGTCTCTAAAATAGCAGCTGTTCCCCCTCTTTCTTCTTGCTACCCCAGCTGATTTATCTGCAGTACTCTCAAGTATTCACTATGAATTGGGATGCTGAGAATGAAAGGCATTTATCACCACTGAAGTGAAACAAGAGATTTCAGCAGTTGCCTTGATTAACAAAAAAGGACCAGTTTATAGTGTAACCAGTAAAGCAATGTAACCATATGGCTTTCGGAAATGTTACTTAGGTTATTGCAGTATTTGCCTGGCTTCTTCTATAACCTCTCCTTAAATTATGGAAACAGGGAAAAGGAAGATAACTGAAAATTTCCCAGGTGTGATGCCTCAGGCTTTGCCTAGAGTCCCAGGGTACTGCTCATCCATCTGCTCTCTGCAAGAGAAATGCTGGTCTGTGTTTGCCACAGGGAACTGTTTTTCAAGGCTTGGCATCAGTGATACCAACTGCAAATAAGGGTCATTAGCAGCGTAGCAAGAAGTGCCCTTCAGCATTGGGTCTCCTAAAAATGCCTGCAGGTCCGCAAGGATCATTGTCACACTGAAATTTTTACTGTCTGCTCAGTTCAGTGGTTTTCCCCCAAGCCACCTTGTAGCCAACTTCAGACAAACTTAACTGGCCAAACAAGGCCAAGTAAGAGTTAAGGCCATACTCTTGCCTGCCAGTATGGAAGAAAATGTTACAAACACACACAAAAAAATCCAGTTAGTCTTAATAAGTAGGTAGCCATGCTTATCCTTTTTCAACCAGAGCCTAAATGTGTCTGTGTTCTGGGCAGCCTCCCTCCAATGTCATTTCCCACTTATTTTCACTGCTTCAGCTTCAAAGTTTGCACTGAGTAGCCAATAGAACTCTCCCTCTTCCCTGCAGGAACTTAATCTCCCGCTCTTTTTTTTTTGAAAGCCTTAGTGTCTTCAATCACCCATGGTCCATGTCTTTGAGAATTGAGGTTTGGAATAAAAATGTGAGGGCTTGACGGCTTTTTCTGGAGGCAGGCACTGAGGGCTAGCCTGCTGGCTAGCTACTCTTGTCCAGGGTGGGCTGAGGAATTTATACATTAATATCCTGCTGGAGCTATTAATGTCACATATTTAATGTTATAGAAGAGATGAATTACACATACATTCTCTAAGTTAATGGTCTTTAGTATATTACTAGCTTTCAGAGGAGATTACGCATGACACGTCAATGATGACAGCCACTGTAGAAAGATAACTAGTCCAATATGCCCCACCCACATTTGCCACTAGTGTTTGTGCCTTCAGAGTTACACAGTCTATCTTCCACTCATTAGTTAGAGCCTCTGATTACATTTCCTCAGGGCTTCCTTCGGAGAACAGCAGCTTCATCTAGCCAGGACCTTTTGCAGAGACCTATCAGTAGAGGCGCTCAATGGAATTAGTACACCATCTTTGCTCCCAGCTGGGTTGCTCCCTTCTGCGGACAGCGTCGCCCATTTGTGAGACCTGATGGTTACTGCCCTCAACCCTGTATTGAACGGGTGTTGGAATCACTTTTCACTACCAGTATCTCTATTTATTTAATTAATCTTTGGATTTATTTGGACTACTGTCACTGTTCCCCTCGACTTCTAGGCCTATATATATATCACACAATGTTTCTTTAGGTCTTGTTTATAGGGACTTTCCCTGTGCTACGCAAATTACAAAAACTTTTAGCAGTAGTATTAGCTACAATCTTCCTTCATCCTTCTGTTCACTCTTTGCACTACCTTTTTAAGAGTTAAATTAATCAGGGAATTAATTTTGTGCCTTTTTTTTTTAGAAAGCCCTCAGCAATGGACTAACTAAATAATGAAAGTGTTAACATGTGTCTTTATAGTATTAGATCTAACAAAACATTTGAAATGTGGGAAGTATAAGTGATTTTAGCCTCTTGAGAAGTGCAGTATTCACTCAAGTATATGCTGATTTTAGAGTCTTCTCTTATGAACTGGAAATTTAAATATTGCTTGAAAAGACCTCCCACTGAATTTATTGACCTGTTGCTAGGAGTTTGACATGAGAGAGATCACCTCTAATTAACTTGGAAATTAAAAGCTATTCCAAACATTTTAGATCATGAAACTTTATGCAACCTTCTTAAAACACAGTGGAAGGGTTTAATTGTGTACTGCAGGCTGAGAAGGTGTATAAGTGTTTGTTTGCCAGATTGGATTTTTGGATAGCAAATCCTTCAAGGCAGAGATTTTATGTTTAAGGTATACACTTGTACATGAAAGCTGTTTCAAAACAATCTAGAATGTGAATTTAAAGCATGCCAGCTATTTTTGCACAAACTCTTCATGTGGTCACTCTTAATCCAAACAGAGGATCTTTCTGAAATTGCCTCAAACTAGTTTGGACGTGGATTAGTATAAAGGCATCCTTAGTGGGAAATTAGAGCAAGCATAGAAGGGGAGTGACCACAGAGCTGCTTTTGTGGAGAAACTCTCACCAGGCTGTTTTCCCACATCGATGCAGCTCATCACAGTGGGGTCCTGATATTGACTGGAGCTTTTCCCTGCTCCTGTACCACAACACCACTGCAGACTATTGAGTTATTTGAACTGTTTATAGTTGCACTCCTTTTTTGAAACATAACAGATACGTCTTTTGGGTAGATTTCCTCCCAGTAGCAAGCTGTCACTTCGCAGGTTTTGTGCTATGGTGAGATGAATGCTTAGAAAGCAGGACACACTTGATTTTATTCATAAAGCATTGCACATGTGATAGAACACCCCGGCTCCATCTAATTAAGCAATAATTCACCACGGGCAGCAGTGTCTTTCAGAGTGGTTATTGACTGCCTCAGCTGGATTGCTGAAAGGCATAAGCTGCAGGCGGCACAACTGGAAGAGCAGTAGTCCTCTGGGAATTCATTTTCCAGAATGCTTTACTAATATGAAGTAAGTAGTTTTGTCCTCTGTTAAGTTTTGCTTGCTTATGCAGTGTTTATATTATACACTGAGAGTAATGCCTGGCTTCATGGAGCACACCAATATCTCTGCGCTAACGATCTGAGATAGAGCCAAGACAGCTGAGCACAGTCATTTACTTCTCCAGGTGTTACCTGAATGAGATCTATTGGCCCTCCTTAAACTGTTAGCAAGGCCACTAGAGCTAAACTTTGCTGGAGGATGTATGGAGCTATGATCAGGGTTTTACTAGTGCTTGCTTTCTTTCCTGCTTTTTTGTTTAGATTTAGTTGAATGTAGCTTCAAAATCAAATGTAAGAATAAAAGAGCGGAGGGTAGGCTGAGTGGAGAACAGAAGCATATACAGCCTGTGGAAGAGGTGAGAAAAGGGCGTATTGAACCGTCTCTGAAGAGAAAGGAAAGAAATTGTAAGTACTAAAAAGAGCAGAGGAAGAAAAGGGAGAGGCAGGAAGTAGGTAGCATCATTAAAGAGACATGGAAAAGCTGAGGGTAAAGGAAATATGGTTGTAAGAGATGCTGAAAAAGGATTGCTGGTAAGAAAAGTAGGCCGTGAGAAGGTGTACAAGCGGTATGATTTGTGATGGAAGGGAGGGAGTCTGGAAAAGACCTGCTCAGAAGCAATGTTGGTAACTTTGCAAATTTGAGGGCCTAGAAAGGTAATGGAAGAAAAGGCTCAGAAGCTCTAGTGAGTTACCTGCAGGCACAGGCAGGAAGCAGGTTGGTGGCTGTGGGGATTACGCACTTCAGGGAGCCGTTCCGTAGTCCTCAGATTACAGGAAAAGGTGGTAGGGCTGATCAGGGAAGGAAGACAAGAGCTACTACTAAGAAGAAAGAAGGTGACTAGGAAAGACCTCCGTACAAAGTAGCTTCGATGTCGTCCAGCACTTGAATTGAGATCTGCTTCTTGTTCATGTACCTCACCAGTTGTGTTATGGGTTCACAGCCATGCCAGAGTAGATTTTGGGGCAGTAGCTGAGTAATTTGTGTTTCTGCCCTTCGCTTGAAACAGTGCAAGAACAATTTGAGTGAAGATCTTTCTTTGCATTGCTAAGCCCAATGCCTCTGCAACCATAGGCTCTGTGGTCTTTCAGGCCTGGCACAGAGATAAGCAACAAATAAATGATCTCCCTTTTGTGTCTTGAGTCTATAAAACTGTTAAAATTTGTGAAAAGTCATAGCATCTGAGTTGCTTAACGTAGCAATTTCCTATATCTTTCTCTCTCTTGCTTAACTTGGTCTTATAAAACTTTGTGTGAAATCCCATGTTGCACTATGTTGTCTGGAAATATCTTTTTTATACATATAAAAAAAATAAAAAAATTTAAAACATACACAAATAACCATTGTGGGGGAGACCATGCATTGTGAATTATCTATCTGTATCAGCACTTCTGAGAGGTTCTCCCCTCACCCTTATTCTTTCTTCCTCTTGTGAAGAAGCTAAATATATGTAAAACAGAGTACTTAGAAAATGTCATTAATCATGGATTTCTTCTCTTTTCCCTTCCATTCAAAACCCAAAGTAGATGTGCTGGAGAGTGGCAAGGCACAAGATGGTGATGGAGATATTCCATAATCTATCACTTGCATTTAAATATGGCAATATATTGCTGTAGTCTGCTATAGACTGTGAGTATTCTTTTTTTTGTTGTGTGCTGTATCTGAGAGTCAGGTAATATTATGATTAAGACATAAGATTTTATTTCTATATTCATCATGGAGTTTAGCTTTTATGGTCGATATATTTTGTTTACAGAGTGTGTGAGGTTTTTGTTTTGTTGTTTTAATGTCTGGCTAGCGGAAAATGCATCTGTTTCTAAATCAATAAAAAAACCCCAACAGTAATGCTTGCGTGTGTGTGTAAGATAGCAGTTTTTATTGTCATAAATATGCCTTAAAATAGAAAGTCTTTTCAGTGCTAAATTTAGGTTTTTACCTGTTTTGCTGTTGTAGAAGTTTAACAATCTTGGAAAAGGCTAACCACACAAAACTACTTCTTTTCTAGGCTTGTTACAACCTTCCAGGGTTAACTTCCTAGATGAATCTAGGCAAACTCGTAAGCAAGGTCACTCTTATCAGTTGGGACTAGGTCATCATTTACTTTATTACTGTAGCAACTACATTTAGTCAAAAGGGTTAGTCAAAATGTGGATCAGTTGCATCAGTTCTGCTCTTTTAGAGACCACCTAGCCAGAGTCTAATGTGATAGAAAGCGCTGTGCAGGTTCAGCTAACCAGTGACGAGGCATCCCCCAAGCCTCCTGGTGATATAGGAGCTCACGGTAGGATTAGAGGCTTTCTCCCCTTCTGCCTGCCACAGCTGGTGGCTGGTGATGTTTTTAGCTGGCTGGGGAGTGTGTGGTAATGTTCAGGTAGGACAGCTACTGTTCAGTCAGTGGTTGAGTGGGTCACATACCCCTCTGAGCTGTAAAACATGTATCATTAGTTGTGCTTTGGGCATCAGCTCATTGGCTTCATGACATGATAGACAGAGGAATGCAGGCTGGGACCAACATACTATGAATGGGTTTGAGATGGTTTTCCTGCTAAGAGTAGGTCTAGTTTGGTGCAGGCAGATTACAAATGCATTGAGGCACTGCGCTGGTGCTGTGTAGCAGAGTATGAGCTGGGGTCATATGCTGTTCAGGTGCTATCTGAAACCTGACAATTCTTGCTGTTGATTTTCTAAGTACTTCAATGAGATGGCAATTATATGCAGAGCCATGCTGAGATATTTCTACTCCTAGGGCAAAGTGGCATCTCTACCATGTCCTTGTGTTTTTCTGAATTTTGCTTTAGAGTCCGCACCTCCCAGTCCCTCTTCCTGGAGGCCAGAAGGAATATTAGCATGGATTCAGTGTATCCTGCCCCAAGCTGCTGTTGTCTACCTAGGTTAAACAGTTCCTCTGGAAAGTGGCTGGCCCCAGTTGCACTCAGTCCTGCCTGCTGGGGTCAGTGGAGATGTAAGGCAGGGAGGGTAGCAGCCCTTCCCTGAGAGAGCTGGGACAGTGGGAAGTGTGGAGGCATGAGTTCTCTCTGAAGCATAAGCAGTTCTCTTTCCAAAACCACATTTGCAGGTGAGAACTGCAGATAATATTTGGGCTGGGTTGGCAACAGTAGGGCTGTTCTCTACTTGTTCCCTGAAGCAAGGTTATGGTACATGGCTGACAAGTGTCACAAAACCCAAATGAATAACTGCAGCAGGCCTGAATTCAGCCTCTCTTTCCTGGAGTGAATTACCATTTGCATTTGTGTCGCTTCTTCAAATTTCCCCTAATCTAATGGTAATTTCTGTCCTGAGAAGCCCTGCAAAATAATCAATATATTTGACCTCCCTTTAGGTGATAGGTAGAAAAATCTTTGAAAATACTGAGCAAGGCTCATACCAGCGTCATCTGCAGGTGATGGATCGGTGCTCCAAGGCCACCTGAAAGTTTCTACCTCAGAGCATCTACCCTGTTTGCATATCAAGTGCTTTAGAAGGAACTCTTAGAAACCTGGGTAGGATACTAATGCTAATGTAAGGTCAGAGAGGAAAGTTCTGTATTTTCTTCCTTTTGAAATCCTTTTTTCGGTATTTTCAATATACCAGTTCAGCTGATAAACAAGCCAACCCATAAAACCTCCAACCATTATCAGCTAAAAGCCTCCTAAGCAACAGAGCATCTGGTGAGCCTGCCTTAAATTAGTCTAGCCCCCTGAGCTGGATGACAGGGACGGCGAGCAGGATGAACCCCCCATAATCCAAGAGGAAGCAGTCAATGACCTGCTACGCCACCTGGACGCTCACAAGTCTATGGAGCCGGATGGGATCCACCCGAGAGTGCTGAGGGAGCTGGCGGAGGAGCTCGCTAAGCCGCTCTCCATCATTTATCAGCAGTCCTGGTTAACGGGGGAGGTCCCAGATGACTGGAGGCTTGCCAATGTGATGCCCATCTACAAGAAGGGCCAGAAGGAGGATCCGGGGAACTACAGGCCTGTCAGCCTGACCTTGGTGCCGGGGAAGATTATGGAGTGGTTCATCTTGAGGGCGCTCACAAGGCATGAGCGGGACAACCAGGGGATCAGGCCCAGCCAGCATGGGTTCATGAGAGGCAGGTCCTGCTTGACCAACCTGATCTCCTTCTATGACCAGGTGACCTGCCTAGTGGATGAGGGAAAGGCTGTGGATGTGGTCTACCTGGACTTCAGTAAGGCCTTTGACACCGTCTCCCACAGCATTCTCCTCGAGAAGCTGGTGGCTCATGGCTTATACAGGTGTACTCTTCACTGGGTAAAAAAACTGGCTGGACGGCCGGGCCCAGAGAGTTGTGGTGAATGGAGTTCAATCCAGTTGGCAGCCGGTCACAAGCGGTGTTCCCCAGGGCTCAGTTTTGGGGCTGGTCTTGTTCAATATCTTTATCGATGATCTGGATGAGGGGATCGAGTGCACCCTCAGTAAGTTTGCAGACGACACCAAGTTGGGCAGGAGTGTTGATCTGCTGGAGGGTAGGAAGGCTCTGCAGAGGGACCTGGACAGGCTGGGTCGATGGGCCCAGGCCAATTGTATGAGGTTCAACAAGGCCAAGTGCCGGGTCCTGCACTTTGGCCACAACAACCCCATGCAGCGCTACAGGTTTGGGGAAGAGTGGCTGGAAAGCTGCCCAGCAGAGAAGGACCTGGGGGTGTTGGTTGACAGCTGGCTGAACATGAGCCGGCAGCGTGCCCAGGCGGCCAAGAAGGCCAATGGCATCCTGGCCTGTATCAGAAATAGTGTGGCCAGCAGGAGTAGGGAAGTGATCGTGCCCCTGTACTCGGCACTGGTGAGGCCGCACCTCGAATACTGTGTTCGGTTTTGGGCCCCTCACTGCAAGAAGGACGTTGAGGTGCTGGAGCGTGTCCAGAGAAGGGCAACGAGGCTGGTGAGGGGTCTGGAGAACAAGTCTTATGAGGAGCGGCTGAGGGAACTGGGACTGTTTAGCCTGGAGAAAAGGAGGCTGAGGGGAGACCTCATCCCTCTCTACAACTACCTGAAAGGAGGTTGTAGCGAGGTGGGTGTCGGTCTCTTCTCGCAAGTAACCAGTGATAGGACAAGAGGAAATGGCCTCAAGTTGCACCAGGGGAGGTGGCACCAGATTGGACGTGAGGAAAAATTTATTTACTGAAAGAGTGGTTAAACATTGGAAGAGGCTGCCCAGGGAAGTGGTGGAGTCCCCATCCCTGGAGGTATTTAAAAGACATGTAGATGCGGCACTTAGGGACATGGTTTAGTGGGCATGGTGGTGTTGGGTCGACGGTTGGACTCGATGATCTTAGAGATCTTTTCCAACCTTAATGATTCTATGATTCTACTGTATTTAGTGCACACACGGTCTACCCTGTAGACCACTGAAGATGATTAATCTCTTTTGTTTTGCAGTGGAACTGTATTAGGTAAGATCACAAAATTTTTTAATGAGGTTTAGCCATGGAGATGCTAACCTGTACCTGGAATGTGCTCCTTAAACTGTTCCATCTAGATCTGCAAGCTCAGACTCTGACAATTAAGATGAAAGTGGGTTTGTCTGCATTGGAAAACTCAAGAATCAGAAGTAATTAATGGACTTTAAGTGGATTAGTTAAATCAGATTAATTCCTGATCTTCTTCCAAAGCAAATTAAACTAAACCAAGTTAAGGCCACTTTCATTCTGAGTAAAAGCATTCACTTGCCAGCTTAATGCAGTTTAACTAATTTTCTTAAAAAGTGAATTTGGACTACTTTTCCTGAATATTGTCCCACACCTAGTTCCTTTGCATTAAAACAGAAATGGCTTTAGCAGTGCTTTCTTCAGAGCTTTAGGGCATGGTTGAACCTGACACTCAAGATTAGATCCTATGATTAATACTCAGGAAAAGGTGTCTGCATGACTGCTAGGAATAAAGTGAATGGATCTTTATGCAGTTTTATGTGCTGAATTGAAACAGTTCAGGCTGTGCATCTTCCATATTGTCCACGTTTATACTGCGGATGCTTACAAACAGGGTGACAAAAGCATCTAATTTTAGCGACAAACTGGATGGAAGAGTAGCGTAAGGGCAGGCAGGTTGAATCAGCTGAATTCTTGTTGTTCTAGGATCAGAGTACTTTAAAGTTGTTATGATACTCCTCATGTAATCTGACTTTCTGCTATTTAAGGTTAGCAGGTGAGTTGTATCTTAAACCCTGCTGAGTGCTGAATGACTGGGAAAGTTTTGAAGCTCCCCTCTGTTGTGCATGTAGACTTTGAGCTGGTGGCTGCCCAGGTGGAGAGATCACTCTGTGTGCCCGGTTCCACGGCTTATTTGTGAGAGTGGCAGAACCTTTGTCTCCTGCAGTTTCACTCTAAGGAGTGTGGCTTTTTCACTTTTTGTTGGTCTGATCCCGATGGAGACAAAGTACTGGGAACTTCTACTTTTGATGTGGCCAGCCTGTGGCAAACCTTCCCTTACTAGTGACTTGGCTTAGCTATGCTGTGGTTAAAAAAACCTACAGTGCTGTTTCCATTGCATTTTTTTTGTTTTGTTTTCTCAGGTCAGTCATCTAATGCTAGTTGTCTTACTTTAAAAAGGAGTCACATGTATTGGGTATGAAGTTTAAAATTGCACTATAAACTCTTTAGCACAGTCTATATGTATCTGTAGCATGCTTATTGTAGAAAACTTGTGTGGTGCAGTTTACTGACTAGAGCTCAAGACTGCAGAATATCATAACTGGTATTTAAAAACGTAAGCAGATGAGTTATTTTCTTTCTCTGTGTGTTTGCCTCTATTTGAATATCCTACTACAAGACTGCAAAATGTAGCTTAAATTCAGCAATTGGTAGCACCAGGGTAGAAAGGGGGATCTTAAAGTATCTCTATCGATTTTTTTTTTTTTTTTTTTTTTTTTTTTTTTAGTGGGACAGTGTGTAGTCTCAGCAGTTTGTCTGTGTGCTGTCTTCTGCAATATCAGCACCTAAAATCTTTGTGATCTTTCTGATTTTGATGGGACTTGTCATGTGAAGAAGTCATGATTCCTTTCAACTGAATTATAATGCACAACTATGCTGCTGCTTTTTCAGATCTGCTAAGCCATGATTCACAAAAGCATCCTAAAGCTGTCCTTGCTTTATTGACTTCTATCTCTGTTGCTGGAAATGGATTACTTTTGACTGTAAGAGGGTTTGAAAGGGTAAGAAAGGTGCCTGCCTAGTGAAAATTTTTGAGAGAACAGGTTATGTCAGAGGTATTTGAGCCAGTCAGGCTCAGAAGCAGGATGGGCATGTTGTTCCAGTGTGGTGCCTGAGCTCGTCAGACACAGCTTCTTGACCTGATCGAGTCATCACACACAGCTCTGTGTTTTGCCATTTAGATTTACTGCCTAGAGACTCTTGTGCGTTACTTCGTTGCATGGTGTAGATAGGCCTGAAGGAGATACCTGAGCTAACAACTAGATGTCTAGAAAAAGTTTGGGTAAAGGTTTTTGAAGATGGGAAATGGCCTTATCTTCAGTAATACCATGACCTCTTTACATCACTCAAGTAATGTAAAATGAACTTAGAATGGAGGTAAGTACAGCTCATACTTATGTAAATTCTCTTCTGTATTACTGGTGGTACAGGAGGGCTTTGGTGTAGAGTAATTTTTGGTTGCTTGGTAATAAAATATCTCCTTTGCAGTGCATGTTAAATAAATAAGAAATCATAATAATTCCCACTTAGCAGACAGTCCAACCAACTAACTGTTTTCTCATGCATCTGGTTTTTTTTTTATGTGACTTTGTTTGAAAGGACAAAGTGAGTATAAATATGAAAAGTTTTTTTCCTTGACAACAGGCCCAGTTTTACTCAAGAAAAAGGCAATGCACTTTAAATGTTGACCCGTGGTAGTTTCCACTAGCCGACTTGATCTGATCTGTCATTAAATCCCAACACTTTGTAATGTAATAAATTCTCAGTCTTTGATTGTATCTGACACCAACAGAGGAGCACTGATCAGAAAAATCTTCCTTTGATTTCTCTGGGTAGTGGATCAGATGCAGCAGTGAAAAGGAAGGAGCTGAAGAACAAATGAACAACATAAAAAGTTCACTTTTTTTATCTCTGTCCACAAAGATGTTCTTTAGAACTACAGACAACACAGTCCTTTTATTAGAGTGAGCAAAACCTTTCTATATACAGTACCTGCAAATCACAGAATAATATAAAATGTCTTTTTTTAAAAAATAAATCTGTGCATACATGGTGATGGGGGATTTTCAGTGGGTCCTTCTGGTATATCATCCTCTACAACTGTGCGGGTGCAATCTTCTAGCCCTTTTTTAAAAAACAGGTGTAAGTTTCAGATCTGTTCAAATGCAAACATAGTATTTATCAGCCTTCTGTGTTGAAATCCTATTAGAGCTAGTTGAACTGAACCAAACTTTCAGACTTCTCTTGAATCTAAGAGTCCAGGTACTACTCACATCCATAAGTCTGCAGGCATACTCTTGGGATGCAGATACTGTATCCTTTCTGGTATCTCTGTCCTGAGAACAGAGGTTTGCACAACATAAGAGCTCTCAGTCTCAGATTATTGCTGGTCCTTCATGCTACTGTTGTAACATGGACAAACTCCAAACTCTTCCTTTACCTTCACCGGTGTGGGGGCTCTAGCTATGGTACAGGCTTCTCAAGCATTCAGAATATTCTGGGTTTGTCCAGGATCCCACCCCAAGGTCTTCCTCCTCCAAAGTTGATATTGTTGCCTGTGTATGTCCTGAACTCACAGCATACTCCTGTGTCAGTAGAGGTGTAACAGGTTTTAGATGCCTCAACCATCTGCAAACCTGAGCAGGGTTTGCACGCTCTTAGTCAATAGATGTTTTAAGAACAACCTGAAGTAATTGTGTATTCTTCTTAGCTGCATTTTTAAATAGAAGTATTTCCTTGAGTTATGGATTTGAGCTATAATTTTTCATGTTGCCTTCCATATCCACACTGTTCTAGTGACCAGGGTAAGTGATGATTAGAGCTATTCTAAAGCAACTGTTTTCATATCAGTAGCAGAGCTGAAGTGAGAAAGGACAGACACATTAATTACACAGCACACTTTATTTCCAATGCCAGCTCCTGCTAGGGCAGGAAATTTTTCTGGTTACTCCAGAGCCTCAGTTTTGGCACATGCACCTTTGGAAGTGGAAGCCAAGGTATTTTAGGAAGTTTCTTGTTCATTTAAAATAAAATGTACAGTAATTAGATAAAGCAACCAGTGCCAAATGCAATGCCCCACATATGAAATACTTAATTACAGAGGAAAGTTATGTGTTCCAATTGACAGAATAATCTCTACTGTAATTTACTTGTCTTACAACTCATTACATCTGAGATATTGATTT
Organism: Aptenodytes patagonicus; assembly: GCF_965638725.1. Lineage (NCBI taxonomy): Eukaryota > Metazoa > Chordata > Aves > Sphenisciformes > Spheniscidae > Aptenodytes > Aptenodytes patagonicus. The sequence continues at coordinate 126,062,178 of NC_134950.1, forward strand.
TCCAGTAGATGGCTTTATTGGATAAATAAGTGCATTTTATCTCAGGGACCTTGGTTTGAGTCTGATCTGTGAACCTCTGTCAAATGAGTTTGGAAAGCTCAAACCTCTCTATTAGGTGGTTTCCGTGGAATAATCAAAGCAGACATACTTCAATAGCGCTAGTAATTTGTAAATAAAGGGCAGACAGAAATGACTGACTTAAAATGGTGTTGCTTTTGAGACTTAAAAGATGATATCCAGCAGGTAGCTGAAGTGAACAGTGATTAGATTTTAATTACATGTACCTTGACTTTTAGGGTTTAATATCTCATTTATTTCAATTATACTGTGTGAAACTTTGTACCATGAGCCAAAAGGAGGGGTGGGGAGGAAACCTGGAGTCATTAAACCTTGTCCTGGTCTTTCATAAAAAGTTGAATACCTTCAGAGTGTACTTCGCTTCCTGAGGTAGCAGCTCAATTATGGGCGAAATCAACTGGTAACCTTGGCTGGGGAAGCATGAGAAATGATTAGCCTTCGTAACATTTAGCTAAAGCACTGTAGTTGCAGAAGTTGTTATAAATCATATTTTTCAGAAGTTTTCAGCATTTGTAGCTCTTGAACAGATTGGCAAAAGTTATTTGTGCTAGGCAATTCAAAGCAACAAGACCTTCATTGATATGTATCATGCTCCTGGTACTTTGTTTTTGGTTTGGTGGGTTTTTTTGGTTGTTGTTGGTTTATTTCCTTCTTACAAATAACTGCCTGGGATGTTATCTTTTGCATTTAACTTTTTTCTTTTCTGAAGTAAATGGTCAGTTTAAGTGTGTGTGGGTTTTTTTTTTTTTTACTAATTTATTAGTAGAAATATTATGCTATTCAGTTTCAAAAGTAACACAGGGGTTGCTGTAATTGATTAGACTCGAGATCCATCAAGAGCTGCATTTCCAGAGACCAGCAGTAGCCAATACCACATGTTTTAGAGAAAGATTGAAACCTAATCTTTCATGGGCAACTTTGCAGTAATATCCCTGTACAAAATAATATCTGAAAGCAAGCAGGTTGGTGTTACTGGAATGTGTTTATTTTAGGTAGCTTCAGATGGAGGCTTTCTGGTGCCTGCAGCAATACCTCCCCTTTTTAATCCTACTGAACTCTTTATTTCAATAGTATCTTGTGGAACTGAGTTTCATGTGTTTTATCGGTTTTAAAAATCTCTTCTGTTCCACTGTGTTTCATTATTAGCCAGGATCCCATTGTTGCATTTTTCTATACATTATTTATTTTATAGATCTGTCATATTCCCAGGTTTTTTTGCTTTCCAAAAAAGAATTATAATCTTTCTTTTTCTTTGTTTTTGATCTGTTCCAATATGGAAATATTTCTGTGTTTCTAATTGTTTTTATTGCCTTTCCCTGTCCCTTACTATTCCTGCTTTGTTTTTTGTGAAATTGGATGACCTGAATGGAAATGTGATTGTACCATTGATTTTATATAATGGCACTTTGATATTTTCCAGATTGCTTTTTATCTCTTCCTTAATGAAGACTGAAAAGTTATTTGGGGTTTTTATACTGCCACTGCTTTTCAGAAAGATGTCTCATTCTTCTTCTAAATGGTTACGGGTACAAGCCATTGGAGTATGCAAGGAGTTCATCTTGTTCCTTCCATTATTCTGCATTCAACTCCATTTAAGATGCATTTGTTATTAGGTTATTCAGTTCCCTAATTACATTAGGCTCCTTAGTCACTGATCATTCTTTAAACCATGTGAGTTGGCAAGAAAACAAACAGGTCCTCTCTCCCTTCAAAAAAGATATTTTGTTTCCACTGCATCATAAATTTTGGATTACTTGCATTTTATGCTATTTCTTTTCAATCTTAAAGTCACATGGGAAGATGCCTGCCTTTGTGGAGTGCCGTTTCTTTTCAAGGGATATCCTCACTTAAAGGCTTGAGCACCAGGAATAGAGTGCAACCTCGGAGCCCAAATTATTCCAGTCCTATTGATCATTCTTTGAGTATATGAAACTTCTTTCCTCCACCTGGTTTTTGTGGCAGGTTTGAACTGGTTGTCTTTCCAACGTTTTCTTTTTAGGAGGAGATCTTTTCACAAGATATTGTCTTGAGGCTAAGTGGCATCTGGATTTTATCTAATTTTTGCCTCTCTGTCTGTACCAATCAGAACATTGTTTAGTCCAGTGGCTGGCAATCTCTTTGGATGACTGCTGTATCCTGCCTGAGTGCTGACTTGTCCCCACCAGCATCTAGATCTTCCCCCTGCTGTGTGGCGATGTGAACCATCTGGCATCTGAATTAGGTAAACCCAGCAGAAGAAAAGCTTCTCATTCATCAAAGGAAACCTTGGCCATTTGAATAAGAAGGTGCGATAAGAGGACTACTGTACACTTTCAGTTTCTGATTTCCAGAACAACGCAAGTGCAGCCCTGAGGCACAACAGTCTGAATATTATTTAGCTAATAGCATGGGCCAATACAATAATGAGATCATTAAGGATATTATAAGGATATGTCTACAGGGTCCACAAGTTACTAGGACTACTGGAAGCAATATAGTCACCTCGGAGTATAACCTTACCAGAGCTGCTTAGCCTTGCTGATGTATCTAAACAGAAATAACTCAAGTATTCCCACACAGCCTTGCTTTGGGCTGCACGTGCGCATCTGCATAAACTGCAGCAAATCTCTGCATGGTCCCTAAACTTAGGAGCTCTAATTCATCGCTTCAGTTGTTTTTTGTTTGTGTGTGGTGGTTTTTTTTTTTTTCATGGATACTTGTTTTCTCCTATAGATTTATTAAAACTAAGAATTGGGAGCAGGGGAGTTTAGCGTACAGAAAAGTCTGGAGCTCATTTAAGTGGTCTTGACCAGAAAAAGAGAAACATGGCTGCCTTTCAGCCAAACACTTGTAAATTATTATGGTTTTGATTTATAACTATTCTTTTTCATTTTACACATGATCATGTAAAACTGACCTGTATGCCTAGGTGCAATAGACCAGAAAGACTGACTGGAATATTAATGAGAATAATGGAACTATAAAGCCTGTCATGCTGATATTTGTGTTCTCGGTGTCAATGCTACTTGGCATCATGACAATTCCATTTTTATCTGTTCATTTCTTAAATTGCCTAATTGCTAGGTTTCAGCAGTATGCAGAAATTTAATGCACCATTAAAAGATCACTTAAGAAAGATTTTTCTTAAAGATATTATTTTTTTCTCTTATGCTTCTAAGTCTTTCAGGATCTTAAACTTTAAACTTGTATCTGCAACAGTTTTGACTGCTTTTGGACGGTAACAGTGAAAAGCCACTAATTAAAAGTAAAGACAAAATAACAGAAAAAATATTTGTTACTATGTCTTCACAGCCTGCCCAGTAGGCTGGGAGGCTTGAGCACTTCTTGTTCTTGTTTTTGTTGCACTCGTGACCTCGGTTCTTGATTAGTCTGAACTTCCTTTTATGCAGTGTAGAGTAGTTAATAATCTTACTTGCACATGCCACGATTTTGGCACTTCATAAAGTTTTTGCTTTCTATCTAGTCTTTACTCCTCCACTTTCCCTCCAATCAATTTAAATTTGAGATATATTTCAATCATCTATATCAGTGGTGAAAGAAATACCATTGATTTCTGTGTGCAGTCATTTCAGTAGTTCCTTTATGAAGCATTATGCTATCAGAAGCCCTGGTAATAGGGACCTTGCAATGAGAAAGTAAAATCTCAACAAGATACAAGTTCTGACCCCGTGTGCTCTTTCCTTAACAATAAGATGGAGCATGATCTTGACCGTGTCTCAGAAGTGCTATTTTTGATCTTAGATTCAGACAGTGAAGCTAATAAGAAAGTAAATAATATTCATCCCATGTTGAAGCCAAAGGAAGACATACTGCTCTTTTTTTGACTCATTCCTTGAATATATAGATTTTTTTTTTAGATGATGTATGTGGGCTATCAACAAGATCCTATCCTGCATTTTTTTGAAAATTTTTGGTCAACTTTTGTCTAGAGATTTGCTAACAACTATCTAATTTGGCATAAGTAGATTAGTGGGAGTTGTACAAGATGGTAGATCTCTCAAACTGTACTCTATGAACCTGTTCTTGTCTAGATTGTGAATAATCTGTTGTCATGTTATTCCTCTTATTTCTAGTCCATGCTTGATGTCTCTTAGAGCTTGTCTATATGAGAAGTTAGTGTGAAGGCTATGAGTATAAAGTGCAGTAAGTATGCCATGCTGTCTCTGTGAGACCGACCATTCAAGTATGCACTAACAGCACATCTAATATGAGTTGGCTTATGTGAGATGGAGAAGGCTACCTCCTGCTTTGTTCAGAGTGTCTGCCAGGGGAATTAAAATTGAGTGGCTACTGTGCTGAGAATTTGTACCCCTTGTACTACACGTACTCAGAAAAGCCTCACTTTTACTGACAAGAATTTTATTTCGTGTGAATAGTCAGAAACTAAGTTGTCACTGGCACCAGAGCAAGACTAAACACTCAAGAAAATGGAGCTGAGAGTATATCTGTATTGCATGCTATATTTGAGTGTAAAATTAGAGTGGGTGGAGTGAAAGGTTACCATGGGTTGCTTTGGTACCCCAGTTTTTTTAGAATGCAGTGTTGTACAGGGCAATGCAGATATTTGTTGAACAGCAAAATGATTCGAAGAGAGCAGGAACAGTAATACTTACCAAAAAATGAAACTGTACACTAGGAGTATAGTGGAAATCAATAGCACAGATACCAGATAGAAAGACACAGATACATTTGCATAATGTTATTGTGTTCCTAATATACTCATAATGCTTACACAAAATATTCATGTAAGAAGTTGAACAGGAGTGATCATTAAATGATTCAAGCACACTGCATGTGCTTGAAAGTTAATCAAGAGTATTTCTGAGTCTGGGTTAACTGTGTAGTTATATAATCCAGAGCCTGCTTACTTTGAAAAGACGTGCCTAATGATTTGTCAGTGATCTGATAAAGTCTTTGCGGTACTGACACTTGGCAGACTGCCGTATTGGGCTCTATTCTATTGAGCTCATATGCTCGAAATTTCTGTGTGTACCAAGGGACTGTAGTACTGTTTCTTCCCTTATGCCTCTGATGCCTTGCTAGCTTAGGTCTAAAACTGGCCCTAACATCTCCAAACATTTGTGTACCTTTAGCATCCTTCCTCACAATTTCGACTACATGTGTACCTTGGGCTATAGTATAACTCTTCAGGGAAGCTGGGGTAAATGCTATGCATATGCCTTTCAGAAGTGCCAGTCCACTTAATTGCATGGGAAAAAACAGAGCTAGAAAAACAATAAATCCTGGATGTGTTTCTGTGCCTCAATTTTCTTGATACTCTGAAACATCCTTTGGGCTCTTGGATCAGTCCCTCTGGGATGGTCCACAATTGCTTTCTTGTAGCTCATGACTGGTCTCCTGAGCTGCTGAATCTTTCCAGCTTAGCTCCTCTTTAACCCGAGTCGTTCCTGGAGTTAGACCAGCATCCCTGCTATAAAAGAATATTCCTCTCTTATCTCCTTCCCAAAGCTTACTCTTCATCTCCCCAAGGCTTCCTACATTACAAACATCCTTTTTAACACTTGATTTCTCTGGTAACTTTCCACTGCATAGAATTCCCATCTTACAGACAGAAAAGTACAGCATTAAGCATCCTCAGTTTTCTCAGTAGAGAGAGAGACACAAAGACACAGAGGCCTTTCATGAGGCAGTGGTTGTCTTTTGCATTCAGTTCAAAACACTGCACAGACTGTTGTTCTTGGATTCCTCAGATCCTCAGTTTTTTGGTGTGCAGTCTTTCCTAAATGTTGCTGTACATAGGATTATTTGCAGTCTTAACAACTGTAGGGGTCAAAACAGGAATTCATAATACTTGTATGGACACTTTGAGATCCTGGCATCCTCATTTGTCTCATTTCCTTTACATAGAGAGTGCCTGTACACGCACTCGCTGGTGTAATGTACTTACACACACCGGCCAATTTCAACCACTCTGTGCCCGTGTGTGCATGCAAGACGAAAAGAGGGAGCGTCAGATCACATAGAACACAAGTCACTAAGTACACAAGTAATTTTAATCCTTACCATCATTTTCTCAGGAAAGGTCTCTGGGGGGGTCACAGATTATATTTTATTGTATTATTTCTACCAAGCCTGAAAATGAGATGTGACCTGTCAATGAAGTGTCTGGTTATCAGGAAATTCATTCTTCTGTCTTCTGAACCCTTATGTTCAGCAATCCATGGATTTAGTAGTCTTGAGGTCCTGCCACATAGTTCATTTCACATGCCACTTTACAGCGACGTTTTCAAGGCTGACGTGTCCAATATATAAACTGTCTTAAAACTCCTGTGACACTTCAAAAAAAAAAAAAAAAAAAAAAAACCAAAAACCCCAAAACCAAAAAAACAACCCAAACGTTTATCCCATAGCTTCTAAAAAGTGAGCGAGCTGTATACACAAATGAAACAAAGCTATAACACAGGTAACAATTTAGCTTCTCAGACAAACTCGCTATCACCACCAGCGTGCGCGCACACACGCAAATGTACACTACTGACTTCTTCAGTGATCTTTTGTTTTCCACAGCATCTTTTCCTTGTCTTTCAGGAGGGCCCTGAAACACCTTTCAAAGGAATGAAATATGCAAGGATCCTGCTCTCTGCTGTACTTGTTTCTGACTCCATGCTTCCTCACCACCATAGAGCAGAGTGAAGCAGAGGGACGGTGTGGTGTTCAATCTTACTTCCCCATATCCATATGCAGCTGGACGATCTAATTTTAGGCCTGTCAGCTTTCACAGTGATAAGTTAACAATATAGATCACATATAAGCTGCATCACAATGATTTTTAGATGAGATTTATTCATTTAAAGTGGATGATAAATGGTTCTCTTTTATCAGACTCTTGCAAATAAGATTAAAGCAAGATTATTTTCCTGGAATAAGAGAACAGCTGGCACAAAGTTAATGTCTCTAGGTCATACTGTACTTGCCTGACCTTGCAGAGATGCATAAAAACAATGGGGATCATCCAGGTAGTCTTCCTGCTTCCTAAATCCTGTTTGTGTATTACAGCCAGATGCTACCTGGACTACTGATATGTTACGAGTTCTGTGAGCACTATGAGAGGCTTTGGCAGGAACAGGCAGCGGCCAAGACAGCACAGTCTGCCCTGGCCTTTCAGGGAATCATGCGTACATGCCAAGTCTTTTAAAAAAATGTGGGAAGCACTGCCCTGTGTTTCTTCAGCATTTTAGAAGGCCTACCATATTGTACAGAGTACCTTGAGTATGCTCCCCTCAGGGTTAGACCATCCTGCTGCACACTTGGCCTTGGTGTCTTCTGGATTCCAGGAGACATCGTGATTCCCCCCCCCCCCCCGCCAGTTCAGATCCCATTGAATAGCATAAGGGCTGTGTTAAAGCCCATTGCCGTTCTCAATTTGTAATGTGGCACAAAGAATTTGTGTTGCATGTCCTTAATATGACGTGAAAGGATGGAGGAAGCCAAATCTATGTGGACTTGTCAGTATTACATATGCAGGGTAGCTCCTGAAGTGAACTACTGTCAGAATTCGTTTCAGAGGAAACAAGTTGGTTCAGTCTGAGGGACTGGGAGAGAGCTAAATCCTCATTATCAGTGAGAACGATGGACATTTCCCCTGGATGAACTATTTCAGACTACAGGATAAAACTTTTCCTGATGTCCTTTATTGTATTCAGGCAGAGGTCCTGGCCTTGTCCCCGCAGCTCCCTTGGCAGGAGGTTGGCTGTACTGAAGAAGGTAGCAGGATTGCAAAGGGTTGCCCGCATGATAGAGAGAAGGATTGGAGGGGCCAGTGGAGAGAGTTGACAATGACACTACAGTTGTTCTGTTTCACTGACTTCCACAAATTGCTGCCTGCCCTGGATCCTTGCAGGTGTGGGAGGTGGAAGGCAGGCTTTACGAACTGATAGTGATTCCTCTCATGTCTTATTTTGCTAATACATCTATGTTTCCCTCTGGTCATTTTGATCAGAGGAGATATCCTGTGGTATATGTATCTGTAACTTTCAGTTTCTTAGCTATATTACCTCTATTTAGATAAGAAATAAAGTCATACAGTTGACTTACCATATGTCATTGGTGAATGAGCTTTGACTAGCATCCTTACTCTAGGGAGAGAATGGGACTTTGGGTTTGCAATCTCCTGCTTCCCAGACATTATTTTTCTAAGAATTCCTAGCTATGAGTCTGTCTACAAAGTCCATAGTTGATGGCGTTTTGCCTCATCTGTAACCCTGCATGCTCTGATAAATTAACTGTATTGGGCTGCAGATTTAAATTGGAAAGTAGTGCAGAGTAATAAGTTATTTTATTGGCTTCTTCCTTTTGATCTCTGATTGCTAGTCTATATATAATCTCTGAACCTAGTGATCTGAGCATTCTTTGTTGCTAAAAGTAGTTGTCTATTTTAAAGTTTTGGGTCAAGTCCAATGTTGAGTGTCTGGCCAAATAGTGGGCAGAAGAGGAAAAAAATAAATTCCCTGCTCCAGTTTGAGGTGATGCTCTATAGATCTTCTCTAATTCAATTAGTGAAGTCACTCCTGCACCCTCTGCAAAAAGAACAGAAGAATACATGCATTGCCAGATCCTCTAGATCTGGTGATGGTTCATCAGTTGTCCCTTAGCATCTCTTTGTGTAGTGATGCATAGCACATAGGACAACTAGAGAGCTGGGGTATAAGACTGAAGGTTAATTTCAACTAAATTCTCATGCAAGACCCTGTTGTCCTCTTGTAGTAAGTATTTATACATATATATCTCTATATAAAATATTATTTTGGGGCTTTTTCATTTTGGGGAAAAAGGAATAGGATAGTCCTCCATGAAATGTCAGGTTAGTAAAACACCTGAAAGCATTAGGTATTTTGAAATACATATATAGACATATGTCTATAAACAGGCTCTGAAAACTGTTGAGAACAAAATGTCCTGCTGTGCTTCTGTGCCTGGTGCCTGCAGAAAGAGTTCAATAGAAATAGCCTGTGTTAATCTTCTGTGCTTGGACTCTGAACTCTGATGTTCAACTCCTCAAAACATACGTGAAACAAGGCATATCAGTGATTCTACTGAGCAGACAAAAATCAAAGCCTGAACAACAGAGAAAAACTTTCTTTTAAACGACTCTTCTGCTTTTCTGGAGAACATCACTACAGGACTGGCCTAGAAAGAAAAACAGCAATTGGGGATTTCAGAGTGCTCAATGTCCTTGCAGTGCATGTGAGCACTGCCATCAAAGGCATGCTGAAAATAAACTCCTTTTTAAAAAAAAAAAAAAAAAAAAAAAAAAAAAGCATTGTTAGCAATCAATAAGAATTCATGAAGACAATATTTGATAGATCAGAAATTAAGATTATAACAAGTAAAGATTATAGATCTCATATGATCATCAGGCTTGATAGAACTCAGTTGACTTCCAGGTTGAATAAAGTTTATTTAGTACAGTTTTGTCTTAATAAAAATTAAAAGACATTGTGGGCTAATCTGAAGAAAAAGTATGTTGTAATTTATGCTCCAAAATAATTTCTAAGAAATTGATTAAAACATGGAGGAACTGGTTCTCACTGCATTCATGAGATAAAAGAATGCACTGGTGGATATTGTAAGATGTAAAACTTAAAAGTATAACCAAAAAATAGGAGACACTGAGTGCAGTACATTTCTCTGTGTACCGACTGTGTTCTATTTGTTTTTCTTTTGTATGTTTTTATCATTATATCTATAGCTGTTAATTTTTGAGATGTTTCCTGTGAAAATGTGAAAGGAAAAACATGAGAATGAGAACATCTCATTCAGTGCAAGATGATTTTTAATCAATTTCACAACATCTCGTTTTTCATTAGTGATAAAATTGAACCCAGCCTCCAACTCTGATGTAAATTTGCATATTTATGTTGGCCAGAGTTTCATCCAAACCAGCCTTGAATTATATAAATGATTCCAGTGGACCAATCTAACTTCAGAGATTTGACCAGCTTTGGGCAGGGGTGTGTGTGTGTGACTCTGTACATAATTTTTGTATCTTTGGGTCAGAAATGGCTTAGCAGTGCATGATGATAATTTGTTTTATATAATTCAAATACTGCAGCTGTTGTATGTTTTAATGCTTAGCCTCCATCGCATTGGGTGGATAATGCCAATAAGCAAGGACCTTTGACTTCTCCAATTTCTCTTAAAAGGGAGGGATTTCTTCCCCACCCTTTTAGGTCCCTGTCTCTTTTGGGGCATAGCAGTCAACTAAAAACTCTTACAGGGTTCTAGCTGAGGCCAACAGTGCTTTGAAAGAAGCCCTCAATTTCATATGAGATGCCTACCGCTTCCTTTTGGTCTTTTAGTTTTAAAATCTATTCTCCTGACCCTGATTCTAGACATCCTCTTTCAACTTTTTCTTACGGACTAAACAAACATGATGTTTTCAGTGCTTCTGAGAAGGAGGAGGGAGATGGTGCTAGAAACTGAGGCCTGTGGCATCCCACAGGTAAAAAAGAAGGGCTGCGTGATGTTAGACAGGGTAGAGAATCAGGGCATGGGAGAGAGGAATTCAGCCCAAAAGGCCTTTAAAAGGTATTTTAAAAGAGCAATCCTTCCTTCAATGAGTTAGCAGACTAACAATGTGAATTAGTATGTGAAAAGTGAGCTATCAGTGGTGACAGAGAGGAGTTCTGGTTGATATTTGCATCTTTGTGTAGCAGAACAGAAAGAGGTAATAAAAACCAACTTTGGGGGGGTGGGACCAAAGGGATGGAATATAAACAGAGTAAATGGTGTGGGTGAATGAATATGTCCTGTTAATTTCAAGGTATTATTTTAGTTTTCTTGTCTTCTATGTATGAGTGCTATTGTAAGTAGCGAAGAGAGAAAAGAGCAGATTAGATGGGTAGATGATAGCAGTAGAAGGTATATTTGCAGTGGCATTAGGAAGAACAAAATGGTGCTGTTTGGGGTGATGGAAGGGATAAAACATTCTAGGCATGGGGAAGGAGTATGGAGAACCATTAGGAAAAAGCCTAGAGGTTGTGGGTTCACAGAGAATGACAAAGGTGAAAAAAATCCTGAAGCTACACAGAATTGCATTAAATGGAAAGAAAATTTAAAGGGTGATGCAGTGAGAACCACGATACAGACAGGCAAAGCAACCTAAAACAGGCTGAGAGTGAAGTGATGGAGTTTCAACCAGTTGTGGAATGGGACTGTGAGGAGCTGGGAAGGGACGGTGAGCACAATTGGAGAGCAAAGCAGAGAACTTGCTTCAACAGCGCCGGGAACAGGAAAAGCTTGGTATATGGCCGAAGGAGATGGTAGGAAACATAACTGTGGGAGATGTGAAATAACCTATGATTGTGATGATCACATGAACCCCAGTTCATTTCTCCTACCAAGCGTGCAACATTGTTTCTTCTGATTTAAACCTAATTCTGTTTGTATATAGCTATGGCCTATCTAGGGGAAAGTGTAAAAATTTGGTATCTTTTAGGGTTAATATTGTTAATCCTTTGGGGTCAGGCAGCTCTTTTGGTTCTGTTGATTATCAGGTTGCCACTTGTAGCGGTGCCTTGTTTGCCCAGAGAGTATTGCACTACTTTCTCATATAAATATATAAAATACCACAGTTCTGTGTCCAAAAAAAGGTCTGTGATCAGCTGGATAAGTAACAGCTGAAGCAGCTTTTCTGATGGCAAGTTTTGATTGTGTATGTCAGCTATTTCCAGTGAGAGGGCCACTCAGATGAAACGAACAGCATTAGTTTACACCAAGTTACAGCTTTCCATAATGGATGCTTTCATTGCTAGGCATACTTGGGGCATCATCTACTATTCAAGTAATTAACAAAGTATCTTGGCACTTCAATGTCTCTCAAAGCTCATTTCATGGCACAACTAATTTGACAGCTGTCTGAATTACAACAATGTGTGTTAATATTATGTTTTCTTAATACTGGAATTAAAGTTTGTCTTCCAGACCAAAATTACTGTCTCAATCTGTACTTCACAACACTAACTTTGGCATCGATAGTCTGATAAATTGCTCAAAACAATTTTCAACCAGTCAGAGCAGATATGATTTTCTTCACTTTGGATGAATACCAAAAGTGTTTAGAACCCCATCCAACTGCTTCATCTTGCCAGATATTACTTGATAACACAATGTCATTTTGTAGTGACAGACCATAATTTTGTTCGTATTCCAAACATTGCCCTTTATAGGATATAGAAGCAGTGCTTGAATGCTAAAGTTCACTTCACAACTTACAATCTAAAATAGTATCATAAACTCGCATCACACAGAATATCCTAGTGAAGGGTTATTTAAGGAATAGTTTCAGAAAATATGGTGTGATCTTACGCTTTTTAGATCCAATTTGTAGCTTATATAAATTCTGATGGAAGAGTCAATCACAGACAGAAGTTGAAAAGCAGCTGAAGCAATGGGACAAAACTCTTAGGATCCAGACTTTGGTATCTGCTAGTGATAATTCACAAGGAAAAGATTTTCTACAAGTACAGTTTAAACTAGGTTTCTGAAATGAATTAGCAGAACTAAAGGTCATTAAATATACAAATATAAAGGTCAGTTGTCAATAATATATCGCATACTTGACAAACATGAATTCTCTGATATCCTGTCAAGTGCATTTTAATTTCAGTCCTCTGTCCTAGCCAAAATACTGTGATTCTTCTGTAGGAATCAAAGTACAAATGCTCATGAAACTTGCAAATCGTTGGCACTATTAAATAATGCAATATCGTATAGAATATTTTAAAATAATTTTCCATCTTTTATTTTTCTTCTTACTTCACCTGTTTTCTCTTTTAGTTTTGACTGATGTTGCAGATACATTCCAGAGCCCTGCATGTTTGTGCTGATGACAACAGAATGTCTATATAGGCAATTTTCTGAGCACTCTAAATATAGATGAATAGATGACAGGATTTTATACTACTTGACCATCTGACTTTTTTCAGAGATTTGAAAGGGATTGGCCTTGCATGGGGGGTGGTGGTGGTGGTGGAGTAAAGGCAGCTGAGTCATACTTAAAATCATGCTGATATATTTTAAGAATCCATTTTTCCTGTTTTCCCCAGTCTTTTATCTAAGATACTTTATCTCATGTATTTCATTTTCTACATCCAGGAGACAGCTATAGGTCAGTCTTTTGAACACTTTTCACTGCTCTGTTGTGTTGACTGGCAAGAGTTTATTTTGTAATAGTTACCATTCAGAATAACATTTTCTTAAATTTTGTTCAGGATTAAAAAAGAACATTGGTTGACTATACTTCAGAAAAGGAGAAATACTATAGGGCAAGGACTACACTTTAACCAGAGGGCAAATTTTTAGGACTTGCTTTCTGTTTTTAATGCATAGCGATTATATAAAAAAACAGAGGGGAGAAGTCCCACGTAACTGTGATACCTTTGTGTATCATGCTTTCATACGATAATCGCCATTCTAAGAGAGTCTTTCTCTGCTGTTGCTACATCTTGTCTTAGCTACAACAGTTCTTATCACAGGTAATTTACAGAATAACTTAATTAAATAGGTGGTATTTGTTAGCACAAGTTGACTGTTAATCGGGGCTAATTCTGTGCTTAAATGAACTGGAATGTCTTGCCAAGACCTGTTCCAATCATATACAACTTGAACATATAAGTATCTTCATACTCATACCACCTCAGGGCATATTTTTTTATACACAGTTTTACCCTGCCTCTAGTGGCAACTACATAGCTGTCCTGTAGATCCAGGAATTTACTTTCAAAGAACAGGGGAATACCTGGAGGAAATAATACGTACAATTACACCTATTACAGCAGCACAAACGATCAGAGTGCTTTTGTGAAAGGTGCTTTATATACACGAGGGTAGAAAGAGTCTCTGCCTCAAACGGCTTCCTGTCTAAATAAGCAAAAGTGGGAAAAATTAACTATTATTGCCCTCGCTGACAAGAATTGAATAAAAGAGTAATTTACCGACTAGCCTTAGGTCACGCAGGAAGCTGATGGCAGTGCTGCTGATTGAATGTAAGTATCCTCAGTTTCAGTGCAGAGCTTTATCCAAAAATAAGTCCATATTTGTTAGACATCTGAGTGAGAATATCCTGCAATATATCCTAACATTCCTTTCTCTAGAAAACATTTTCCTAGTGCTAATCTTAATCTTAACTTTTTTTTTAAGACCCATAAAGCTTTGAACTTATATTAAATTCTTGGAAGAAAGACTGAGAAGTGGTTAAAGGTGGTATGTACAATAACTAAAACACTCTTGGGAGTCAGTTCAGTTTTATTGTATTTAGTCTGCTCAGCCAAGTAATATATATCTATCTAGTTCCAGGTACTTGCTTCTTGCCTCAGTTTGTATAGTGTTGGTAGGAAATTGGCACCATAGATATTCTTTACAAGAAGGAATGATGTACATCCCCACATAAAACAATTTTGAACAGCCCACAGGAGCTAAAAAATGCTAGTTAATGTCCCCCTTGATTTTCAGCAGTGTTGAGGAGTAGTTCCCAGGATATTTGTTGGCTGACATTGCAACCTGGACCATCATGGTCTGGCGTTATTTCTTGCAGACCAGCTGACAGACTAAGTTTGGATGTGTTATAAATGTGTGAACACCGTCTGTAGGCGTATGTTAGTGCAACTCTCATGTCTTTTCCCTCCAGCATAAAGCCATAAGTCCCTTGGTTTTTCCTGCTGTGGTTTGCTGAGGGCTCGATAACTAAAGGAAGATGTTAAAGAGGAGGGAACAACTTTGTCTTGTCCCCATTTCAGTCTGAATAGACCTGTCAACACACAATTTGGTAGACACTTTGCTGTAAGGAAGGGATCCGGGGAAGAGAAGCCGCACTCTGTCTCAGTGTATCACCTCACTTACACATCTTTTGCTTATGAAATGGAATATCCTATTCAACCTGATAACACTTTTACAACATTCAAAGAGGAAGATGTAGTTTTCTGCCACCAGACTTGATAGAGGAGATATAGCAACTTTCATCGGGTTGTCATGGGGAATTTCACAGCCAAACCACCTCAGCATGGAGCATTACCCGCTCTGCTGTTAGCTAGGAGCTGCTATGGAGCACAGGCTATCACAGTCATATAATATTTGTTTCTGTGTGCAAATACCTGAAAGAACCAAATTGAGAACTTAATGTATTTTTTGCCACCTGTCTGGTGCAGGGCTTCAATGCAAGGGAAATTTATTGGTAGACCTTGTAAACTTGGATCAACTTTATTAACTCTGTTTCCTCGAAAGAAGCAGCAGTTGTTCATGCCATTCCCATGTTTGACCTCGGCACTGGACAGGTAAAGAGTAAGTTAAGTTATTACAGTGTTCTGCCTGGTTTTATCTGGGTTCTTCTAATGTGCTGATCATTGTGTTATCTCATCACTTAATAATTTGACAGAATTAGTAGCAACTACCATATGGGTGTTAGCTGAAGGACTGTGATTCTGCCTTATGAATAAAACAGGACATAATGCAGGTCAATCTCTGTTAGTTATTGGATTGTAGTGCTTTGTAGGTTCTCTTGGATATATACGAAAATAAGATTGCCCTTAGGACAGCAAGGATATTTTAAAATATTGTCTAAATACACTTATAGATACTGAATTCTAAGTCCTGATGCTTTATCTCTGTATTTTTATATGATGAAAGCAAGCTGTCTTTACAATTTTGAGGAAACATTATTGTACCGCTGTATAAATCCACATTAGGCTTAGATCTTAAATGCTTTAAACAGTTCTGGTTCCTCCATCTCAAATAAAATGTAATATAACTTAAAAAGCTAGAGAGACAAATAACAAAGATAATCATGGGTATTGAAAAATTTCCATAATATGAAGAAGTTAAGTACGCTAACACTGTTTAGCCTGGAGAAAA
Organism: Aptenodytes patagonicus; assembly: GCF_965638725.1. Taxonomy (NCBI): domain Eukaryota; kingdom Metazoa; phylum Chordata; class Aves; order Sphenisciformes; family Spheniscidae; genus Aptenodytes; species Aptenodytes patagonicus. The sequence goes on from NC_134950.1 coordinate 126,078,123, forward strand.
GTTGACTAAGGGACAACAGGCTAGAAGTCCATAAAGCCTGACATAAAGAAGGTGAGTAGAGAAACTGTTCATTGCCCTTTCCAGTGTAAAACATAGGAGACCTCAGATGAAATTAGAAGGTGTTAGTTTCACAGCAAAAAGAGGCACTTGGGTGTGTAATGTGTAGTTCAGTCAAGAAACGTATTACCACAAGATGCTGAAAATTTTTATGGTTTTATGGAACAGTTGACAGATTCATGGAAGAAAATCCAAGGAGGGCTGCATAACAGAAATCTTTTACCTCTGCCGCAATAAACTGCAGGAAGCTGGGGCAGTATTATGGGTAAATATATATATATATATATATTTATTTTTTTTTCCTTCCACTCTGCTCTAGGCAGTGGTACTGGCCAGTGGCGGAGTTGATGGTATGGCAGAGATCCAGCATGGTACAGCTGTTCATTCCATTCTTGTGTCCCAGAATCAATATCACTGCTATGACTGTGAAACTTACTCTCTTTTTGAGGTGAAAAGCTCTATCTAGATACAAATTTCACTTTCTAAAGAAAATAGCCTCATGAAGACTGATGCATTTCTTTCATAGCTAATTAGAATATAGATAGCTGTTCCATGATTGTAGAAGAAATAATGGCAAAAATTTGAAAGACTGAACTGTACAGGCACCTTTTCAAACATGCCCTTTCAAATGTTTTGTTGTCATATACAACTGAAATATAAGCATCCAGGGTTGCCTGTGTCCCCAGACTGGATCTGCCAAGGCACCTAGATGAGTTATGCATCCACTTCTTGCTGAGGTCCAGCAGAAGTTGGCATCTTCTTTGTTTGACCTTCTGGAAATCCTTGCCCGAATGCCTGTGTACGGTGCTGTGTCTGCAAATTAGAATCATATTATTTGGGGCACCTGTAAGAAAGCTTGGCCAGATATCTTAACAAGGCAAAGATTAACATTCATCTGGCACACACATCCTGGAATGAGTGTCTCTTCCTCACAGAGATACAGATCTGAATAGCAAACGCTTTCTCCTTTTGTTTGGATTTGCTATTCACCTCTGCTTTGATTTTATGTTCTGTAAAGATATTCCAGAAACATTTTTCTCTCTAATGACCTCCTAAATATAAAGGAAAGACTAAATCTTAAATCATTCCTCCAAAACCCAAACTATCTCTCTGAATATGTTTCTGGATTAAATAGCTTTTTTTCCTAAAATTCATTTTTTTTTCCAGTCCTGCTAAGTCTTTTGTAGCAATTCTAGAGGTACAGCAGCATGATATGCCTACCCATCACTAATTTTCTATATGGCCAAGAAATGTCAGGGATTTAATGCTGGCAATATCTTTGGAGACCAATTCAGATATAAAATAAAAAGAATTCTGGTTTACAATTGATTTTACTGAAGTAACTATTTCCTAGGCATCATTATCGTATACAGTAGGAAATAGGTATAGCTATTTCCTTAGAATAAAACAATTTGTGAGGCCTGTCATAAAAGGCTAAGAGAATACCTTCTTTGCTTCACATCCCTTTTAACTGCCTCCATAAAATTTAAGGAATTGCAATAAAACTTGGGAAACTGCTTTCACTGGTGAGCTCTATTTGACAGTACTTAAGAGATTATCTTGTGCTCAAGACCAATTGGAATGTTTGCACATAAGAAACTATTTAAAATTATATTTCTTTTCTGGCCTTTTTTAGCTTAAAAGATCTCTCTCAATCTGTCTCTCTTGCTCTCTTTCTCTTTTTTTTTAACAGAAAGATCTTTAAACAGTTCGCTGCCTCCTTGGCATTTCTTCATTCCGCTTCTCATTTCACGTGAAGTCTCCTGGGCTCTGACCAGTTCAAAAAGCAACTTTGTAGTTTTCTGCGGTAAATGACTGACAGTATAGGAAACTATCCTTTTGTCTGACAGACAACTGCATTCACACTGCTAAGCATTTGGACTGAACTTTTAATTTAACCCTACCGACTTCTTTTTCTCCTTCTCTCAGCATTCTGTATTGTATTTCCTACCGTGGCAATGTATCTTCTGTTTCTGAGGCGGCTGCGATCCTAAATGCAGCTTTGGTGCGTGGTTTGGGATCTAATGAAGATGTGCTTTGTGTATGTGCTGTTGCATATAATAACTTGAGACATTCATATCAAAGTCAGTTAAAAGGTGGCCCGTGCCAGTAGAAATGGAGCTTGTTACTCTTTGATAGCTGGTAAGTGACCGATATGGTGTCAGTCTATTTACTAATGGAAAAAAGTGTGCCAGTAAGACTATCAGTTTTGTGGAAATTGTAAGCAAAACAGATAAAAATTGAATACAGCTGGAGCTTGAGTAACTCTTTTGTTAGGGTCTCTGTGCCAAAGTTGTGGCATGTTGATGAGATGGTTTGGGAATTTTTCGATATGCTCTAAATACTGTTGCAGTATCTCACTCAGCAGAGTACTGTGAAGAGGTCTCATCAGTTCACATGCTTAAAATTGCACGTGTACTTTGGTGCTGCCAGTCCAAAAGCTGCAAGATTCTGTTATTGGATTTGTGGAGTGGATTGAGGCTGCGGGATGTTTCCATGAGGCTGGCTGCTTCTTCCTTGGAAGAGGTGGGGAATAGCTATCGGGGCAGCATGTTTTACTCTGCTGGTCAGACATCTGTACCGGCCAGGGCTAGAATCTGAACTGCGGCAACTACCTCCATAGAAAAAAGAGGGGACAAAATATGTGTGTCCTTCGTCTATACTCAGACCGGGACTTACTGCCAGGAGGCACCACAGAGACATCCCAGCTTGTGAAGAGGTTCTCTAACTCGGATCTAGCCCCAGTGATTGCCATTTTTGGGCTACCCAGGTCCAAAGAAGCAATGTGGAAGTTTAACGAAGTAAAGAAAGCAGTCCTTGGTCCCATGTGAAAAGTACTGGCAGCGTGTAACTTTTCATAAGTAATTGATTCAGTTTAATAATTGGGAAATGTGAAAAGGCAGAAATCTTTTAAATTAACAAAGTGATGAAATATTTCTCTCTATATAACATAGTATGAATTTAGTATCTTGCACAGACAGCATGCAATATTTTCATTCCAATATAAGAATTTATGGCATTTGAAAGAAATTATTCTCTTACCCATATGTCTCTCTCTACAGCACTCAGTTTTGAGGTATGTACGCATTAGAAACTTAAACACTGTTGTATTTGTATAAGTTTTATCTGTGCATGTTGCGATTAGGTGTATAAATGTCTCCTGAATTTTATCACTTACAGGTCATATCTTGCTTTGAAACGAGAAGTACGCTAATGCTATATTAGAAGTTTCAAGTTCAAATACATAGTTCACAGAATATGATTCCAAGATGACACAAACCCCATTAAAACCCCAGCTTTACTTTGCTTCTATATCTGCTTGCCTAAATGCAATCTGTAGACCACAAATCTCACATCTACTCATGTTATATCAGATACATTTCTAGTGTTGACCGTAGAATACCTATACAGTGCCATGGAGAACGTGTGTCTCCTGTGTGTGTGTCAAAAGATGCCATACTTTGTTTCTGCCCAGTCAGCAACGAACTAGAGACTTGACCATCCTCCATTATGCTATTCTTTTATAGTCAAAGGATCACAATATATTCCACTATACTTGTACTTGTCTGTACTTTCATGGCGTACAGAATGATTCCGTACTATGCTATAATTAAGCAGAAAGCCCACTTTATCTTGAGATGCCTTTTAACTACAAATGATAACTCTTCTCAGACTGTGGAATCCTGGGGTATGCTTGAGATGCAAGGGTGTGTGGGTGTCGTGGTTTAATCTCAGTCAGCAATTAAGCACCACGCAGCCGCTCGCTCACTCCCCCCCACCCGGTGGGATGGGGGAGAGAATTGGAAGAGCACAAGTTAGAAAGACTCGTGGGTTGAGATAAAAACAGTTTAATAATTGAAATAAAATGATAATAATAATATGATAATAATAATAATAATACACAAAACAAGTGATGCACAGTACAATTGCTCACCACCCGCTGACCGATGCCCAGCCAGTCCCCGAGCAGTGGCCCCCCCCGGCCAGCTTTTCCCAGTTTATGTACTGAGCATGACGTCACATGGTATGGAATGTCCCTTTGGCCAGTTTGGCTGTGCCCCCTCCCAGCTTCTTGTGCACCTCCAGCCTTCTCAGTCAGTAGAGCATGGGAAGCTGAAAAGTCCTTGGCTAGTGTAAGCATTACCTAGCAACAACTAAAACACCGGTGTGTTATCAACTTTGTTCTCATCCTAAATCCAAAACACTGTACCAGCTACTAGAAAGGAAATTAACTCTATCCCTGCCGAAACCAGGACAGTGGGGAGCCAAGATGCAAGAGGTGAAAACCTGAGACTGTAGTTTAGAGCAGCCTCAGGAACATCCTTTCCAAGCAAACATGAGCAGCTCAAAGGAAACACTGACGTCTGGAACAGGGCGATATTGTATTTATATGCATACTTGCAATATAATATAAATTATATTACTATATTTACCATATATTAATAATCATATTAGCTATATCCTGTTATATTAGCATGATATAGTTGTCTTTTTATACATAAGCCTGATAAGGACTTGCACAAACAGAACAGTTTTTTGCCTATATGCATAATTATAGTAAGATATTTAACCAAATATTTATTAATCATACAGAGCAAGTGAAGGCTAGTTCCTTTTGTATGCAGCTGCTTTCATGAGCCTTCTGGACACAGAACAAGAGTGAAGATCATTAAAGGGCTCACAGACTGCTTAAAAGGATATTACCGTGTTTCTGTACGCTGCCTATTGTAGCGCTCACACACCTCAGAATGCGTTATTACTAAATTACTTATTGATTCTGAATAAGGCACGTCAACGCATCTGTGAGTCTGATTTTATTTATGGGGTGGTTCTGAAAGAACAGCGCAATTGATGTATCTATCTATTCAAGTCAGTGGAGAAAATTTATAATTCCGTATTCCTTTCTGTAATGGTTTAAAATTCACAAGTCAGTGTTTCAATTTTTTTTTTGCGTTTCTGCATGTGCTGTTTTTTAGCTTCAGCTGACCAAAAGTTAATGCAAAGAATGTCCCTATTCACCCTATCTTTCTGATCTTCCAAGTAACATGATGTAGTACATTTTTTTTCTAAGCAGCATACTACAAAGACCGTAGAAGCTACTGTAGATTTGAGAAGGTTTGTGGGAGTGATGATGATAACATTTTTTTAGCATGACCCTATAATTTATTAGATGGAAAGAGTAGACGTAAGAGGCAGTCTGAATTGAAGAGGATGCTGGGAAGTGAATGGGTTTTTTGGAGAGGGATATGTTTGCCCACTTTCTGATTCCATGACCAGTATTTTTTCCATTATTTAAATGATTCCTGTCTCTGGCTTCCCACTTGTCCTTTCTTCTCCAAGGTGCTGGTGTTTAATTTCTTAGCTCAGGTTGGATTCTGTGGACTTGAAAAGACTGAAAGGCTTGTTAGGAGAAGGAATGGCAAAGGACAAAGACTGGAAGGAGAGGGTATTTCAAATAGGCAAAATTGCATGGGAAGTAGGGATGATGAGATAAGGAAATTAAGAGAAGTTTTATACAATTTCTTCCCCTGCTGCCCATGCTCACACTTTTCATTATGAAATCTTGTCACTTCTTTCCAGCTTAGTGTTCCTGAGATGGAATCTACCTGTTCTGGTTGACATTCAGTCCTGTTCCTTCAGTCCTCTTCAATAGCGTCGTTGATGTCATTGACGTTTTACCCAATAGCAGAAGAAATGTCTCCCCAGTCTGCAGTTGTCTCCATTCAGCATGTGGCTGCAACTGGGCTGTGAATCTGTAGCTTGTCTGACTGTTAGGATAACTGCATAGACCCTTTCTTTGACTTTCCTAATAGACCGGCTTAAACAACCTCTCTGTTTTCCCAAAATCCCATAGTTGCCTGCAGTTCCAAGGTATTGTTTTGGCTGGCAGGTTGCAGTGTCCCTTTCTGCATAGAATGCAGTAGGATGAAGCTTTTTCTGTGCCTTAACAGATAGGTACCTCCTTGTACAAATAGCATGATCATTTCTGAGCCACGTTCAGCTTGCTCCTTGCTATGTTTTTGGGAGAGTTTATAAGTGGAAATAGAATCTAGAGCCACATTTATTTCTCTCAGTTGTCTTCAACCGTTGTTGGTTGTGCATTTCTTATTTTTTTCTCATAAAGTAGTGAAGCTTTTGATTGACGTTATTGCACCAGAAAGACTAGAATTATGTTTAACTCTACAGTGAATATGCAGAGCTATAGACAAAATGTACAGCACTTTGACTATTTTTCATTATCTTCATATTCTCCCATCCTTGAAGAAAAGTAAATGAAAAGCAATGAACTTCCTTTGGCAGTTGTAAGGTGCTCATCTTTTATAGTGATGAGGACTTACAAATACCCAGATAACATAAAAATATATACCTACAAACATTTCAAGAATGTTTTCTAAAGTAATATTAATGACACGTTATTTCAATATTAATGAACTATTGAAGATAATTTTTGTCATATCAACTTATATATTGCTACCATTATGCTGATCTTAATTGATTCTCTTATAAGAATTACAGTTGCTAATTCTGTATTCATAGTACGTGAATTTCTTCATTAGCAATTATTTTATGGCTCACTTTAATGGTGGAAGGACACTTTCACCGCATTTTCTTTTCCTTTCTGTTGCTACCTTTTTTTTCAATAACACCAATATGGAAATTCGTCATGTCAAACTTCTGAAGAGCTCTGATTCTTGTCTCCCTCTTAGCCCCCAGTCCGTTAGCCAAGCAAATGTGATTCAGAGGTCATATTATTAATCCTCTGTTGCAAAGCTAGTCTGCATGGTGCTGCTAAGCTACAGATGTCTAAGCATAAAGGTCTGCGATGTACTGAAATGATGTTGTCGGAATTGTTATTAGCACTGATTTCTGCACTTTTTGCAGAAGTTAGTGACAGAAGGACCAACTGGCAGGCAGCCCATGAAAACATGTGTCTTATTATACCCAAGTGTCTCTTATGGTAGAAATTAGGTTCTTGTCCCAAGTAGACAGGGAGATACACAGCATCAGAAGCACCTAAGAGCAAGCAGACAAAACTGCTCACCGAGAACTTTGCTCGTGGGAGGTTGTCTGCTGTTTCCCTCTACTGTGGGTTGTTTTTGTGGTGGTGGTGGTAGAACTGTCACTTTTTGCAGCTTATGTAAACAAGTTTGTTGTAAGGGGTGATATTTGCTGGACATAATCCAAAGGGCCAGCATTCATCTTTTTTCCAGGGTGGCAGGTGGAAGTACACTTTCCCTGCTTTCCCTTGCTTGGTCTGAGTGGATCTGTTGCCCTTGTTATGTGTGTAGTACTAAATGGAAACAGTGTTCACTGATGAATGGTGATGCTTTATGCTGGTAAATTTGACTCTTTTTTATTATTATTTTTTTTTTCCTGCCTTGCCCTGTTTTTTTATCTAGCTTCCTTTAAAGCAAGAGCAAAAATCTGAAACATTTAGCTGACTGATTTTTTTTTTTTAATGCTATTTAGAAAGCAGGTTCACTGGCACATATGTGCAGTATATACCTCTGGTAAACAGAAATGGATCGTCCACATTTCAGCTCATTTTTTCCAGCAAGGAGATTTTTTGAAGACTTAGAGTTGAAAAAAGCAGAGCAAGCAAAGCAAGGGATTGTTTTATCAATCCCTTTCACATTAAGCATGTGATGTTTTTCTGAGCAATAAGAAATTTGTTTTCAAAAGACATTGTCAAGTTCACTGAGATTCATTGCCTCCTGGTAGCAATATAAGCTTGAGACAGTAGTGACAGGTTTTCTTCCAGGACACTGCGTATCATACAAAATAAGCTTCCTTCAGCTGGAATGATGCTTGGGTTATGGTAGCACTGTGAAAATCAACAGCCATTTAGATCAGCCAAACAAGAAGTATGCAAGATTTCTGATCAGTCACATACAGCTCCTTTCAGCTTTGCTGGTGATACTTTCCATAGGCAACGTCTGTGGGAGGAATCCTGCAGCTGAGCATCCCTGGCTCCCTCTCCAACCTGTCCTTCCAGGAACTGCAGAGAGAGCAGAATGCTGCAGCAATACTCAGGAACTAATTTTTTTTCCAGAAGGGGCTCGTTTGGCCTCTGATTTTGAACTAACAGTTAATAGATGGGGCAATTTCAGGACTGGGTGTGTTTTACAGCACTTGGCAAATGACTGCCTGACTCACAGGTACACTTTGCAATTGCAGTGATATAAAACATCTCTCTGTTTACTCTCTTTATTCAGGATATGTATTCCCAAAAAAGATTCCCCCCCCCCCCCCCCCCCCCCCCAATACAGTGAGTGGTGTATTGGCATTGATAAGGTGAACTTTACAGAAAGTAATTGGGCAAATGTTGTTAACACTGAGTTACAGGCAGGAACTGAGTTTGCATTCGGCTGCACAAGAGGTATGTCTACAGGGAGGAGCAGCCTGAGGCAAGCCTGTATGGTCTGTAGGGGCAGAGAGCCTACAAGTATGGACTGGGGCAGCTGGAGCATGTGGGGCTCCATGGCTGTGTCTACTGCAGAAAATATTCCCTAGGGCCAGGGAATGAACTCCTGGGGCTGCTGACTGTCCCTCATGCTTAATGCTTGTTTTGCAGCCTGGCACTGTTTTGTGTTGTCAGGACCAGGTTTGTTTTCCCCACCCTCAAACAATATCCTAGGATGCTTTGCACCTTCAAGGCTTCTGCTACACCACAGAGCGTGCAGCCTATAGCCTCAGTTTTGTGCTGATAAAATGTTATTTTGATGAGTTGTGACACAGCCATCACATCATTCAAAATGCTTTGAATTGAGAATAATATGCAATGAAATAGTGTTTATGCAGTCAGGCTATGAGGCGACTACAGGGGACCAAAGGGAAACCCTGGGCCAAACATTATGTAGAGTGGCCAGGCAATGCCACTCAGGGCCTTGGGCTTTATTTAGCAATATGAATGAAGTTTGAATCCTCAGCTTAGTATATCTGAGCTGCTGCAACATGCTGTCTGGTATGAAGTGTGTTATCTGTGGTCATTTTCTAGCAGTCAAATAAAGGTGGTAATGTGGGCAGGTCAAGGTGCTCACTGCTGCTTCTGAAAATACTCTAAGTCTTAAGCTGGAATCTCATAAACTGGTGTGGGAGCAAGAACTGAAATTTAGGACCTCCAGACTCCCAGTCCTTGTGCTCCTTGTCTCCAGAAAATGCTACACTGAAATATTGTAAAAGAGGAAAAAAAGCATCCAAAGAAGGTAAAATTATGGTTCCTGATGACATACCGTTTCTGTTGTCTCATCAGTTCAATAGAGGATTGCAGTAGAGCAAGATGAGTTCTGCTCTCTGGAGCCTCTGGGAGCTCTGTCTTTATTTGCAGTAGAAGTTGGACTAGATTCTGAAGTAATGAGAAATTTAAGTCCAATGCATTACTAAAATTATGTGTTATGGATGCATGAGGGATTAAAGAGTTTAAAAATAATGATTTATTCAAGTCAGCCTTGAGGATCAAAGCTTTGGCTTCACTGCTGTCTCAAGGTGGACTTAGTACCTCATGGGATAGTTTCATGGCTCAGTGCAACACAGATAATTTGGCATTCAAAGCTGTCAACAGCACGGATTGATAAAGCATTTACAGTATCTTTAAAGTTATTCTTGCAAGCCAACTCACATACCCTTCCTGAGTGCAACTGTAACTGTTTGTTTCTGAATGCAGAGTTTCTGCCTTTTTTTTTTTTTTTTTTCTTTAGCAAAAATATCCTTGAAAAGATGGGTATAGGCGATTAAAACCAGCAGGAAATGTAGAAGGGAATTGGTGGTGGTCTAATCAGGGATTTAGAGACTCCAGCAGGGAAGAAGTATTTTACAAATTTAATATGACGGTAAATAGTATTATCATCGCTTTGCAAATCCGAGAACTTATTCAAGATCATTATTCCTAGCCCAGGAGTTTTTGTGTTTCTTTTCTTAGCTAACTGCATCGTGCCCCTGTCTCCAGCAGAGTGGCAGGAAGATGCATATAAACTGAACTTCCTAGCTGGGATTATCTCATAAGGCAACCTTAAATTTTGGCAGCAAGTCAAAGGTTTACAGCACATCAGCAAATGAAACATGAGGACAGTTCATAGTACTGCTATCAACTCTCTCTCTATCAACTTCCAAAAAGCAGAGGTCAGAGTAACTGTCTCCTTGCCACTTTTGGGGTCTTACTTTGTAGCAAAGGAGGCGATCCAACTGTGCGATGGAAGAGCATTATAACGCTTGGGTAGTTTCAGCACAATGCGGTTCCCTTGCAAGGCTCCACGGCCCTCGCACAGCAAGCTCCTGGCCTGCTCTCAGCTTGCAAGGAAATGACCTGATGGTCAGCGTGCCTGGTTCCTCTCGCTGAGTCTTTTCCAAACTGGTAAATATCTCATGTACTTCCTTGCCTTGCACTTGCTGGAACAGAGTTCCAATCCTTTCAAATGTGCCTCTGGGGAAGTTAACACACTGCACATTGAACAGCTACACTTTGCACAGGTTTGGTGCCTTAAGCAGAAGATGCTATAGACAGACCAATGGAGTAATTGAGAGATGTACGGATAAAATTTAACTGTTAACTTTTAATGTGCGTATGGACGTTTAGACAAATTGAGAGAAAAGGCAACATGACTACCTAATTATTATGAAAAATGGTATTCATGTTTTGTACAATTATGACTATATTAAGCCTATTTCAAGCAACTAATATGCAGATCTGATTCAGGAGAGATTAATTGGTGATATGAACACTTAAGCTATATAATTTACTCTGATTGAAGAGGCAATACTAAAATGTGGCATTAGCAGATGTTGGATGTAGTTTTGCTCTGAATCCGTTCGCTGAATATGCTAGGTAAAGCTCCCCTTATTCTAAACGATTAAATACTCTAATCCCCTGGATTTGACTTGCATCTGTGTTTTGTGTCTTTGAATTATTCTCCAAGCGCTGTTGCTGTAGTGATAGCCAGTTCTGTGATGAAATGAAGCACATTCCAGATTCAGCTGTTAAGGTCTGTATGGGGGCCTTTCGGCAGGATCAGGCAGGGTGCTTACTAAAAAACACCTGATCCTTTCTGTTTAATATTCAAGACCATATTTTCTTTCTCCACAAACTCGCTGGTCATCACAGGGCATGTCTCTGGGCACTCCACTAGGTGCTGTGAATTATTCACTGCCACTCTTCTCACCCCAGAAGAGACAAAGTGCACTTTGTGCATCATGCTGGCCCCAGCAATTCCCTAAATCCACGTTTTCTGAGAGGGAAGGGAAGGTACAAGCCATCTCCTTAATTCCATTGACAATGAACTAGTTAAAGAAATACACTCATTCACTCAAGCTGATAGGTTCTGATCCAGAATTTCATCTGCAGTGTGGATGTCCCTGAAAATTGAAGTGTGAAGTAAGGGAAGAGCTAGACAAATTATTAAACTGCAGTACTTCAAGTACACATGATAAAAACTGACTATGATCAGAGTCCAATTGGGGGCCAGCTTTTTCTGCATGGTATAGTTCTGTTTCATTTGCTATAAGCACAGAAATTACACTTGGATGCCAGCATACATGCTATGCAAATTTGCCTTAATACCGTGAAGTCCTGAAATATTAGCAGAGCAGGATCTTATGAAAGCTGTGTCCAAAATGCCTAACTATGTGCAGTTAACACAGATATTAAATTGAATGCTCCTCTTACTGTTATAAATGACTGCTTTGCTGTCTTTGTCAGCAGAGTTGTGGCATTCACCCTGTCACTAAGAATAAGATGACCATCTGCATTTCTGCAGAGTGATGGCTACCCAGAGTGAGTTCAATAAAAGAAAATTATGGCTTTGTGCTTTGCTACAGCCAATAAATCATGAGCAGGTCTTGCACTGAGGCAAAAAATGAAAAATAACATTTTGTGGAAAGACTCTTTATAGGGTACCAGCTGAGCAGCCACTTGAATTGTAATACCCCCAAAATGAGCATCATGCAAAGGTGATAAGTAATGACCTGTTCATGAGGAATTGAGCACACTGGGTTGTTAGGGACACTAGTGGATACATGTTGTGGGAACACTAAAAGTACGCTAGTGATCTTTGTGTGAAACAGTGACAGCACATGAACACAAGCTATCAGGCCATTTTCTGATCGGCTTCCATTTTCTTCCTTCAAAATAAATCTCTTCAGTGCTACTTCAGCATATCATTCCTCTCTCTTCTCTCTGACCTGTGATCTTCTGCAGCAGCCTATTCCTTTAGCTGGAAAGACTATTCTCTATCTCCTGGAAATCAAAGCAGGTTAAAAGATGGCCTCAGAGACCCCTTGGAGTTGGTATAGGCCTTCTTTTTAGGGTTTGAATATACCATATTGGAGACTGGGGTTCTCTGACCAGACGCATCACCATAAAACCTCCAGTTACCTTATCTGTCAAGTAATAAAAGCCTTTCTCGTGGTGGGGGACTCTAAAATCTACTGAAACGTAAGCAGGAGTTTTTGGTCTCCTGAATCAGTTCTTCCTAAAGGCAGTTGATTTTCTGGTTTTGTTTCCTCCTTCAGTCTTCTTTGAGTCAGTGACTAAAGCTCTAATGCTTTCTTCTCAATTTAGTTATCCTAAGTAGGGGGTGCATTACATGTATGGCTTTGCAAATAAACAGAAATATGTGCTAAATTAACATGGAGTAAATGCTGTGGAAAGTGGGTTTCTAAGTAGAGTTTTGACTGTCATCTCATAAATATTCATTGGGGTCTATAATACAGTCAGATATTTTCAATATACTAGTAAACTAAATTATCATTTAAAGTCTATTTGTAGCCATTTCCCCACATTAATAGGTAAATAACAGTTTAAGGCCAAATTTGATCTGAATTTAGTATGAATAGCTTAAGGGGTCTCTGATCAAATCAGGTGTAATACAGATCATACTGTGGCTCCAGACATTCAGAACTGTGCTCATATCTATTTCTCTTTCAATTTTACAGTCTCTGCTTAAATACCGTGGTCATTGTCAGTCAAGAAATGTCTCCAGGTGGATTCTCCCAAAGGACTCAGCGTGATGTCAATGGGAACAGTGCTTTAGAAAACCTCAGCTTGAACAAATATCGAAAAGGGCAATAATCACTAGAATCTGGTTATCTATGAACACTATTAAATGCACTGTGGGGAAAAAGGGAGAGAGGGGGGAAAATACGTTTTTTGAATCTAAGGTTATTATTGTCTATTGTGAATAAACGTTTGGACTGTATTTATTCTCTAAAGGACCACTAGATGTCAGCACATATCTAGGCTAGCACAACTGGAACAACCACCATCTGGTAGTAAAAAAACCTAACCCTCTACCCTGTAATGATATAGTTCAGATAGCATGCAGTCACTGGCTAAAATTGTTCTGTTTGACTTTATAAAGATTTCAGGTACCCAAACTGTAACAGTGACTGTTTTGGCCATCAAAATAGGTGGACTTTTGTGTATGTTACTTCTTGCACTTGTTCTTGTTTTGCAAACTACATTCATTGTCATCTGTATTCTGTCCATGTCTTTCAGGAAGTGCTTCTCATGTGAAAGCCTACCAGGTGCAGCTTTATAGTGGGGATGGCTATTGGTTTTTTATCCAAAGATTTCATGGCCGAACTTATTTTAAACATGAACATGACCATTAATTCTGGTGAAAGTGGGGAAAACCAGAAATGTGAATAAAACTTCAAGCATAATATTCATAGCATAATACGATGTGCAACTGTTCTGTGAGATCAAGTAAAAAAACCTAGTGTATTCTGAATGTGCTCAACTCACCTGTATTGCATATAAGAAATAATGAAAAAAAAAATGTTATTATGCATTCAGCCTATTTAAAATGCATAGACACTCTTCACTGCTTGCATTATTTTAAAGTTAGATCAAAAGCCTTCTTGATCAATTTTGCCACACAGTAGTAAGGATTAGTATTTGGCCATATATATGTTCATATCCTCTGTATTAATTTATATATATCTAGATCCAGTGTCAAAACAAAGAAGAGTTTAGGTGGTTTTGACAGGTAATCCATTTTTCCTAAGTATCCATGTCTTCAGGACAATTGTGTTTTGGAAAATTAGATATATAAACTGAAAACCGTCATTTAAACAGTTTTTTTCTAATACAGTGGAATCTGGGGTCCTTAGCTGTTCTAGCAATTCAAAGAGACACTACTACACCTGCTGCTAGCAGGAGTTAGGGGACATCACGTCGCCACTGAATCAGGCTATAGCGAACTGTAGTGCAACCCCTGCAGTGCTATCCATTGATTAGTTATGAATAAAGGGCTCCATGCTCCTTATTTACCCTACTTCACCAGAGGCACTCAGTTGAAGCATGTGGGCTAGCAGCAGAACAGCTTTCTTCCCTCGAGAGACTATTGGAACTGTCCCCCGAAGGGCAGGTATGGAGGGAGCCTGCGGATTAGATGCTTCAGTGGAGCACCTGAAGTTAGCTGGGGTGAATCTGGGCCCATAGTATGAAGTTACTATGAAATGAATTGCCTCTTGGCCCATGAGTCATTTACTAGCAGTAAACCCTCCATTTCCCTGCTTCCACCATGTCTCTGCTGTGGCAGTGGCACAGTGCATATTCCTCGCACTGAGTTATAGATTCCTGTGGTCTCTGTGGTCCCGTGTACCAGACACAAAGGGGCTGGAGAAAAAGCAGAGAGACTTTGCAGTGGTGCTGGGTGGCTTTCTTCAGCCTGCCCTTGGACGTGACGTGGTGTGAGAGGTCAAGCCCTGTGGGGATCTATTTTAGCCCCGTAAAAGTTGCAGCCATCCTATTTGCACTTAGCATATTTTGCCTGCCCTGTCCCAGCATCTGCCAAGAGTTTGCACCATATATTTTAGTACACTGATGGTGGGGGGGCAGAACATTCAGCAGGTTGCCAGGCTTAAATGCATTGCAATAATCAGCCTCTCCCATGATGGCTGTTTTGATCAGAGCATCAGCCTGTGTAAGGAGGTGCTTCATCTTTGCAGTATTTCAAAGCTGATAAACAGCTCACCAAGTACAGAGAGGGAGAGATACAGAGTAAGGGTAAACTTGGAGTCAGGAGTGAGATCAAGTCTGCTACCAAATTTTGCTCACAGAAAATATATGCCATTGAACTACAAACCTGACTAACCTTATTCACAATGTGCTTAAGGCAGGTTGCCTAGCAGCAGAGATCTTAGCAGGATTTAGCCACAAACAATTTCTTGCTGTCCATGTCTCATCTGTTAGTAAAATTTAGGATTCATAGGAATTTCCATGCTGTGCTGGTTTTGGCTGGGATAGAGTTAATTTATTAAATTTATTAATTTATTATATTATTATATTACTTTATGATTAATTTATATTAATTTATTTTAGAGTTTAATTTTCTTCATAGTAGCTAGTATGGGACTGTGTTTTGGATTTGTGCTGGAAACAGTGTTGATAACACAGGGATGTTTTTGTTACTGCTGAGCAGTGCTTACACAGAGTCAAGGCCTTTTCTGCTTCTCACACCACCCCACCAGCGAGTAGGCTGGGGGTGCACAAGAAGTTGGGAGGGAACACGGCTGGGACAGCTGACCCCAACTGACCACAGGGATATTCCATACCATATGACGTCATGCTCAGCATATAAAGCTGGGGGAAGAAGGAGGAAGGGGGGGACACGTTCAGAGTGATGGCATTTGTCTTCCCAAGTAACCATCAGGCGTGATGGAGCCCTGCTTTCCTGGAGATGGCTGAACACCTGCCTGCCCATGGGAAGTAGTGAATGAATTCCTTGTTTTGCTTTGCTTGCGTGCGCGGCTTTTGCTTTCCCTATTAAACTGTCTTTATCTCAACCCACGAGTTTTCTCACTTTTACCCTTCCGATTCTCTCCCCCATCCCACCGGGTGGGGGGAGTGAGCAAGTGGCTGTGTGGGGCTTAGTTGCCGGCTGGGGTTAAACCATGACACATGCCAAAGTTGGAAGAAGGTACAGCCCCTCTGGACCTCATACAAGCAAAGCAATGCAAACCTAGGTAGACTGGCTTTATTGCTCCTGGAAAATGAAGACTATTTGGATTGCACACACCACCTCATCTTTTTCTAAGATGAAATAAAGGAATTGATCTGTTTGCTATAAATTCTGTGTATTTGAGAAGGAAAAATAATGGTGAAAGGTGGTAAGGAGCTGAAGGGGAGTAATGCTTGGTTTAAATGTTATTTGTGACTACTTGCTGTCTTCCTGTGACATGAATACTTGAGAAATCTGTGAGGAAACTGCCTGAATAAATGTGAATGTTGGAGTCTGTTAGAAATACTTTGGCCGCCTGAGATAAATCAATTATTTGTATAATTATCCTGACTTGGCACCCTGATCCAAATGGCTCTTGTTCCTTAGCACAACCCTGTATAACTCTGTCCTCTGGCCCAAAGCAGAGGCTGATTGTCAGCAGTGCTAATGAAGAAATGACAGTATCTCTTTAGCTGGCCATTGAGTAAGAAGAGGTTCAGCAAAGGGGAAGTGAGCCTTGCAGTTTTCCAATATTGCCTGTCACTACAGCCATCAGTCCAGGATGAACTGGTGAGTTTTTGGCTCACCATTGATCATTCTTTTTCTCAGACTTGATCTTTCTCCATGGATGTCTTTTACTTTTAAGGAAAGTCTTTGGCTTCTCAGAGTTTAAATCCAGACAGACAAATAATGCTCAAGAATTTTAAGACTGGTAAAAGGTAGGATGATAATTTTCAGTGTTAATGAGGTACCTGGAAACATTTTCATTTCTGTTTGGTTCTAGAAGATGGGCTATGGTATCTGCTGGTGGAAGCTTGCATACCTCTACTGCAGTCTATGCTGTGAATTAAAATTGGCAGATAATTTGGCTGAATAGCTCTGTAAACTATTGTGATGTGATATAAAATACATATGTACATTATTTCTTAGTGTTGTGTTTTAGCTCATAAGATAGCAGCATCCTCAAAATCCATTCAAATCTGCCCCTATTTCTGAACCAGGAGTTTTCCTTGTTGAGGATCTGTGAATTTTTACTTGGTAGCACTTCCTTGGTACTCAAGTGCTGTCTTCAGCTTTGTCCCATTTTAGTGAATAATTGTTGGTTAAAAATAAAACCAAAACTGAGTTTTTTCAGTCATTCTGTTTTGCTGCTTAGGGCAGAAAAATGTCTTCCTTCCTTCCTGAGTGAAAAAGATTATAGCAACTGATTTCACATTCACATCTTTAATGAGATGGAAACCTTTAGTCTCCAGTTCAGCCACTGGGTATAAATAAAAGGTATAAGCTGTGTGGGGATCTATTTTGTCCAGTTCCTGACATCAGTTGCTTTTCCTGCTATCGCTCTGTGTTTACACCTGGAAGGATCCAAAAAAGATAATTTCATAGCAGTTATCCATGATGGTGGACACTGGGATTCAGAGAAATAAGGTACACCTTTCTAAAAAAGAAGATAATTAATCATTGGAAACCATTTACATAGAATAGTGGTGGGTCCTTGACAATTGCTGATTTTTAAAATCAGGATTCAATGGGTTTTTTTGAAAGATTTAGAATCATAGAATAGAATCATAGAATAGTTTGGGTTGGAAGGGACCTCTAAAGGTCATCTAGTCCAAGGCCCCCTGCAATGAGCAGGGACATCTGCAACTACATCAGGGTGCTCAGAGCCCCGTCCAACCTGACCTTGAATGTTTCCAGGGATGGGGCATCCACCACCTCTCTGGGCAACCTGTGCCACTGTTTCACCACCCTCAGCGTAAAAAATTTCTTCCTTCTAGCTAGTCTAAATCTACCCCCCTTTAGTTTAAAGCCATTCCCCCTTGTCCTGCTGCAACAGGCCCTGCTAAAAAGTTTGTCCCCATCTTTTTTATAAGCCCCCTATAAGTACTGAGAGGCTGCAAGAAGGTCTTCCTGAAGCCTTCTCTGCTCTAGGCTGAACAACCCCAACTCTCTCAGCCTTTCTTCATAGGAGAGGTGTTCCACTCCCCTGATCATTTTCGTGGCCCTCCTCTGGACCCGCTCCAACAGGTCCGTGTCTTTCTTACGCTGAGGGCTCCAGAGCTGGACGCAGTACTCCTGGTGGGGTCTCACCAGAGCAGAGTAGAGGGGCAGAATCACCTCCCTCGACCTGCTGGCCACGCTTCTTTTGATGCAGCCCAGGATACGGTTGGCCTTCTGGGCTGCGAGCGCACATTGCTGCCTCATGTCCAGCTTTTCATCCACCAGTACCCCCAAGTCCTTCTCGGCAGGGCTGCTCTCCATCCCTTCGTCCCCCAGCCTGTCTTGATACCGGGGGTTGCCCCGACCCAGGTGCAGGACCTTGCACTTGGCCTTGTTAAACCTCATAAGGTTCACACGGGCCCACTTCTCCAGCTTTTCCAGGTCCCCCTGGATGGCATCCCGTCCCTCTGGCATGTCGACCGCACCACTCAGCTTGGTGTCATCTGCAAACTTGCTGAGGGTGCACTTGATCCCACTGTCTATGTCATTGATGAAGACATTAAACAGTACTGGTCCCAATACGGACCCCTGCGGGACACCACTCATCACCAATCTCCATCTGGACATTGAGCCGTTGACCACTACCCTCTGGATGTGACCATCCAAGCAATTCCTCACCCACCGGACAGTCCACCCATCAAATCCATACCTCTCCAGTTTAGAGAGAAGGATGTTGTGGGGGATCGTGTCAAAGGCCTTACAGAGGTCCAGATAGATGACATCCGTAGCTCTTCCCTTGTCCAGTCATGTAGTCAGGCAGGACTTGCCCTTGGTGAAGCCATGCTGGCTGTTTCAAATCACCTCCCTGTCCTCCATGTGCCTTAGCATAGCTTCCAGGAGGATCTGCTCCGTGATCTTGCCAGGCACAGAGGTGAGACTGACTGGCCTGTAGTTCCCCGGGTCTTCCTTTTTTCCCTTTTTAAAAATGGGGGTTATGTTTCCCCTTTTCCAGTCAGTGGGAACTCCACCAGACTGCCACGACTTCTCAAATATGATGGATAGTGGTTTAGCAACTTATTATTTCTTGCTATTGCAACAAATTGCAGTTCAATTGCACACAATCATTGGACTTGATGCAGGAATTAATAAAGGGAAACCTTATGGCTTTTAATATTTTGAAGTTCATTAACCATTAGTCCAAAATCACCAGTTCATTGCTAAGAGGAAATAGTCTAATAACAGTGTCAATGTACAGTCCTTGCTTCTCCATGCCAAAACCTTACTAAAAGGGAATTATAGGATCAGAGATGTATCGATTAATTATATATTATTTTTCTGAAATGAGAACTTTTCTCCGTGTAGATCATATTCTCTTTCTATTTATGGCATTTTATTATTGTATGCATCTCGCAAAGGGGCTTATTTGCTCAAAGTAAGGCTAGTTTCATCAAATACCCATCACGGCCACATCTTTTTGGACAGGTCTGTTTGGAGAGGCAGTGTGCTGCCCTGTGCATCTATAAACCCTGAATCTTTGTGTGTCACGACAGTCATGGGCTTAGAGTACTTTCATGTCCTAAACCAGCACAGGAACTCTGTAAGTTGAATGACTGCACTAGTGAATCCCTAGTTATTAATTCTGGAATAGTACATGTAGCTTTAAATGATGAATCAGGCAGAATGAAGCTGGCCATTAGAATGCACTTGATGTTAATTGAAGCTGTGACTCATTCATTTGCATTTTTCCTTCCCACAAAGAATGTTTAAGTAAGACCCTTTGCTCCTTTTAAGATCTTTAAATCTGTGTCTAGCTATATATCAGAGAAGCTACTGATCACAATGGTTGATCAGAAGATGCTTTAATCTGGTACCATGAGCATGTATTGCAATTTGAACTCCTTCAACTTGAAAACTGACCAGAATTTTTGGGCAGCCTGCCTTTCTGTGGCACAGTTGTGGGATACTGTGGCCAAGGGTGGGATACTGAGATTGTTCTGGGTCACTAGTTACACTGCATGTGAACAGTGTCTCCTTGCCCAAGGTCTATTCGTCAGTCTAGTTACTCATCATGCACACACATTACTGAAGTAAAAGGCAACCAAAGTCAATTTTCCATATTTCTCCTATTTTATTTTCCATGCTGAAGATCAAGTAAAGATCAAGTCACAAGGAGCACACCAGTAGACTGGTTACTGTAAATACGTGCAATAAGTGACAGTCCTGGGCTCAGGAAATTTTCAATTTAAACAAACCAGGTATCTAAAGAATAGGAAGGGAAACCGTTGCAGAACAGTGATAGAATTAGTTGTACATTACCCAGCAGTCAGGGGCCAAATAGACATCTTATCTCCACCAGGCAGGAATAGACTGGCTGGAATTCTCGAAATATGAAAGCCTTGCAACAACAGAATGTCTTTATAAAATGTATCCCTTTTTTATATCCTAGAAAAAAAAATCCTGTAGTATTGTGTAGAAGGATATAATTTTCAGTCAAGTTCTGCAGCTTGCTTAAACGGTCTTCACAAGATTTTTTTTCACTTTTCTGTTAGATTCTAACAGACTATATAAACTAGGGATTAATTTGGCCCATTAAATATTAAAAGATTAACACTTTTCTCATTTTTCTCACAATTTAGAAGTGAATTGCATAGTTGCATTACAATCATTCTGCTTAATTTTACTTTTCATGTCATTTTTCTCCCAGCATTCATTTTGTCCATGTTGCAGCATTCAGCTCGGGATGTATCTCACTGCAGTCCATTATCTGACCAGTCGAGCCTGCAGCAACAGGGAATCTTACTTAATTGGAAAGAGGCACTGACGCAGAAAAGGTACATGTAACTTCTTGCACTAGCTATACCTTTTAAAAACGCATCATTACAAAGATGACAAACTCTCGTCTATTCTTCGGTCTGAAAGATTTTCAGAAGCTGCCAGAGTCAGAAAGCAGAAGGGCTGAAGCCTAAAATTCCTTCCATGTCATGTTATGGAATAGACGTGTAAAGAATGATTGTACGGAAAGCATCAGGTGAGAATTTTTAGAAGCTTTTCAAAGCAATCAGTGAAATTTGATTTAAAAGTACCACTTCATTTTACACTTAATAGTGTTCTCCAGATAAACTGTATTCCTATATGCTTCACAAAGTTAAATAATACAGCTACTGAGATAAATAACAGTAGAAGGAGACAGTCACAGCAAGTTACAGGCTCAGGGAACAGCTGTTTTCAGCTGAAATTTAAAATGAAATGGCAAAATTACAGTGAATTATTCCATACCACAGTGGCCAGAGGTTTTCAGCAAACTCCACCATACCTGAAAGCTGTCAAATAATAAGCAAAATTAATCAGACAAGAAGAGTGGTTGGAATTGTTCAATGGCCTGAGCCCTACTGACACAGCTTCATTTGAAACTGAACCTGGATGACACTGGACTGTGCTTAGCAGAGGAGACCAAGTGTAATGTGACATTAATTTTCCTCTTTCTGACCTTGCTTGACTGAATGCACTGGAGCACTTAATTCTTTACACTCCCGTCAGAAGGATCTAATGCGAGAGTCCAGTGGTAGCCAGTCCCTTCTGTGGCCTGTCTAGTAACGCAGTGTGAGCTCAGGCAGTTCATTCCTAGAGTGTCATCCAAAACTTGACTGTCCTTGGCAGTTGGCAATTGTGAACTCTGCCTAGTCTTATTTTTCCTTGATCCTGATACCAGAGCAGGTTTCTGAATCATCAACTGCAAAAGCAGCATTCTTCTGGAGATGGAACGCAAACCTCAGCCTAAAAAATACGATAGAATTACCTCAATTTACACCTACTGAGAAGCACGCTAAAGCAGCTGTAGCTGATCAGCCTCCATATTCTTAGCTCAGATTCAAATCATAATCAGAGACAGTTTTAAAATTTTGAATAGTACTGGGGGAAAAAGATGGAGGTACGTGCCATAATATTTCATCTGAAAAGGTCTTGTAGATATAGTCATCAACTATTTAAAGATTTCACCATTTGTATATCTTTTTTAACAGTCAGTTTCTTCCAAAACCTATACACTTTAGATTTGACACACTTCAGGCAGAGAGGTGATATCGCTACAATACCATATCCCAAGCCTGAAGAAACACAAATAATGCTATAAAAGTTGCACACATTTTACCACCGTCTCAATTTTTTACTACAGAAATGTTGATTTAGTTAGACCTTTAACTGTCTTTTCCCTGTAGTACCCTCAGCATCCCAGTAACAAAGAGCCAGCTGCTTTTCCCAGCCTCCATTTAACACTCGAACAGGAGGAGTCATGCTGTGCCCAGCATTATCAGGGGTCACGAGGAAGAAATGGGAATATGTTCAGCCTACATTTTAGGGTTTGCCTAGCAGCTTTGGAAATCAGCGGCAAGATTCACCCTGATGTTAGAAGCTTGTACATATAGGCATTGCTCATCTAAAAGACAATTTTTAAGGTGTTCCCCATAGCTTTCTCCTTCTACCACAATAAAAACCACAAGATGTGCTCCACAGAAATTTTTTGGGGAAAAGTCCACAGGTATGACCTGTGCTCATTTTAGAGCCTGTTAAATGTTGAACAAGGTAAACTAATCTGCAGTTATTTTGTGGGACTATGATATTTTGTTAATACTAATGATGGGTGAAGGATATAAACATTACATTTGGTGAGGATCTGACAAGAACACCTATCTTTGTTAAACTTAGTGAGTTGGTGTTGTGAGTGGCATTCTGGGAATCAGAATTTGTGAAAAGGAAAATGATTCTCTGTATTTGTTGATCTTTTGAAAATGTTCACTCCTAAGCAACACACTCAATATTTAAGATGCTCTGCTTTGTCATTCCTGCAGTAGAGCCTTACTTACTTAGGCCTAATTAATTTTTTGTTTAATCTCCCTGTGGTTGAAAAGATGCATGGACTGAATTTGGCTCATCATCCCTCCCACTGACGCCACTTATGTCAGGTTTGAATATGAACAAGAAATCAGTGTTGTGCAAAAGGGATACAGTGTAATGACAAAAAAACCTGTGTAGCAGAGGATTTTTTTTTTAATATTAGGGCTAAAAGGATGACTGTTTTGCAGAAACTTGTTTAAAATGGTTATAAAATAAATGCTCTACTCAGGAAAATGATAGAATGCAATTGGAATCAAAAGGAGAATTTCAAGGGGATAAGAATCACTGCAATGCTAAATGGAAATGTCTGATGTATTTACAAGGAAAGACATTAGCAGTATGCTGTCTGACATTGCTTCTCATTGCCCAGTATCTCAAAGTCTAACTTAGGAAAGGTATGAAGAAATGGAGAAGATTTGTAACCCATAGACTGTGAGGATCAAGTGGGTTTATCAGAGAGGGAAAAACCTGATGTATTGTAAGTAAGTCTTCTACAGAACCGGTAGGTGAAAGTAAGATTTTAATAAACATCTGCCAGCAAGCACAATGTTGAAATACACGTGGTGGTAAACATTTTGGAATCTGTAAGTCTTTCTGGGCTGCATTCCGGTAAACTAATGAAAAGAATTTTGATGTACGTTTGGCTGGTGAGCATTTGGCCACCCACAAAGTCATCTGCTTGAAAGCATTGTCTTTGGCATTGCTAAGTGCCTATATCTCTAAACAAGTGCTTGTTAGAAGTCAATCCAGCATGGACATGTGTAGGGGAAGAGAGGTAAAGATTTGGGGTAAAACTTAAACAACATTTTTAAGTAAGACAAGTATAAAGCCTAAAGGCTATCTGACATTCCCCTGAACTGGCAAATTCTTTGAGGTGAGTTATGAAATGTAAGCGAGATTGGCTTTTTCAAACCGTGAAGCTTGCAGGAGAGTGACTGTGAGGAAAATAAGACCCCTTTTTTGTGTCTATGTTGGTGGCAACAGTGGGAAGATATATCTTCAGAAGGCTGTGATGCTGCAGGTAATGGAGCTGAACACAGTGCTCACTGAAGCCTAGCCAAAACCTCAGTTTGTCAAAGACACCCTGTTTGCAAATATTAAATGGATATTGAAAGCATGGTTGTGAACAATTTGTATTTTTAGCAACAGGAAAGCAGGATAGAGAACTGTGGTGCCAAGACATAATATATGTAATATACACTTCTTCTGGAACTAATTATTATTTTCTGAAACTACTGCAGAGTTGTATGCTACCATGATTGAAAAGAGAGGGCTTTGTATAATGTTAACATCAGGAGATACAGGTTCTAGTCCCAGCTTTTGCAAGAAATTAAAATAATTTTAATTCCAGTAGTGCTAAGTCTCCCCATCAACACTGGATTGGCTTTTAGACTGCTTTGCCCTCTTTTAAAACTGCTAGCCTAAAAAGATCAAAGTGCTTTGCAGGAGTTCAGGAAGCAGACACCTACATTTATTTTTACTACTGTGAAAACTGAGGCAGATAAGTATGGTAGTCTGATTTTCTAAGGACTCCACTCACTTTAATGTGTCTAGTAAGATGGATGTCAGCATATGAAGGAAACAAGAAGCAAAAGTCTTCTATGACACAATAGGCTAAATTTCTGGATTCACAGCAGAATATCAAAGCTTGCTTTCACTGAGTATTTTATTTTCCTCTGTGTATTTTCCTCAGCAAGAAGATTGCTTCCTTGTGGTACATACATAAACAACTAAAACAAAGATCTACTGTGGGTTGTTAAAAGGTGTCCAGACCTGATTTCACAATTACAAGGTATGGATAATCTTGTGGCCTTTTGAAGGCGGAATATAGGATGTGCAATCTGGAAAAATGGGTTCTGATGTACCGCAAGTATTAATTGGTGAATGTGTTGCCAACGTAATCTTCAGTTTTCATTATGTTGCTAAAAACCAGGCCCAGGTAAGGAAGCACTTGAGAAATCAAGCTGACAGTGTGCGAGATATCCTACATCATCAAGGAAATCTGCCGAAGCAAAGCGAGTGGGCTGATACGATTCCAGCTCCCGGTACTGCTCACAGGTGTCCGCTGGAATATGTCATGCGACTGAATATGAATGGGCTCCGGTGGGAGGGATGGCCTTTTCCTTGCATATATTTCTTCAGCTCTTATGTTGCCCTTCAGCAATAATGGTTGGCTTTTTATAGAATACTGTCTGATTCGTCTGCAACCTTTAGGTATTTTATTGATTTAACATTTCTTCAGAGACGCAGTGAAATATATGACCCATGGACAATGTGATTTTTTGAAAGCTGATGCTGATGTCAGGGGTATGTTGCCTGTTTCAAGCTCTACTGTCTCTGGAGTTCATTAGAAGTTGTTTTAAATATGCTTTCTACTCTGTTTATGAACTACATTTCTTTTTTCACACTTGATAAGGGTCCTGTTTTACATTGCCTTTGGTATATATTTCAAACCCACTTGCTGAATTCAGTCATTTCACGGTGAAGTAAGATGAATGTAAGAGAAATATGCCTTGGTTGGGACACTGTGGTTTAGTATATCAAAGCAATAAAGAGTGAGGAACAGTCTGGGAGAACTTTCAGAATCCATTTTATTTATTACTTAAAAGTAATGAAGCAAAATGTAGTTGTTTGTGCCCTCTGAATATTAATCTGCCCAGCTGCTGAAATCACAGTGAAAGGTGATAGCAGGCTCTGAAAGAATTGTGTGTAGCTCATCTGAACATAAGGCTGGTTGGCAGGATACTGAATCAGAACCTAATGAGCAGCATTATGGGATGGGATTTGGCCAGTGGGTTCACCACACAAGGGTTTCAGAAATAGAAGTGCAGATCTGAACAGCCAGGTTTGTGTTGAGACACAGGCGGGCTAACTGTGAAAGCTTCTGAGCATGCAGCAGCCACCACTGACCATTTGATGCCAGTGTCTAAATGTAGCTCTAACTTTAGGTTTCTATTTCTGAAAACTCTGGCCCAAGTCTTCAGGGGGTTTTTAAATTGTGCTGCAAAGGACAAAACATGTAGCAGAATAGAGATAATGGTATTCACTGTCCTTTGGCAGATACTTTGTAATACTGACATGTCAGGCTGAGCATCCTTCAGCTCCTGTTCCTGTACATCCGTATGTATCAAAAGAAGATGTGATTGAAGGAGCTCCTACTTTCTCCCTCCCCTTCCTCACACTTCCTTTATCTTTCCAGGCATCCCCACAGGTATTAGCATTGCAGCTGCTGCTATTTAGCCAGTATTGCTGCACAGTCCCCGTTCTTCTTTTCCATTGTAGAGATGGAGCAAGAAGACATTTGATAAGCTTAAAGTTCCTCCTCATCCACTGAAAGCTTGAGCCAAGAAGCTAGGAGACCACGTAGTATGGCAGCACTCTTCCACACCACGCAGGGGATGGCTCAGTGATGGCACTGTATAAGCGGGCCAGAGGACTGGAGTTGGTGCTTGCTGGATTTGGTGGCGGGGGCAGTAGCAGTTGTTGCTGGAAATGAACACGACTAGCAAAATGTGGAAATAGCTCCATGTAGAAACAGAAGGATTTCCAAAAGTGATGGGGCAGTTTCATGCTAGAGCCAGCGCTAGTGTAATACAGACTGAAAGCAGCTGGCCAGCTGGCCTTTCCAAATTCTGGCATGAGCTGTAAATCACAAGGTCCCCCTCTTACATAAGCAGACCTACTGTAACACACACGGCTCATCTCTGAAGAGCTCTAAATAGCCAAGGCTGGAATAACTCCTGTGTCACTCCAGGTTTCTGCTGACGCATGATAAAGTTACACTGAGATGGAAATGCCATGGTGAATCAGATTGGAGCACAAACGGTAATGACTTTTGCGTGTTTGCTTAAAGCCAGGTGATAGCTGGTTCTACAGAAAAGCAGAGTGTAAGTGAAGTCTTCCTCATCCTGCTCTCTGCAGTGGCCAACTTTTGTAGCCGTGAGGACTGCATGCGTTGAATAGCTGCTGGTGGTGGTTGGATTAGATTTCCCAAAAGAAACTCTGATGAAAACAAAACTGTGGTCTCTACCCATCTCTCCAGCGCAGGCAGCAAAACTAAGGCATGTGAAAGGCAGTGGACTTTACAGACCCTCTAAAGTGGCTCAGAATTTGTCTGAGGACTTCTGCTGACACAGGCACCCTCCTCCCCCCCCCCCCTTTCTGACAAACCTGGTGTTTTAGAATTGATTCTGATGTTTTAATCTTTAAAGCAGGAAGCAGTGAGAGCAATAAAATTTAATCAACAGAGTACTTGTTTTATCAAGTAAATGGATAATTGTGACATTTGACATTCTTACGAGACTATTTCTTGAACATTTGCTTGATTATCTCCCCCCTTTGAAAATTCTGTTCACATTCTAGTTTAGCAGTTCATCACATAATCAGATTCAGTTTTTCTGAAACATTTTTTAATTATTGTTGTTGTTGTTGTTATTGTTAGATAGTGCATTCTCTTGGAAATGTCAAGTATGTTGTCAAATATTGTACCAATTTCAGTTTCCTTTGTCACAGCCCTGGACTTTATTAAGAACTTACATACTGTGAGTAGGTCATTCCAGTAACCGGCTCCATCCTAAAGGGCAATGAGATCACTCAGATCAGAGGCCAGAGAATCTCTGTATAGTTAAAGGGACTCTCTTAAGGTCCCTTTAAACTCCATTTTCTGGGTTTCTTGGATCTGCCATTTACGGCAATCTTTGCATTCCAGAGGCATGCTTTTGGCAATGAATCTGTGTCACCTAACTATAGTTGTCGTAAGCTAGGCATTCATCAGGCTCCCTCCTAAGTTAATGGAGGAAGAAACAGCATCTCCAGGAGGCAACTTATCCCCCATGTCTGTAATACTTAATCTTAGGATGAGCGGAATTTCCCTCTGAAAAGCCTGCTTCTCCCAGCTGATAGAGGAAACAGAGAAAAAATGGCTTAGACTAGCTATCCGAGATCTAGACAGCAGAAGTTAGGTAAAATTAGGCCTGCCTGAAAGAAGTGTCGTTCTGTACCTGACAAGTTTGTTCTGAATCTGACAAGGTTCCAAAAGTGACAGGACAAATGCATGGACTAGGAAATAAAAATACATCATCAGTTGTTCAGGAAGCTGTAAATTGCTGGTGGCTGGCATGGTACTTGGGGACAGCATCGCTACATGTTAACTCTGTTTTTGTTTTCTTTCCTAAGCATCCCATTCTGGCCCCCGTCATAGAGAGGATTCTGGCAGGAAGGACCTCTGGTCACACCTGCTGTGACTGCTACTACATTCCTGAATTCCACCTACATCAAATATTTCTTAGTATTCACTCGGGTGTAGTCACAAGGGATAGATTTTGTGCGTTTGGAGGATTAGTACAAAGACTGTGTATCATGAGTTTCCTTTCTGCTTCAAATAGTCCATAGACCATGTGCCAGCCCTCTGCATGAAGTTGGTATTGAGTCCACAGAGTGTGAGCTGGTTTTCTGAATGGATGAGAAGGCAGGTGGCAAGCCAAAAGAAGCTAGTTTTCAAAGCCTGTGACTGGAGAATGAAAGACACAGATGTGTAAAGAAATATCCGTACTACAGACCTAGACAGACATTGAGTGTGTGTCCTAACTATCATACCAAGCCCCTGCTTACACACAAGACAAATCTAGTTTGTCTAGCTCAAACACTGGCAATTTAAACTCCCTCTTAATTACAAGATTTATGCCTTTGCCTTTATCCAAAGGGCTGATCTAAAGGAATGAAAGAGTACTTCAGTCTATTAAGTCCCCTTGCTTCTTGTTCTCTTTATCATAAAGGTAAAGATGCCAGTTAGAGTAGGTCAGACATTTTTATAATTAAAGCTTTAAAATTTAATAGTGAAGCGCACGTCTTACACTTCAGCACCTTTGGTTGCTCCATCATATATTGTTTGTGATCTTCATAATGAAATGAATGTGGTGGGGTGCTGAAATACTTCAAGTAATTTGTCCTCAGGGTTTCTTCCTCTTGATCTCCCTTTTTGTCTTATAAAATTGCTTTCCCATGGTGCAATGTTTTGTGAAGTTCTGGCAGTGTCACCCAGTAGGTCAGAGATTAGTCCTGAGTCATCCACAGGATAAGGAGTCACAGGTGTATGTTATGTGTGTCTGGAACTCCTCTGAATCTGCCAGCATCTCTGCCACTTGTCCCAAGGCCAGTGGAGAGTAAGGATGGCTCATTTGTTGTATTGATGGCAGGGCACGTGGAGCTTTTCAGTCATTCAGGACCTGATTTTCCTCATTTTAGAGTTTACTAGTCAGTCAGAGTGATTTCATGTTGAGGCTTGTCTCACAGCTTCCAATTTATTCCAATTTATCTTTAAAAAGACCAGGAAACATTTTGGTACCAGTGAATTTGGTAGGAAGAATCTCAAAGGTACTCCAAGTGGAGCTACAAATGTCTCTTCTGTTGCACCTCTGACCTCATAGATGATCTCGTCCTTTCCCCTATTCCTCCTCCTGCCTCCTTTTCAAATACACTCACGTTTTCTTGCAGGCATTTTGTCCCCTCAGCAGTCCCACAAACACTTTATGTGCTCTGCACTCTGCCGGTAAGTGCCCACTTGGTGGTGGTTTATGCTGGAGTAGTTTGCTCGCTACCCGGTGTGTCCTGGCAGGTGGGGTGTCCTTCTTCACAGAGAGGTGAAGAAGCACGGCTGTCCTTGCACACAGAGATCAGTAATTTCCTTACCAGTGGAGCAGTGGCTTTAGTGCTCCTTCACTGCCTGCCTACTGAGACTGACAGTTCAGACTATTGTGTACATTCAGAGAGATCTAGGAAGAACATAACAAGTTCCTTGTGCCTTGGAAGTTACTCCTTTTACAGCACTGATTCTGCTAGATAGGCATATACTGTTTATATGAAGAAAATAAATCAGTATGTGTTTGTTTTGAGAATACAACATCGTAGAATAGGTTTAATTTCATTGCAACATTATCAACGTTGATAGCAAATATCTTTAAGGCAGAACAGAAGGGTAATGTATTTCTTCTTTTTCTCTTATCATCTTTGTATTGTTTTCCCTTCTATTTGATCCTGCTGCTGTAGACTGAGAACCTTTGTGCAAAGCACAGAGACAACTTCAGCTCTGTTCAGATTACTCAGTGCCTAGCAAAACTGGATTTTAGTGGGCGTTTTATGTCATGTTGGAAAAATATTATTTTGTGCTGCTCCATGGCAACATTATTTTCACATTCAAATCCTCGAAAAAAAAATGTGCTTGCATGCTGATTGGATCAAAAACTGTACCTCACTTTTACAAGATCTATGAATCTTTTAAAAATGCGCTACTGAAAGCATTGATTATGGTAATAGGTCCAGCAAAGTTAGCATACCTTTTCGAATTAAAACAAACTATGAATCCCTCTTGAACCACACTTGCTGAAGTAGCACAGGTAACCCTGTGCACATGATACTTTTTGGATAGTATGTTTCTGCTCTGTTCCACCTAAGCAGTCAAATGGAATCGAAAGGAAAATCCTCTGGAGTAAATAATACAAAAAAATCCACATAGCTTTTATGGCTGTGCCTACCAAGCAGTGAAGAGGCACAGCGTGAACACACTTACCAGAAAGTATCCTGTACACTAAGGGCACTTCTGCAAATGGGCAGGCTTCCGAGGAATTCACAACACCCCTCTGTTTCAAAGTCTTCATTGAAACAAATATTTTTCTGCTCACCTGTGGCATTTCTGCAGTTTTTCAGAAGAGTATTCATATTTACACTAACCTCTTGGGAGGCAATTCAGCTCCATTGAAGAGCCAGGAAAAGGTATAGGCAACCACTTGTGTCTCACTTAAAGTCTTGTTTTGAAGGTTTAAGTGCAATTTTCTACACGGAGATGAATTTCATTCTCCAGTAGTTCTAAGTATGCTGTTAAAATTGGCTATATGTCACACTGAAGGGACAGCTCATCTCATGGTCCCTGTGATGTTCCTTAACTTTTTTTACACATACAGTACCTATAAACTGCCTTTAGCCAGAGCACAACTGCATCTTGCTTGCTTCCTTCCTTCCTTCAATAATAAATAGGCCATATTTGGTTGGTCAGAACAATTCTTGAATTTGAAATTAATTCAGCAAATTATGTTGGCGGAAACAAACAAACAAAAAACCTAAAAAGAGATAGAAATGTTGACAGGAATAGTTCTGATATTTTCCAAACATGAGTATTTCAGCATTAGAGATTTGATTCAGAAAGGAACTTAGATACCACTTACAACAATAAAGAAGGGAGTGATCCCTTCCTTTTCTCCATTAATAGCCCATATTCCAGTGGTTCTTGCTTGGGATTTTGATGAGGAAGATTTAAATCCAAGCTGAACCTAAATCACAATAGTGTTCTCACATCTTGGAACAGCCCTTGTTGCTCATCTTTAGGATGTTGTGTGCTGACTCCTTCTGTTCTAACATTTTTACTGCACAGTAATACAGAAGCATTTATTGCAGCAAAGAAGAGAGGCCAGATAGCTTCCTTTACAAGTAAGACTTGAAACCATCCAGAGTGAGTCTCTTTGTCCCTCTCTTGCCAAACAACTGTTTGAATATGCTCTATACTAAAGATAATATTCAACTTGAAAAAAAAAAGTTTAGCGTTGAGTCAAAATATTTTTTTTCCATTTCTTGGTTTGGTGGCTGAACCAGAACAATTGGATATTTTTGCTTTTTATTCATGACTAGGAAGAGCTTCAGAAGACTATGCTTTTAGTAATGTACATATTAGGTATAATGTGCACTATTAAGTGCTAGAGCAGGAAGCTTTAAGCAGGTTAAACATTAGTTTGAACAGCGTGTATTATGCAGACATAGCTATTTCAGCTGCAAACTCCCACCAAAGGTAAAACTGATGTAAAAACTTATAGACTTTTAATTAACAAGATATAGCTGAATCACCTTAATGGATCGTGGGGGTAATAGACCTGGCCTGTAAAAATCTTTTGCTAATCATTTTCCAGTTTTCCAGGAACCTGGACGTAGTAAACAAACCAAGAAGTGGACCTGTTAAAATAATTAAGATAAACCAAGTACTGGACAGCCCTCAGCCCCAGGTTCAGTGAAAATTCTGTCATTAAACAACAGGCTGGAAGGAGAACCGTTAATATGTAAACGGATGGTCATCCTCTGCTGCAGCTCTAGCCCCTTTTGTGGCTATGGCAAGAATAAGGTAGAATTCAGTGCCTGGGAAAGGGATCTGGTGATGATAACTATTGAAAACCAGCTGTGCTATTTCCTTTGTTAAAATCCTGCTACGTGGTAACTTTTTGCAGGTTCCCAAGAAGAATTCCTTTTCATACAGAACTTTATCTTTGGTGCAGAATCAATACGTTTCCTATTGTGGCTATGGAAGTTTGCTGACGTAGGAAAAATTGCATGGCTTTTGCATTTTTTTTTCTTAGAGAATGTATCCTGGAAGATCCCCAAAAGTATGTTCCTTAATATAGGCTAATTTTCCCCATCTCCAGTCTCTAGCCCCAGCATTTAGAGCTCTCCTCTGTCCAGCAAGGCCATTATGTTTAAAATTAAACTTTTGCTAGCATTTTGGGTAGCATGTCCCAGTTGTCTTCCAAGACTTCCCTACATACAAAGTATCCTCTTTTTAACAGTTGTATCAGCTATCTTAGATGAAGTTTACTATATACCAGCTTCTCTTTCCCCGCTTGTCACCCTCAGGAAACAACATTAAGGGCTTCTGCTTGAATTGTTACCATTTCCATTGGGTTGCTAAGCACATTTAAAATGTAGGCTGTAATTTCTTCAATTTCTTTCTCCCTCCTCTCTTTTCCTCCCTTCGTCTCCAAGTCCATTTGTGATATGTTTGTGGAGTTGTTCTTCTTCGGGTTCGTTAGAGCATTGATTTTTTTTGGTTAATTTATCTAATTCCCAGTCAAATGAGGACATGGTACTTGTAAATCATTTAGTTTCTCATTAATCTCTTCCAGTGCTGGCTCCATTTTTCAGCTGTCTTCCTATTTACTATCTCTAGCGAAAAATATCCAGTGTTCCCATCACTTGTCACAAGCAATGTCACGGTTGCTGTGGATCCATTGGCCTCAATAATCAACATAATTTTTTTTATTAGAAATCAAAATATTTGCTGCTGGTGTAGAAAGCCGCATCTTAAATCCCATGCAAGGAAGTTCACTAAATGAGATGCAATAAACAGAAGATCTAAAGCCTGCCCTGTTACTTTGTGCCAAATCTTATTAATTAGTTTTTCTTTAACAATAGCTGTAGAATTTTAAGATGCTGTTTAGAAGAGCAAAAATCCTGAGAGCTGCATCATTATGCCTTGATACCTCTCTGGCAGAGATCCCATTGAGATGAGAGGAATAAGGACTTCAGCATTCACTTGAGAGATGCAAGTATCAGCTTAGTCAAACCCACAGGTAAGAATTCTCGGCTGCTATCCTCTACTATAAAACACTGGTATCACATCAGACTTACAAGCTGCTTACAGGTAGACTGGCAGGCCAGGCAGGGTACCTGCTCATGTAGCAAATTAGCAAGAAAATAATTTTCTCCTGAAATGAAGTGGTGCTTTTCAGGGCAATAGGTGGTACTGTCCCCTCCGGGTCAGCACCAAACAGTGCCCTAGCAGGGTAGGAAAGAGAATTAAGCTAAATCCCCTATTGAAGGGAAGGGTTTAATTGCTCATAGCCATTACATCAGTTTTATTGTTGAGGTAGAATGGGCCTTACCTTTAATATTCCCTGGCCAAATCTATCCTTCAGCTGCATGAGAAGAGTAGACTGTTGTCTTCTTCTACTCTACATTGCTACTCTACAGAGCAATGTCCCCTAACATTGCTTTGTACTATATGACAGCTTTTCAAAGTGGCTTTCATTGCATTTCAGAGATGTTTGCAGCTTATTTCTGTATAAGCATATATGTGCCTTGTGATCTTTAGATCATTAATCTCAGCCACTGGTATTCTCTTATTTTGAAAAGAGACAGATTTTGCCAATAGTCTCTTTCTTGGTGTCACTCATCCTGACTTTTTCCATAGGCTTTGTGCAATAGTCACTGAAAACAACTTCAATGCCACCGTTATTTTAGTTGCCACTCAGTGAGTCATCTTCCTCTGACTGTAATGGGATTTAAGGAGCATTTGATGTTCTCTGCCATGTAAGGGGCAGTTATTTAGCCAATAGAATGATAAGCATCTTAG
Organism: Aptenodytes patagonicus; assembly: GCF_965638725.1. Lineage (NCBI taxonomy): Eukaryota > Metazoa > Chordata > Aves > Sphenisciformes > Spheniscidae > Aptenodytes > Aptenodytes patagonicus. Next base: position 126,112,113 of record NC_134950.1, read on the forward strand.
ACTTACTATAGATAGAGACGTTAGGCTGATGGGAAGGATTAAAACATGTACACATTACGTATGTGAGACAGCAAATAATAAATACTGCCTCTTCAAGAACAGAAGTCCTATGTAGGGAAGATCAGGCCACAGTGTTTCTTCATGTGGGAAAAATATTAGAGGAGATGGAAGAAATTGGCGAAGCTTTGTTTGTAAAGTGTGCATTGGTTAAATTGCTGCCCCTTGCTGATCAGTCTAATCCTTTTAATGAGGCTAGGTAGGCAAAAAGGAGGCAGTAATGATGCTGATGACTCAGAGATTTCTCTCTGTGAAAGAAAACAAGCAGAAGATGGTTGTCTAAACAGTACAGTACAGTGACTCTCCAGGTGTCCTTTTTACCTGTAAAATGGTGCTGGATAGCAAGCTAACCAAACTCAGAGGCTCCTAGTGTCCCTGGGTACAAGTACTAGAATACAAATCAGTATATTTTAAGAGTGTGAGATTTGTTATGTTTCAGCCACCCTTCAGCTTGCAGTATGCATTTTTTTTAAGCCTGGATTTGTGTCGGTCCTTTTTGTCTAAAGAATGATGCAGCAGCACAACAGCTCAGAGGCTAGGACCAGCACACAGAGACACTGGGGCACTTTGTTCTGCTCTGATGGATAGGATTTAACCCATCTTTCTTGATGAAACTGCCCTGATCTGAAGATAAGGGACGGTACTTCTTTTACACCCCCTCATTCTGGTTTTTGTAAAATAATTAAAGATTTGGGGGGTATGCTTTGTACTCAGTGATTCCCCCATGGAAAGTCCTGGGACACCATCCCTTCACCAATGTTGATTTGACTGTTTATTGTAACTTTTCATTGCAAAATTTGTAGTCACTTCTATTGACGTGGGACTTGAAACTCCCTGGGGAGAATCCTGACCACTAGGTGACAGAGTCAGGTTACTTTCCTTCACCCAGTGAGCTTTTAATTTTTTATGCAAAGTGAAGCAGACTCAGCCAGAGAGATGGTAAGGACTCCTGCCCCATAAAATAGCCAGACACTTGGTAAGAGAAGTTTTTTGGAGAGGCCAGTTGAATCCCATCAGGCAGAAGATGGCTTTGAATGTGTGTTTACTGCCGCTTCATTTGCTGGATTTACCACTAGATTGTGGTATGGAGCAGGAGTTCATCTGTTAGCTGTGCTTCAAAAGGCAGGAGTAACACTCTTCCTTTAGACGTGCTGATAGACCACCACCTGGATCACCCGCCAACTGGAACACCAACTGGTGGGACCCAGCAGGGCTTGGCACTCAATTGCCAAGTGATGTTAAGTATTTGTGCGCATGGCCAGAAGTCGTCTAGGTACTTGGGGAACACTCACCTTTACACTTGAGTCCCTTGAGGGACTTGAGGATTTACATGCCAACTGGGGAAGGAGGCAGCCAGCAGTTCTATGTATCTTAGCTTCAGGGTTGGGTGGCAAATACAGAGATAAGTGAAATGCAGATGCCCTAGCCTTTTTGTGGATCTGGTACTCAGTAGCTTTATCACTTGAACAATGTGGCCTTCTGCCATTGCAACCTCATGCCAAGAAAACCACAGTAATGCATGTTTGGTGCCAGTTGTACAAGTTACACAAAGAAAACTAGTTAGAGGAAAGTTTAGAAAATCTGAATGATTTCTGCAGGTGGTTTTTTTTTCACCTGCAAGGCTTAATTAATAGGACTCCAGATTGTAACAGTGCAGTGCTTGAAAACATGTTGGATTGCATTGAGACATGTGCTTTTTATGGGATGCTTTCATATGCAAGTTTTGATGATGTAGTGAAGTTGTTGAAAAATCCAGCAGCACTTCCTCTGACAGCTCCAGCTCATGCACACTGCTTTGGATATCAGAACCCGTTTTGTTGCATGCCAGAAAGTTTCACATTTGACTTCTTTTTCTTCATACAGTTCTTAGAACAGTTTTATTTTTTGATTTGTCACTATAGAAATCTACATGACCTTTACTATAATCTTGGATAGTTGTAGAAGGCTCAGTACAATGTACGTTCAAATGTACAAGGCAGGTGAGAATGTCACATGCAGCACAGAACATCTCTGTGCTTTGCCTGGGGAGCTATTAGCCTACTATGCACAAGAAAGCAGAACAGAGCACAGTGCATTTCACAGTGCATAAGGCTAGCTGAGCACTTGGTAATATTTTTCACTTTCTATCAATACACTATAAAGCAAAAATGTTAGTATACATATTTCTAAGCAACAGTGCATTTTTGCACATTGGTAAATACCATTATTCTCTTCTGCTTGTCAAGATGTGCTACCTACAAGCATGGGGCTTCAAAGGAGGCCATTAAAAAACGTAATTTTCCAATCTGGATTGGCACTTACGTGCCCCCTTAAAAGCGAGTCATTGAGACTGCAATTTTGAAATCCTGCTAAAAGAGGCAGTGTCTCTCTCCTGACGTGTCTGTGCACTTACTGCTGGAAGCCAGTTAAACCAAAGGAATATTTATAGCACCAGTGAGAGAATAAAGTTGGTCCCTTAACTGTGACAGACCCCATTTCACTCCTGTCAGCTGTCTCCTTTCTTAGTTGAACACCAGAAAGCAAGTTCCATTCAATGGTGGCTTCATGCTGCTCTCTGCTGCTAGCTGAAGCTTCAATGTCCCTTGAGTCGGTTATTAGACCCTTCTGTCTGTACTGGCTGCAGCTCCTGCTCTTGATCCCTTGATCTTGATCTCTTGCATCTAACATCCACCTGCCCTCTTGATTGTGTAATGCTTCATGGAAGTTTTCTAGTCCATCTGTGCGTAGGAGACTTTAAGTATATGCTAATTTTATTGTAAATTATTGACAAGATGAATACGGAAAGATCTGTTTGTATAATGCTTTTGATACTGGAGAAATCTGATCAGACGTTTTCCATCAAGGAAGCCTCTTGTCCTGTTTTACTCTCTTTGTATACTTCATTGTGAGTGTCTCCTGCTTTGCAAGTGGTCTGAGAAACTGAGAACTAGCCCCCACAGTGTTCGTAGCTGCAAATACATGAAGGGTATAATCAAGTTTAGGCAGCTCAGGCTGACTCATTATGTTGGTGTCTGCATATTTGGCTCTATGGTGACTATCGCCAATTCCTTCCCTGCAGGTTAGGGTGGGGAGGGCCAGTGAACACCTTCTGAGACATGCTAAAGAGAGCCCAAAGTACAGTGTTTAAGGCAGTTGGATATCATTAATTAAAACCGTAAGTGAATTTCCTTAGCTAAACCTAGTAGCAGTCCCTCTTTGACTTTTCAGTTATTGTGGGTTGTTATTAGGATTATTTTTAGGATGTTATTAGGATGATTGTCATCAGGATTAAGGGCCCCAAGCTCTTTTCCTCCTTAAAGGATAACATGTTCTTTCTATTTTAGATTAAGGAAATCACAGACCTGTCAAATCTCATGATTGCTCAAAGGCTCCTGGCATGACATCACATCTGGTTTTCCTCACCTGCCTGTCCTTTATCTTAGACACCCACTATATAAACACCCTGCCCTTTCTCCTGCTTTGTGGAACCTGATGACGGAGGATGTGCATGACCTATGTGATCTGTAATTTGCCTGTAGTGGCACCTAATGCATGGGTTGGTGAAGGGGCAAGGCCACGGTGCTACCATGAAGCACAGATATGCCCTCTCATGAGGTCCAGTATTCGAAAGAGACTTTCAGGACTTCTTCAGCAGGAGCCTTTTGCCAAGATCCCTCCCTGTCACAGGCTTACCAGATCCACTCCTCTATCACACAATGAAGGCGCTGTGACTTGAATATCGGGAAAGAAGCAGCTTGCAAAGACTACAGAAAAACTAAACCAAAACAAACCAATCTCCTTCAGTGAAGGCTATGTGAATACTTTCCTTAACAGCCAGAAGTGACTCTGATATAAAATGTTTGCTATGCTAGGAATCTGAAGGCACAATGCACAGAAAACAGGTACTTTGGCTGCATAAATCACAGAATTTGAGAATATTACCAGTGTCCCCTGTTGATTATCTGTATTATAGTGAATATAGTTTTTATTTCCCTCCTGCAGATTGATCTTGTACATATCTGTCTGACATACGAACTTTCAAAAAAATTTTGATTTTTTTTTTCGGGTCCAGAGGCTGTAGCTAACTGAGGTCCTCCAGTTAGCTACCAGAAATTAAATCCAGGCTCTTTGGCTCATGACCATGTCTCTTTTCCATTATGCCTGAGCACTGATACCCTAACCACTGAATTCTGGGAATTTGATTCCGAACTTCACAGTCTTGGCCTCTCCATCTGTGTGCACATACCCAATGGATACTATGTCCTTATATGCTCTGAACTGGTATCTCTGTTTAGGGATTCCTGTCTGATATTTCTGGGACTTGGAATTTGCTCTTTTGGATTCTCTTGGCAGAGAGACCTGAACTTGGCCCTCTGCCTGCTTCCTTTGGCCTTTAGCCTTCACAGTGGTATGTTCTTCTTTCCTGAGACCTGTCTTCATCTCAGCTGTCTGGGAGAACTCTCTGACTTTTCCCATCCTTTGCCCTCTGGTTTTGCAGGGAGTCTGAGCTGACTGTGATCTGCACAGGTCACTGATATTTCAGGGAATGGGATTTCTGAGAAATCTTGCTCTTGATGTTCTTTTTTTTTCCATTTCCTTTCCCAAGTACCCATCTTAGCACCTTTACTTTTCACTTGGCCTCAATTTAATATCTCATGCAATTTCACATTTTGCCCACTTCACAGCATTTAATCTATTTGATGATGTTAAACCAATTCAAAATGTCTTGCAGATTCCTGATTCAGTTGCAACATTATGAAAATATCAATATGGAGAACATTTCCTGAAGAGGAATCAAAACAAGAGAGTTAGATACTGTCTTCTTATTGTTTTAAAAAACACTAAATATTCACATCCATTGCACTTGGGCATAGATTGTTGGAGTTGAAAATGTCCTTGTTAGATTAAACATTGTGGAAAAAGTTCACATGAGATCATTAATGACTCCAAAATACAACAGTTAATTTTCATTTCCCGTCCTCTTGAAAAAAATGTAATTTGGTAATCTAAACTGTGATGATCTGAACTCTTTCAGTACAAGTTTTACAGATTTCCTGAGCAGTGTCAAATGACTTTCATTGTTGGAAAATGTTCTAGTTTTATCACACCTAGATACATACTTACTCTCTTTCAGATAACTTTTTTAAAAATAACTCCTCTTGACCACATGTCAATGATTAAAATTGCTTCAGTCTCAGTGAGGAGACTCACAGAGCTCAGAGTGAGATCAGAGCCCTTCATCTGGTAGATAAGTACACCTGTAAGTGTACTGTGAAGCCTAAGATGCATCCGTGGTCGGTCGGCTTCCCTCTCTGACTATCAGTGGATTCAACACAAAGCCATCTAGAGGGCTTTCCAAGTGGCAATTAGTGTGGCAATCTGGCCTTAAGATGGGCCTCTGCTGCACAGTACTGTAAAGATTGTGTAGGGGCAGTGTCTCTAATGCTAGATAAAACAGGCCAGGGAGCCTTCTCCGCCCTTAGGCCAGGTAGTGTAGCCTAGCTCATGTTCACATGGCTAAATTCTCTTTCCCTCCTCAAACATGATGACTGAGCTCAAATGGCTTAATAAGTACATGCCAATACTGTTCCATCCTAAAACTGAGCCCAGGTAGGATGTGGGAGAGTGGGAGTTAGCATGGGTGAGAAGTCGGCTGGGAGCATGCTAACACCTAAATGGCATCGATGATCACGGTCCAGAACTCAGGCCAGTACCCAGCCCTGCTTAGTTTACAGTATACAGTTATTAAGATCGAACTTCTTGAGTATTTTAAGTTGCATTGTAACACACTGTAATGAAGATCACTGTGATGGCAGGGTCATAATGATGACAATTAGCAACAAGGCTGACCAGCAAGGAAAAGAGCCTTTGCTATTAATGGCTAACAATTTCCAGCAATAGTAAAGAAACTTCGTGAAGAAAAGGTGTGAATACTTACTCCACTTACTCCATTGGCTTTGAAACGGTTTCATATTCTGTGACTATGAATGTGTAAGTGGGGTAAGATTGGAAAACCTTTGCTTCTTCAAGGGAAAAAAAAAATGATGACCTCATGGTGCCTTTGCCTTAGAAGTGTTGTCCCAGTTTGAATCCCAAGTAGCTTCTTTTTGGACCAAAATAGTTTATTCCCATGGAAACTCTGCATTTGCACGTTGCTGCTCTGAGCCAAGTCCTTTCAGGCTTTTGCCTTGAGGTACTCCGTCCTGTGCAATTCTGATCATGTAGCCATAATCCTGTGCTTCAGTACAAGCCTTCCTTTTCATTCCTAAAAATGCATGTTTTCCAGCTCAGTTATAAGATGACCTAACAAATATATCTCCTGTAACCTCATCTATTTGTTTAATGGTCAGTGCAGCCCAGCAACAAATGTCAGAAATTTCACTCTTTCAGTTGCAGAGGAAAGAAGCAGAAGTTCAACACATGGCATGTCAGGGATGGACAGAGAAGCATAGGCCTAATTAGCATTCCTAGGTGATTTTCATCCACTTCATTTTTTTATATCTTGACAGGACAGTACTGTTTTCATAGGTCTCTGATCTGAAAGTCACAAGTGTCAAAATGGATCAGTGTTCTCTTCCTCTGTGTCGTGACTTATCTTAATTTATTTTTCTGCTTTTAGAAGAATAATGATCATCCACTCACTTGGGTTAAAATATAAAGGCATCTGGGAATTCCAGGTCATATTTTTTGCTGGAAAGTTCCAGTTAAAATCTTTTCTGATAAACAATGAAGTTGATAATATCTTTGAAATATGTGGGGTTTTTTTAGTAATATTTGATCATTTGGAGGTAAGTTTTATTTTTCCGGGAAGAGCTATGAGGAAAGAGCTTCTTATGGTACAGCTTTGTGTGTGATTGTCTTTGGCCCCAACCCTGCAACTTGATCTTTGCAGATGCTGTATAGAGGCACTTGAGGTCACGGAGGATGTTTCTGTATCAGGTAAAGAAACTCAACACATAGACTATTGGCCTGCACTCACACATGCAGATGATGCAGAGATGCTAGCCTCGATCAAGCAATACTGCCGAAGAGCCACTGGTTATGATCAGCTGCAAAAGGGTTCACTGAAGTGAGGCCTAGACTAAAAACGTTGGGAGTCAGTGGTCTACAATGTGCCATATTGAAGACTTTTGTAACACTTTTGATTCCCAGCTGAGTTGTTCACAGGAATGCCCAAAGTGTTGTCAAATGCATGGGGATAGTCCTGTAAAGGGATTTGGCTTTGATATGGGCCTCCTCAGACAGAGAACAAAGGTCCCTCCACTCTCCATCCATACACAGAGCCTGTACAGTTTAGTAATTGGTAATAAATAGTAATAAGTAGTAAGTAGCGAGTAATAAGTAATAATTCCTTCTGACAAGGGGGAGGGTCCTGACAGGCTTGTTTAGAGCCTGAAGAATTGCTCTATTCAGCCTGCCCCTGAAGAGAGAAGAGGACAGGAGGGCGCCCCACTGGGAAACTGCAGAGCACAGTCCTGTTGGTGAACCTGAGCTGGATGCAGTGAGCAGTACAGCTGAAGGAGTAGAGAGAGGCAACCTTGCCCACAAGCCTTCTTCATCTGGAGCTAGACTGCTATTTCCTTTCATCACAGGTAGCTCTACTCAGACTATGGCCAAGCAAGGGAATGTGACAAGTGCTAACTTATTGCCCATTTGGTGAAGCTGCTAGAACTGTGTGTTTGCAGTTAAGGCTAAGTCAGTTGCTAAGAAAACAGCTGCATTGGTTTATGCTCTTATAGCCTCTTTGCTATTTGCTACCCTCCCTCTGCCAGCAGTTACTATTCCTGTAGGAGACCTGGCAGAAAGAAATGTGTACCTGTGGCTCCGCCATTCCCTTTCACAGTCTGTCACCTTAGTGGAAACCCACGTTCTTTGGTATTGCAAGCTATATCAGGTGCATTGGGAGATAACGTGATTTTGTTTTAAACTTGGTGAGCAGGGTTTAAATAACACACTTCACATTTAAATTAACTTTAAATTTTAAATTACTTTAAAATAATTGAAAATCATGCTTTTGGTTAAACTAATGTTACTTCATTGTGAAGTTAAATCTTCAGATTCATATCTGAATACTCAGAAATGTGAGCTGTTGTGGAGTTTTTTTTTCTTTACCATGGAATTAAGAATTTGTTGCAGACAGAAGTAACAGGTTTTGGTACTGCGCCATCATAAATGTATGTTACTTGAATCTTTATTGCACCAGATCAAATGCTTCTATGCAAACCAAGAAAATGAAATCCAAGAAAATTGCCTTCATTAAGGTATAAATGAAACCATTTGCTGCACTTACAAAGACATTCCCAACCTGCTTTTGGCATAAAATGTGTCTTTTACAGCCTATCTTGGCACACACATCTCCTGCCTCCCAATTATGAATGCCTTGGGGTGACCAAGTAAGCAATAATTCCAGCTGCTCCTGACAGAAGAAGGCACTGCTGCACTGCATTATTTTTCTGATGAATGTATCTTCCCAATGAGCTGAACAGGCTTTGCATCAGCAACATCTGCAACAACAGGGATTTAGAAAGTGGGTCAGGTATACTGATGGGTTGGAGAAGGAGAATGGATGAAGGAGGGTGTGTGGGAGCACGTGTATAAATGTGGATCTACTTTTGTCTTCATATTTTCCTCCATATACCTAGCTAATTGATTCAGGTCCTGTGGCAGTAGTCACAGAGGGAGCTTTCAGTATAAAGGGCTTTATTCGGAGCCTTAGTCACCACGGCTGAAAAATCTGACTCTGTTACAGTTAATAATAATTCATTTTCTTGACTTGTATGGGGACAGCATTTCTCCTTGTAATTCCTAAACTAGTTCAGGGCAGGATCTAGGTAACACATTGATTATGCTATTTCTCCTCAGCACTGCTCTTTACTATTGGCTCTGGAATTGTGTATGTGGCAATGACAGTAGGTTGCTTGAGGTTAAAAAATGTCTAAAATAAGATGACAAATTTCAGGAGGGAAGGGACTAAAATCTGTAGACCAAGGATTACAATCAGCTAGAGAAAGAGGTAGATGGAAAACCTGTGTTGTTTTGAGTCTGGTGTTAATATATCAGGCAGCCGGGCAGGAGGACGTATAGTGAAAACATCTGCAGTACGAAGTTTGATTCCCTGGGGTGAGAAAGGAGGTGGTGGAAGCAGCAGCAGCTGCAGTCAGACTGAGAAATCTCTGCTTTTGTTGTTTATTTTAACAGCAATATTGAGCTTATGTCGTGTTGATGGCCTGGAGACTGTCTAGTTTTCTTCTCGCTGGCCAGGCAGGGCAGATTTGGAGCATGCTTCCTGGGAGCTGCCCATTAGGTTGGCTAATGCATAAACTGGAACGGCCACCTAGAGGGAACAGGGATCTTGAAGGAAGCACCTCAGCCATCAAATTTCGTCCTTTGCAGTAGCAGGGAGCCCTGTGGTAAATGTTTAGCTCAGATAAGTCAACAGAAATGCTACTCTGTGTAGTCAGGAGCCACAGAACACTTCCCCCAAACTTGTAATAACATTAAAGTCCATAATACAAAAGGTAGAACCACAAAAGCACACCACACCACAGGAAAAGAGCAGAAGAGATTGGGGCATTACCAGTGTGTTCAGACTCTAAAGTTTCAGGAGAATTTGTCCCCTAAAGAAGTCTAGACAATCCTCCAAAGTAAACAATCCCTCACGCTATTGATAGAGACCAAAACCTTCCAAGCTTTCCCTGCCAATCTGCTCTGAAAGAATTTTTTGGACCCAAACGTGGTGACCAGCTTAACCCTCAATGCCTGAGCAAGATGCATCATGATTTGGACAGGTGTTTACCCTCCACATCCATTCAGTTTTCTCACTGGCCTCTATCTTCTGAGACAGCTAACGAGGTTCTCTGTTAGTATCAATTACGGATACAGTGCTAGTGAGACACACTAGAAACTGACTGGACACAGACTTTCAGACCCATCTTATGTTGACCATTCACCCACCATTACAGAGATCTTGTCAAATCTTGTAAAAAAAATTCTGAAAATAAGCTCACTTTCTTTTTATGTTTGTTTGTTTTCCTGTTGGACCTTGCTGCAGGGTGAAGGAGAAGGGGCTCATTAGAGACTAGCACAGGAGTCTTGTTGGTTTGCTTTCCTATGTTGCCACCACATGTGTCTATCTTCTTTTTCACTGTTGTTGTCTATAGTAGCAAGGATCAGATAGAAAATCCGGCATTTCCTATGCATTTGTATACATTAAACCGCTCCAGGTGGGACTGCTGTCAAACTAGGTTAACTTTTAGACTCTTTATCATAGACGATGTCTCTTAAAATTACCCTGTGGGGTTTCAAGGCCACTGAGGGCCATGTGCTTCTGGCCTTTAAACAAAACAGAAGATGTGTAGGCATTGTAAATGAGAAATCAAGTGAAAGCTTCAGCCCATTCTTCACACCGAGAGGTTGTACATAACACTCTGGAGCAGGGCACAGCAAAGAGGGGACTGTGAAAGAATCCATTAGTAGTTATATTGTCCTGGAGCAGAAACTGGCATTTCAGTGCACAAATCACCAGGTACTTTCTAAACAGACGAACTGAACTCTGAGTTGCAAACCTTTGAAAGTCTCATGCATAGTTCCCAATAGGTGGGAAAGATTGGGTTTATAATGCATTGATATACCAAAAGTTCCATATTCTTTTTAGTGCTGAGTAGATTCTGGAAACCCCCTGAATGCAGTCCTCTTATTTACCATTTTGCTGTAACCTTTTTATTGAATTGATTTTTTTTGGACTGGTAAGGGAGAAATACTAATTAGCTCTCTCCATTTTTGATAGCTTGCCTTATTATAAAACTAATTAGTGTCTGACTTTTATTGCTGTGAGAATGAGAACACTGAAAAAAGCCTCAGAGTAGCAAAATTAAAAATATGAGATTTTTCTAATGATTCTGTGCTGGGTGAGACACTTACGTATTTCTTCCAACAAACTTTCATTTTCTTTGGTGTCCTGGTTTCAGCTGGGCTAGAGTTAATTTTCTTCCTAGTAGCTGGTACAGTGCTGTGTTTTGGATTTAGGATGAGAACAATGTTGATAACACACTAATGTGTTAGCTGTTGCTAAGTAGTGTTTATACTAAGTCAAGGACTTTTCAGCTTCCCATGCTCTGCCAGGTGCACAAGAAGCCGGGAGGGGGCACAGCCAGGAACGCTGACCCAAACTGGCCAAAGGGATATTCCATACCATATGATGTCATGCGCAGTATATAAACTGGGGGGAGTTGGCCAGGGGGTGGAGACCGCCGCTCAGGAACTGGCTGGGCATCGGTCGGCAGGTGGTGAGCAATTGCATTGTGCATCACTTGGTTTGTATATTCTTTTATCATTATTATTGTTATTATTTTCTCTTATTTTGCTGTCCTATTAAGCTGTCTTTATCTCAACCCACGGGTTTTACTTTCTTTTTAACTGATTCTCTCCCCACCCCACCGTGGTGGGGGGAAAGGGTGAGTGAGCAGCTGTGTGGTACTTAGTTGCCAACTGGGGTTAAACCACGACATTTGGAAAGGAAAAAGAAAAGGCAGTACTCTTTGGGATACTGCACTGTTACTGCACCAGTTCTTAAAACTAGCCTCTGAGAAAATGGGAGCAGTAAAGTGTAAAAGATACTCAGGGCTAGAATTGCTAAGCAAAAAATCCCGTTTGCTATCAACAGAGGTTTCTGCTTGAAAACTAATGGCATGATTATTACATTCATTCTAGTACTGAGAATAGTCATGAATTTGTTTGACATCTGAAAAGAAACCAAAGCATCCAGAATGGAACAAAAGCTCTTATTGCCACTCTGCTGCTGCAAATAAACTAAGTAATAAGGGACTAGGATTAAAGAATGTATTAATGGATTTACAAAGAAGGGTCAAAAATAGTAGCAGTGTTGCCTTTTGATGGCCAAATACTGTAATAAAAAGCAAATGGCCTTAAAGGGTCATCTTGAAAAACTGGAAGTAATCTGAGATACCTAATTTTGTTGCAGTGGGTCAAGTTATGTTAGGGGACTATATTATTGAAATTTTATTGAAAAGTTCTAAACTATAGGGATTGACCTTTGAAGAGGAATCAAACAGCTACAAGATTAAGAAGAATTATCTATATCAATATAAGTAGCCTTTTTTTAACAGGCAATATGCTGATTTGAGCTACTGATTTAGCACTTCTAAATACCAGAGGTAAGAGAATCTGTTTCAGTGATTGTGTTAGTTTTTCTATGTCTGAACTGCCACACTGACACTAGAACCGTGTCTAGACAAACCTTTAGAAATGGGTTGCTTACGTGCAGGATGCAACACACATGATGTAAAATTACATATTTTGGTTTTATGTTGCTGTTGACATTAAATGTTTGAAGACAGTTATGATTCAGGAGGGAATGTAACTGGTTTTAATGGACCACAGTTGGTTGTGAAGTGTATAATTTAATGGCATCTTTATTCCTGAATGTGTTATATACCACTCTGTATTGCTTTACATAAGTAGGCACTAAAAGAATATGTTAAAATGATGCATTTTTCTCTTTGTTTAATTTTTAACAGTATGTATGTTTATACATTTTAGGTTTATATACTTGTCAGATATTCCCTATAGTTCAGTTTATTTGTAAAACTGTACTGGCTTCTTTTCTAAAACAAGGTAGAAGTTAATTTTGATTTCTTTCCATTGTACTGCTGGCCAGCCTTGTATTTTGTGACTCATTTGGTTCCACTCTTTCTGATATGCCTGCAGAGTAAGTCTTTGTATCTGTATTCTTCTGTGTTGTCAAGTGGAGGAGACTGTGCAGTCTTGTCATCTCTACTATTTTGAATACAGTGAGCAATCACAGTCTGCATTTCCTTACCTGTTAAATCCAAAGAGACCCCCAAGAGAAAAGATGTCTTGGCAAAGAATGCCTTAGAAATTTGAATGGAGGGTGTTTCAGGAGAAAATCAGTTCTTAATGATTAAATTAAAAAATGTTCTTGGAAATAATGAATCCTTCTTCCTGCCTTGGCAGCCCGATACCAGCACACCTTGTGAAAGAGTCTACATAACTGAAAGATCCAGGACTTTGAACCACTTCCCTCAAGTTGCAAATTTTGCTTTGCAGCTGACTAAGTTTTTCTCTAATTTTCTTCCTAAAAAAATTCTCAAAAATGCTGTGTGAATTGCTTTTTTCAAAAGAGCAGTTCACATAATCCTAATATCTAACAGTGCTCCCAAAGTGTTTGATGGAGAAAAAAATAGCAGCGCACAGGCTCCCGTTCAGCTATTCAGTTGTGAATGTCTTTGCCAAAGTGAAAATGTGGCTGAAAATGGTCAAAAGGCCCTCTTGTTCAAAGTTCTCCTATTCTGTCATTTGTTTACACACTGCCATTTCTACACTGGAAACTCTAGTTTCTTTTTTTATTCATATACTGATCATATTGCAAAAGGTCTGTAGGTCTCCACGTCAAAACTCTACTCCAGCATAAAGGCTGTGCTATACTCCACGTAAGATGTACCACATCTTATGTTAACAGCGCCTTCCTCAGGTAGACCTGCCCTAGCTTTGCCTCAACTCTATCAGCAGAAACAGCTGGTGCTTTTCCTGGGTGCCTTCTTTGGAGGAAGTGGTCTTTCTAGTCCTTAAGAAGCAGAAACAGGGGTTACAGTGTTTCAGCAACACGGATAGGCTTTTCTCCTAGTTATGGGCTGGGACTTCCATTTCTTTTGCTGTGTAACCATTCAAAATCACTGGCTCATTCTCAGTCTCAAAACATGAAATGTACTCCATGTGCAGGGCACTACACCGGATGCAGGAGACGGGAGTTCCGATCCTCGCTCTCTCAGGAGTGTAGTAGGTAACTTTCAGCAAGACATTGGCATTGACTTGACCTTTCTGTACGCTATACTGTCTGTACACAAGCTGTTTTCTTCAATCTAACAATAGGGACTTTTGAAAAGTTATGTAAGAGCTGAAAATGCTAAGAGGAGTGAGCTGCTTAGCATAATTCTTGTCCTGAGAGGTGCTTATAGTTCTTGTTTATATCCTTTGATCTCAGAAAAGATGCTTTGTCACAAACTAACCTTTTTCCTCGGTAGAAAATTGTTGCTGGAGAAATAACTGGAAAGAAAAAAAAAGTTGCGACATATGTGCTGTACTGCGCCCAACTCCCAATCACCTCTGCTTCTTGGTCTTAAGTTTGAATTTGCAAGGCCAGCTTGTTGCATACGTTGCCTATTTGTAGCTGATGATGTAGTTCAGTGTTCTGAAAACTGCATGAAAACCAGATGAATCAGGACAGCCTCGAATTGCAATTGAATGTGTGTCCGTTGGATGTAACTGGTCACTTTACTTTCTGCAGGGGGGCCTAAACATTAAAACCACTTCCAGTTATCACAATAACAAGCTTTGGCATAGCTGTGCTTTTTGACCAACAGTGTACAGACAGACAAAAGGGCCATTGAACCACTTAATTTCTGCCTCTGCTATCATGAGAGAGCTGATATAGGCCAGAAGTGCCTTTTGGTTTCACGTAGCTAATACTGTCCTGAAGAGGTTAGTCCTCTCCCTATTGCTGCTTCGTTTTTCCTGAAAGACAGAGGAGTAGTAAGCCACCTAACTGAAACCGATTCTCTAATCTACATGGCAGTATTTACATTATTTAAAACATGTTACCGTTAAAAAAATACTTTGTTCTGGGTGTGGGCTGGTGACATCTGTTTGCTTCCTGCCTGTGCCTAGTCTCTGTATCCCAGCCATGACATCAACTATTACAGTCCCTGCTTAACAGCAATTGCATTTTACCTCAGACTTCTTTAGCCATAACAGGTCTTCGCACAAATACAAGAAATAGTGCTCATTGCAGTGAAATTGTACAAGGTCACATCAGATATGAAGATGGCTCAAAGAAGCTTTTTTTTCTCCTTGAATGCAGTTTCATGATGCTTGGTGTACACTCTACACAGAATTCTACATTTGCCATGCAAGTGAGTGTTGGAGTAATTTCATTTGCAGAACCCACAGGCTACTTTTTTGCTAAATAACGTTCCTCAGTATGGTTCTGAAATTGCCTGCTGCTTTGTATCCTTCTGAATGTTATGTGGTCCATGACGCTTGTTTTGCAACAGGAGAGAATTCATACAAAATCTGTCTTGAATTGATATAAACTTCATTCTTTTCCTGAATGTTAGAGAGACGGGAAGCTCATGCATTAGGCCTCCGTACTTAATATGGTTACATGCTCTGGAAGACAATGTAGATGTGTTCCACTTACACTCTGTGGTATCTGTATCCGCTTCCAAACAGTACCACGCAATGCCCTGCATTGGGTGGAGTGTTAGACTTGTTCGAGTGCATTTCTCGCGCTCATGTTACCTTCTGGTGGCTGCAAGTTACAAAGAACAAAAATCCTGGTTCTAGAAACAATATTCATGCCTTTTATTTTATGGCTTGCTAATGTGACAATTACAGCTTTTGCCACAAAGGTATTTCAGGATGGCATATACTTAGCCTGCTCAAAATTTCCTAGTTTTTATTCTTTTGGAAAATCACGAGAGATTTTTTTTTTTTAGGTGGGGAACAAACATGCAAGCTACTTCATGTGGAAAACCAGATACACAGGGTTTTCTTAAGATTCCTGACACTAAAAAACTTGAAAGTGGAGAGTTTGCCCCTTCTCTGCTTCATCACCTCTACTGTTGTGCTCTTCAGAGTTTATTGTCTCAAGAATATCTAGTGAAGCCTGATTCAAAAGTATCTGTAAAAGATTTTGGAAAAGAGCCATTGTGGGGGAGTCTAATTGAAGCAGCTGACTGATGAGTGAAACCCTGTCTTTTTACTAATTGCATCTTCAACTTTTGTAATCTTCATACATGGATTTTATCTCCTAACTTCCAAGATAAACCAAGGACTGATCTTTCATCTGTTCTGCCAGCACATATGATCATCTGTTACAGCCCTGTGCATGATAGCACTCTGGCTGCAGCAGTGTGTAGCTCCGTGTGGGCCACGTGCCAAACACCCAGCCTTGAGGAAGAGCCTGCAGCTTGCCTTGAGCATTGTGTTACTTTTGCTACTTCTTTAGCAATATCCAAGCTTGCTAGTTTAAAGATAGCTCATACATGCCCACACTAGCTGCAGTGACCACAGTAGAGCAGTATCTGGTGTTTCTCTAATTTTTCTCTATCCCTCCTCTGTGATCCCCTTTCTCTTTCTATGCTTAAAATCGAATGTTAAGATTCTTGCATTTGAAAAAAAAAAGAAAATAAAAAAGCTATGTGCACTTCTAGTATCTTTTTTTTAATTAAAAAACATCAAGTACAGACACATAGTAAGGATGAAAACACCTTGCTTTTATTAGCCATTTTTCCCTAGGCTTCTCTGTCTAGAACACAATGAAACAGGCAAATGTGAATTATATGGCTATCAAAAGATTTTGGTAATGTTATAAACCATAAGAATGAAGCTTGTCTAGTCTTTTTCTTTGTAATCAATGAGATCTTGAGATAAAGTTAGTCTGAGATTTGAAATATCCTCATTTGTTGCAATTCTTGAACATGACTACTTCTGCTCCCTCTTTTGTCTGCCTGATTCAAACAGCAAACAGAAGCCCTGCTCTAATCAATCGTTCGTCCTATTTTTAATTTGCAGGAGAGATTTAATCCCTCTGAATTACAGAAGGGGCAAGTGACTTCATAAACCTGAGTAATGAGATTTGTTAAGCATTATTTTATCATGAGGATCTTTCCTAGAGCACATATCTACCCCAGGAAAATATTTGATTAAAACATAATGGGTGAAACAGTATGCTGATTCCTAAATCCTGCAAGGTTCCTCCTCCTATGAGGTTTTAAATTCTTTCGCCTCCCACCAAAATCAGCATTGGAGAAGGGATATGACATGACCTGGTTTGCCAACAGTGATTAAAGGAGAATGTACAAGATGTATCAGTTATTCAAAAACAGTATTACAGTTTTGAGATCAGGCACCTCAGGTAGTCTACCCTTTAATAATGTACGTTGCAAGGCTTCTTTTGTTAAACATGGGAATAATAACAGATCTGTAATTATCATTATTGACTTGAATCAACAAAAGTCAGTTGTGCTGGTTTTGGTTGGGGTAGAGTTAATTTTCTTCATAGTAGCTAGCATGGGGCTATGTTTTGGATTTGTGCTGGAAACAGTGTTGATAACACAGGGATGTTTTCGTTACTGCTGAGCAGTGCTGACACACAGTCAAGGCCTTTTCTGCTTCTCACACCACCCCACCAGTGAGTAGGCTGGGGGTGCACAAGAAGTTGGGAGGGGACACAGCTGGGACAGCTGACCCCAACTGACCAAAGGGATATTCCATACCATATGACGTCATGCTCAGCATATAAAGCTGGGGGAAGAAGAAGGAAGGGGGGGATGTTCGGAGTGATGGCGTTTTGTCTTCCCAAGTAACCAATATGCATGAGGGAGCCCTGCTTTCCTGGAGATGGCTGAACACCTGCCTGCCCATGGGAAGTAGTGAATGAATTCCTTGTTTTGCTTTGCTTGCATGAGCGGCTTTTGCTTTACCTATTAAACTGCCTTTATCTCAACCCACGAGTTTTCTCACTTTTACCCTTCCGATTCTCTCCCCCATCCCACCGCGGGACAGGGAGTGAGCGAGTGGTGAGTGCTTAGTTGCCGGCTGGGGTTAAATCATGACATCAGTCTTGAAAGGTTGCATGTTCAAGGGTTATAAATTCCCCTATTTGGATTCCCCTACATTTTTTCTCAAGAAAATATAAATGTGATTTAATAGATTTAAATACACAACATGGGTATCTAAACTGGGTCTACGAAACCACAGAAGACTTGCCAGCAATTTGAGTGAGCTTCTGTTTGAGCAGCAAGTGGGGATAAAGCTAGCAACATGAGGTTGCCACAGGCCTGAGCGGGATGTCCAGCCCAGGCCTGCAGTGGAGTGGTGGGATGTCTTTTCAGTGCCTCTGACTCTTTAGGCTGCTGTTGTTGTCTCCTGCTCATCCTGCCCCTGGCACCACCAGCAGGGACAGCAGTGGGTTCTGGTATTTGACAGCTCCGTGCCCTGCCTCCTAAGGATGCAGAGGCTTTTGCTGCTTGTGAACTGCTCCCCGTGCTTTCCTCCACCTAGACTCTTCATAGCATGTGCGACCTTTGCACATCTGAATATGTGATGTCCAAAAGAAGATATGGCCTATGTGTGTCTCAAGGGAATGACATTTGATCACCTCTGATATGCAGAATATAATCTCTGGAAAGCGTGCTGTAGCCATATTTTGCTGCTTAAATTCAGTATTCCTTCTGCTGGCTTTGTCGTCTCTGCTGATGCCTTTAGGGTCTGAGCCTCACCTACTGATGTTTTGTTGTTTTGAGCCTTGATGTTCTGAACAATGTGTTGTGCCAGCCAGCTAGTGTAATATTGTTCCTTTGAAGACATCAGATGCTGCAACTTGAGAGCCTAACTACTTCTTCACTTTACTGTGTAGAATGATCAGTCTTCACCTTTGGTTGGCCTCCAGTAGCACAGCAACGTTATTCCTCTAGGCATCAAAAAGGTAATGAATGCCCTTCAACCTCTTAATGCTTTTTCTTCCCTGTCTCAGTTACCAGCACTAGACTACTAATGTTTGAGTTCCATAGGTGATGTTGATACCAACAGAGGTAACCATGACACTTCAATTATTAATGCCCCAGGATCTGATTTTCACAAGCGCATGGATCCTGCAGCTTTTGTTTACTCCATTTGGAGTTGGGAATTCTTTGTAATTCTAAAAATGGAGCCCACAGCTTCTCCTGGGGAAAAGGCAGAGAAAGAGCTAAGACCCTACTTTATGCACCTTCCAGGTTAGATTTGCAAAGTATCTGGTAATTTTGAAAGCTTCCATATTTAAGACCATCTAAAGGGCCTGGCATTTTTCTAAATAATTTCTAGAAGTTAGAACCGTTCACAGGGTGTTAAGGTTTGCATACCAAAATTAGGCAGTTCAAAATCTTTGAGTCTCTTTTGGATAAAATTGTTTTCTTGTTTGGAAAGCACCCTTGTTTTGAATTTCGGGGTAGCAGAACTGAAAAAACGTTTACGTGCTAACTCCAAAATGAACTCTCCCTCTCCCACTTTATTCTTTCTTCCTTCAGTTAAGGAATGTATTATTATTCTACTGTTCTGCTTTAGCTATTTGTTTACGGCCATTGGTTTTCTGCATAGTTTAGATGAGGTTCGTTACTTGATAAAAAGGTTGTGTCTTCATATAACAAACTTCAAGGAGGGGGACAGGTGATGAGAACAGAAAGTGCACTGAGGTGAACATTGCCGTATCAACTTTGTGAGCAGAAGAGAGAAGATGCAGGTTCACATCCTGGCAAATACAACAATTTAAGAAGAATGTTAGTTCATTAATGTTTAAATGTAGTTCTCAATAGTTTATGTGCAACACAATTCAGTTGTGTCATCCTGGCTGCTTTCAGAGAGGTAGGTATTACTTGTCAGTGTCAAACCTTTTAGTCTTCATTGCATACCACAGCTCATTATGGGGGATCATAGCTTCAGGTGAGGTAACTTAATTCATTTATACACAAGCTGGGCAATAAATCCATAAATATTTAAAACTGATGTATATTTACTAGTGTAATATTGCATATAGAATTAGTTGTCTGGTTTGTCTGCCAATGTTTCAAAGCTTGCAGCCTAATTATCATGTTACCTAAGTCTGATGGCCAGTGTTTTTAATGGATTCATGCTTCTGCCCTTTCCTTCAGCTTCTCCTTAAGCTCTTCTGAGCACCTGTGTGACCCAGATGAATTGAAATCTTGTCAGCTTAGTGCACTGACAAATGAAAATAGGTGACTAATGTTGATTGTCTTTTGATATTTCATACTCTGCTTGCCAAGAATGTCTCGTGTACTGCGATCACTTAAAATCCTACACACTCAGGATAGTCATGTTTTTCACAGAGACTGATTGCAGTCAGTTGACAAAGAATATAATCTTGAGCAGATGCTCACAAGTAGCCACCCCTTCTTATATTTACTTAGTACAACAAGAAATAATGAAGTAAGACCACAAAGGACCATTTAGTCATATGATCTGATCTCCTCTGTATTCTTGTGTTCCCCAGGGCTCAGTTTTGGGGCTGGTCTTGTTCAATATCTTTATCAATGATCTGGATGAGGGGATCGAGTGTACCCTCAGTAAGTTTGCAGGTGACACCAAGTTGGGCGGGAGTGTTGATCTGCTTGAGGGTAGGAAGGCTCTGCAGAGGGACCTGGACAGGCTGGATTGATGGGCCGAGGCCAATTGTATGAGGTTCAACAAGGCCAAGTGCCGGGTCCTGCACTTCGGCCACAACAACCCCATGCAGCGCTACAGGCTTGGGGAAGAGTGGCTGGAAAGCTGCCCAGCAGAAAAGGACCTGGGGGTGCTGGTTGACAGCCGGCTGAACATGAGCCAGCAGTGTGCCCAGGTGGCCAAGAAGGCCAATGGCATCCTGGCCTGTATCAGAAATAGTGTGGCCAGCAGGAGTAGGGAAGTGATCGTGCCCCTGTACTCGGCACTGGTGAGGCTGCACCTCGAATACTGTGTTCAGTTTTGGGCCCCTCACTACAAGAAGGACGTTGAGGTGCTGGAGCGTCTCCAAAGAAGGGCAATGAAGCTGGTGAGGGGTCTGGAGAACAAGTCTGATGAGGAGCGGCTGAGGGAACTGGGGTTGTTTAGCCTGGAGAAAAGGAGGCTGAGGGGAGACCTCATCGCTCTCTACAACTACCTGAAAGGAGGTTGTAGCGAGGTGGGTGTCAGTCTCTTCTCCCAAGTAACTAGTGATAGGACGAGAGGAAATGGCGTCGAGTTGCACCAGGGGAGGTTTAGACTGGACATGCAGAAAAATTTCTTCACCGAAAGGGTTGTCAGACATTGGAACAAGCTGCCCAGGGAAGTGGTTGAGTCCCCATCCCTGGAGGTATTTAAAAGACGTGTAGATGCGGCACTTAGGGACATGGTTTAGTGGGCATGGTGGTGTTGGGTCGACGGTTGGACTCGATGATCTTAGAGGTCTTTTCCAACCTTAATGATTCTATGATTCTATGATTCTATGTCATTAAATTTCATGCATGTACAAGCACTGAGGGCAGTAACCTGCATTTGGCTACAACCTGTCTTCCAGAAAGACATCATGTCCTGGTTGGGGGACATAAAAACATTAAGAATTTCTTGGTGCCCTTGTTAGCTTATTCCAGTGATGTATTGTCACCTTAAGAAGAAAAATTGTGTGCTTCATTTGAATTTGTCTGACTTCAGTTTCTACCACAGCTTCTTGTTATGCAATTCACCGCTAGGTTAAAGAGCCCTTCAGAATTCAGTATTTTTTTCTCTATAGAGGTACTTATATGCTGTAATCAAGTCAATCTTTTTGATACGATAAACAGATTGAGCTCTTTAAGTCTCACTTAGCAGCATTTTTCTTCGATTCTCAAATCACATTTTCAGCTCTTAATCTGTCCCCTCTCCAATTTTTCAACCTTTTTTTTTTCAAAATATGGGCAGGAACACAGTATACAAGATTGATCTCATCAATGATATATCCAGAGATAAAACTATCTCCCCTACTTCCTACTCCCCTGATGCAGATTAATCCTGTTACCAGTGTCAGAGGAAGCGTTTATGATGAGTTGGTGACTACAACCCCTGTATCTTTTTCAGCAAGTGCCATTTCCCTCTCAGTACACAGCACCTACAATCCTTCATGCTTGTTACAGGGATTTAGTTATAGTAAATGTATTTTGCTTGACAAGGCCCAGTTTGCCACTCAATTCAAACTACTTCCTGTGGTTGCTTGGTCCTTATTACCTTTACCATTTCTCTTCTCTTTGTGTAATTTTCAGATGTGACCCCCTTTTCACAGAAACATACCCGTTTGATGAAGGTTCCTTACTGTCAGCTACTTTTTGTCATCAGTCATTTAGGCAAGTCTTAGTCAATTCAGCATGTGCTACAATGATATCATGGGGTACGACATTTTCTTTTGGACTGTCTTAAAGGTCTGAATCATCACTATGCACTTAACCATATGAGCAATCTCATCAAAGAATGAATTTAGAGAAGTTGGATTAGACCTGATCTTCATAAAAGAGATTGGAATTATTTCCATTCCTTTCTTTGAAATCTTTTTAAATGAAATCTGTTATTCCCATTATTATTTGGGGTTCTGATGTTGGCCCGTATTTTCCTGTCATTGCAATTGCCCTTTTTTGACTACTGGTATAACATTAGCACCCCTTTGGAATTTCACAAGTATTCCAAAGTTTACTAAAACAGGTGAAAGAGCCCAAGTATCTATTCTGGAACTGGGAGTAAAAGTTATCTAAGTTTGCTTATAGGAGAATGGTCATGATTCCTATCTTTCTTAATTAGTAGCAGGCTGGAGCCTTCATAGTCCCCTTGAGATCCATCTACCTGTTTCTTTTGTAGCACAGAAGCACTTATTGAACATATTTACATTTTCCACATCAGCACACTACATTTACTGATGGGCCAGAATCACCACTGGATTTTCTTTTATTCCTAACACACTTAAGATGTCTCATTTGTCTAGCTCTCACAACCACAGTTTTTTTCCTGCCTATTAACTTCCCTTATCAATTTTTGATATTGTAACTTGTAATTTATATCAGCTGTAATTTATATGATTTCTCTTTGTTTTCCATTTTATTTCTAACTGCCACCTTTGTGCTTTTATGGGAAAGTTGCTGCCTTCTGTCACTGCAAAATCATAGTGGTTTGGCCATTTAAGAGAGTCCTTAAGAGACCCTTTTTTCGGTGTTCTCACCTTTTTGCCCTGTCAGTTCCCCTTACTGTTCTTCTCAGTTTGTGGAAATTAGCTCTTTTGAAGCAGCGGAAATACATAGTTTCGATTGGGGCTGTCCTTCATTTACCACGACGAATGCAATCAGGCCATGATTGCTTGTTCCCAGGCACCTACGAACTTTTAATTTAGTGATATCTACCATTTTTATCTATCACAATGAGGTTCAAATACTTACCTCTTATGGCTTCGTAGAGGCTGCAGTTGAAGCTAGGAAAGGGCTACTTTTGTTTCCTCACAAACAAGGAAAATTAGGATACTACGTGTGAATAAATGTTTGATTCACGCCTCAATATTTCACCAGCTTCCAAAAATCTTTGCCAAACTTAATCAGACCTTAATTTTAATGGAAGGCATGTGCTTTTGGGGGCTTTGGTAGTTAATTTTTGGACACTTTCAGACCTTCCTGTGACAATAGCACTAACACCTTTTGCCAAAAAGAAAGCTTGTTTTTTTAAAGGTAGCAATTACGCGGAAGAAAGGGGATGAGAATTAAGAAAGCCTGTGTCGCGTTGAATGGGGCTGGTGTCCTGGAATAAACTGGAATAAGGAGGTGAGCCACAACTCACTTGCGAGGCCTTAAAATAGCCCTTAACGGCCGGTGGTGCCAGGCCGGGCCTTGATGAGCAGCAGCGCGCCGGCAGGGAGGCGCGGGCCGCGCAGCCAGCTAGCTGCCCGCAGGGTCGGCCTGACTGCGCCTGCCGCCGCCGCTCACCCCCGGGAAGGGTTTTTAAGGCACCGGGTCAGGCTTTTGAGGCACCGAAACAAACCCTGTCACAAGCAGCGACGGCAACGAACCCCCGACTTCGGGACTAAGGGCAGCTCCCGAGCATTAAAAACTCCCTCCTTATTTATCGCGGCCTCCCCGCCGCCGGTCCCCACACACGGGGGGGGCAGCCGGGCAGGGAAACCCTGCGGGCGGCTCCCCCCTCCGCTGCGCCCGGCCGTGCCCCATCACCCCCACCCCCGCCGGAGGAGGTGGCTGGCGGCGGGCCAGCGGCACCGAGGGTATTAATAGGCGGCCCGGAGACAGCGGCCGGGCGGCGGCAGGCTCGGCTCGGCAGAGGACGGCTCGGCGCGGGAGCGGCCAGGGCCACGCCGCGGAGGTGCCTCCCCTCCTCTCCGGTCCGCACCCGGCTCCCACCGCGAAGGCGTGATGGAGGGTAAACGCTGCCGGGGCTAGAGCCGCCGCCTTGTCCCTCCTCTCTCCCTGCTTCAGCGGGGCTGCGGCCGCCGGGGCGGCGCCGTCTCGGCCGGGCGGCGGGGCTCCGGGAAGAGGGAAGCGCCTCGCTCTCTGCCCCGCTCGGGGTTTTTAACCCCTTTCCCTGCCGGCCGCCGGCTTGCGGGCGCTCCCGGGGCCTCCCCGCCGTGGCTACCACCGGGCCCGGGGAGGAGAGGGACCTCGGGGCTGAGGAGGGAGGCAGGGTCGGCTCGCAGCCGAGGTGCGGGAGGGGTAGGGCTGCCTTCGTGGAGGGCTCCCGCCGGTTCAGACACTTCCCCAGTAACGTGTGGAGATGAGCAGAAAGGCTGCCTGTTGAATATCTGTCTATAACCTCCTTGTGTTAAAGTGCAGCAGTAATGTAGCCAGAACGGTTTAATAAGGTGTAGAGTTTGCAACAATTATTATAAAGGCATTGCAGCACAGTATTTTTGTTGAAATAAATGATCTTTAAAGAGTGGTACTTTTTTTTTTTTTTTTTTTTTTCCCCCCAGGCACCAGAATAAAACAGTGATTTGCTTTGGAGCAAAAGGTCTCAGGAAGGGAGAAGTTAATCCTGTTTTATAAATGTATGATCAAGTTAACTTGTTTGCCTGCATTAACAGGAAGGCCTTGCATCATTATGTAATGAAAAATAAAAGTTGATTATATGTTTATGAAAGTTGGGAACATGGAAGACCTATGGCTAATACAATAACGGGACTTCCTCAGAAACTTGGAAAATGAGAAGCGGTTAAATTTTGGTACGCTTAGGCTTTAGGTATGCCATTATTTCCAAGGTTAAGAAATGAGGAATTCCATGGTCTTGTGAGTGGAAACTGGTTGCTAAGTCAGAGAATAGTAAAAGTGTTTCCAGGCGGCAGTCCCCCCTCCCACAAGATCAGTATTCTTGATGAGAGTTTCTCCACCTATCCCAAATTGGGAATCTCTTAGGAAAACAGTCAAAAAGGCTTGGGATCTAGTAGGTTTCTTCTAGTTTTACCCTAAGCATGGATGAGACACTAAAAAAGTTCTTACTTCCAGGTTGAGAAAGTCTCCTAGCTTGTCTCCAAAAGTTCAGTGTCTAGCATTCATGGGTGACCTAAGTTATTAGCACTCTATTGGTGGAAAATCTCCAAACAAAAATAATATATTTGAAATTGAGAGAATATAAGAACTCCAGAAACTTAATATTTAAGGACAATGATTCCCTTTTTCTTAATTTGCTGTAAATTGAATGATCTTTGTAAAGTTACATGACAACTCTAGTATGCAGTAGATATGTTCTAGAGTGCACAGTAGCTTAAGGCTGTACTGTATGAGTAGCGGCAGCAGTACTGTATGAGTGGCAGCAGCTCCAAAAGTGATTCCCTTCAGATGCAGCTTATCTTAATATCCTCTGCCAAGACAACACCAAAGATAAGCTTCTAGCGGTCACTGAGACTGAGATCCTGGTGTTCCCTTCAGCTGAGTGTTCTTGTTCAAATATTGCTCAAAGTATGCTGCCAAAAGTCCAATTTCCTTCCAAAATCATTGGCTTGTGCTGGTAAGACAGAATGAGTCTAGTGATAATATGGTCCCCAGCCTTGTTGCTGCAGGTTTTTCAGTCCCTCTGCCTTCCTTGTGAGTAGCATCTGTAACTTCCACCTACTTTCCTCTCATCAGAAATCCTTTATTCTCCCTGTCCCCTCTTCTTCCCTTTACCTTTGGTGATTTGCTGTGTTTTCTGCCTGGTGAATGAACTTCACATCAGTGGGATGGTGAAGGAAGTTGGGCTGCTCTGTAGCCTTCGCTGGGGATGTTGATTGTAGCCTGATTATTTGTGGATTTAGGTGACTTGGGATCTGGGGAAAGATTTTGCTCCGTATTCAGAGCCATTGGAGAAAGGAGGCTCAGGTTCCTGAGGTGGTAAGGTCTTTGCTGCCTCCTGAAAGCTTTTTTTCTAGCAAGTGTGCATCCACGCTTAAAACCAGGTCTTTCTGGGCTGCTATGTGCAGTCTTTCTCCTTTCAGTAGTGATTTTATGTGCTCTTAACTGGATCTTGTTAAGGTTGTATGGGAAAACATCTGGGAGAGAAAGGCTGAAGGGCACTTGCCTGTTGCAGCAGTAGTGTTGTGTTTGCTTTGCACAACTGGAGCAGCTGGCAAAGTGGACACAGTTGCAGTGGAGACTTGGATGTGTTTCCCAGTGCACAGAGTTATCCTTGCAGTGGCTGCTGTGGCTGTGAACACAGTGGGAGCGCTCTTGGGCAGTGACATTGATTTTTAACACCCTTAATGTATCTGAAAGTGAGTGCTTGTGAGGTTCATCTTGCTTGTTGCTAATTGAGCCTAATTTCTCTCAGACGTTATCACCACTGTCCACAAGGGCAGCCTTACTGACTGTGCAGGGATGGGTAAGAGGATTCTTTAGGCTATGCCTCCACTAACACAAAAGATAGCAAAATCCCATGTGTGAGTGGGGACCAAGTTGTAGACTCCTACTCCTAGCTGTGGAAACAGGTCTTGACTGCATATATCCTTCAGTCATTTGGCACCAGGATAGCTTTCGAAGATTGTTTTGGCAGGGAGAAAGCCTGGAGAATTCTGTATTTGGAGAAAAAAAAAGGTGAGATGTTCCCTTGTGGGGCATAAAGGCTGAGTCTGTTAAGCAGAGTCTCAAGCAAATTGTTACTAGCTCATCAAGTACAACAAACAGAGTTGGAGCTGGAAACCACAAGAGGAAGGGAGCAGCCAGCATTTATGCAATATGCTGCTTTTTTAACTTCTGAATTGCTGGCTGCTCAGTGTGTATATGTTAAGTTTGGGGCGTTACGTTCGCATCTGCCAGCAAACTGGGGAGATGAGTCAGCAAACATTTATTTCATGTAAGATGTTCCTGTGTTGCCATCTGAAACAGGTGTAATGTGAAGCATGGTAAAACATACTGGAAGTTAGGGTGACTTTAAGGCTCTGGTAATGTGACACTCGGGTTAGTATTTTGGTCAGAGCAGAAGGATAAGATCTCTCCTGTGTCTTAAAATCTGATCTGATAAAAAAGATACTAGGATCTTTGCTAATATCACTTCATCAGAGGAAGGGAAACATAGGTTTGCAAGAAATGAAGTTTGTGTCAAATAAAACCTGTGTGAGTGCATTCATTGTGCTTTAAAATTAATAAGAATTTTCTTGGCAGTTAATGAACGTTTAGTGAAGAAGCTTAATTTGACATTTGAGAAGTTCAATAAATAATTTTTCCTTTCTTGATTAAGGCATCTTTTAAGCTGTCACTTAGACAACCAAGAATTGTCAATTTTTAATGCATTGGGAGATCTTGTTGCATACTGATTCAGCTATTATTGCCTATTAAACAGTTTAGATTTCACGTGCCTTAATTTCCCTGACCTTGATTATTTTAAGCAGCCTGCTTGTATAAAGACCATTTGTATTTGCTCATTTGCTCATGGCTTGGACAGGCGTACTCTTCGCTGGGTAAAAAAACTGGCTGGATGGCTGGGACCAAAGAGTTGTGGTGAATGGAGTTAAATCCAGTTGGTGGCTGGTCACGAGTGGTGTTCCCCAGGGCTCAGGACTGGGGCCAGTTCTGTTCAATATCTTTATCAATGATCTGGACGAGGGGATCTGAGGGTGCCAGAGTGTACCCTCAGTAAGTTTGCAGGTGACACCAAGTTGGGCGGGAGTGTTGATCTGCTCGAGGGTAGGAAGGCTCTGCAGAGGGACCTGGACAGGCTGGATTGATGGGCCGAGGCCAATTGTATGAGGTTCAACAAGGCCAAGTGCCGGGTCCTGCACTTCGGCCACAACAACCCCATGCAGCGTTACAGGCTTGGGGAAGAGTGGCTGGAAAGCTGCCCAGCAGAAAAGGACCTGGGGGTGTTGGTCGACAGCCGGCTGAACATGAGCCGGCAGTGTGCCCAGGTGGCCAAGAAGGCCAATGGCATCCTGGCCTGTATCAGAAATAGTGTGGCCAGCAGGAGTAGGGAAGTGATCGTGCCCCTGTACTCGGCACTGGTGAGGCCGCACCTCGAATACTGTATTTGGTTTTGGGCCCCTCACTACAAGAAGGGCGTTGAGGTGTTAGAGCGTGTCCAGAGAAGGGCAATGAAGCTGGTGAGGGGTCTGGAGAACAAGTCTGATGAGGAGCGGCTGAGGGAACTGGGGTTGTTTAGCCTGGAGAAAAGGAGAAGTTTAGCCTGGAGAAAAGGGGAGACCTTATCACTCTCTACAACTACCTGAAAGGAGGTTGTAGCAAGGTGGGTGTTGGTCTCTTCTCCCAAGTAGCTAGTGATAGGACAAGAGGAAGTGGCCTCAAGTTGTGCCAGGGGAGGTTTAGATTGGATATTAGGGAAAACTTCTTCACCGAAAGGGTTGTCAGACATTGGAACAAGCTGCCCAGGGAAGTGGTTGAGTCCCCATCCTGGAGGTATTTAAAAGACGTGTAGATGTGGTGCTTAGGGACATGGTTTAGTGGTGGACTTGAAAGTGCTAGGTTAACAGTTGGACTCGATGATCTTAAAGGTCTTTTCAAACCTAAATGATTCTTTGATTCTATTTCCATAAGCGTTTATTACATGTTCAAGACACAAAAAATGGACACATTGCAATACATGTCTTTGTATTTCTCTGACTCCCCCCCCCCGCCGCGGTCAGATTTGGGATAGTCAGTCCTCATGCTCATCCCAAATGTTTACAGAAACTACGTCTTCAGGCTTTGCAAAAATCAAAAGTTAAATTTCTTACGGCCTTTTTTGCCTTGTCTCGTGTCACAAACTGTAGAGGTTGTTGGAGGTAGTCGTTTGTAAAGCATTGATAGCTCAAGGATACTCAGTAGGACATGGCTAAATTGGGGCCATTTCCCCCCTTTTTTATTCTCCCATCTGTGCACATAAGTTATCTTACTTTAACATTAATGGGGTTTATACATGTGCAATGAGGGAATAATGAATTTAAAAGGCAAATGGTTGTTTCTGTTGATCATTATTGTCAGGGCTAGTCTAATGGTAATAAAAGATTACTTTGACCTGGTTCAAATGTATATATGTCCACCTCTATTACTGTTTCTTGAGTATTTGTAATCTTGATTTTTTTCTTTTTTAAATGAAAAACTTGTCAAGTGTCAGCAAATAGAGGTATCTTTAAAGAAAAAGTCACTGGACCAGAGGTTTTTCAGTGCCATAAATATGATGAGGAAAGTGGTTCTTAGTGACCAAGGTCTTTTGTCAGTGAAGTAGCTACTCAGTTGCTATGCATCTCACTTTATGTAAGCTGGAAAGCCTCATAAATATGATGTTATCCATTGGCAGGTGTCAGGGTTTCAATAGGAAAGGTTGCCTCATAAGCAGCTTGGCATCCCTCCGCTAGTTACACTGCAAGACAGCTTGTGTCTCATTGAGCTTCTTACACTCATTTTTCTCAAGCAGACCTACTCCATTGTTCATTGAGCCCCCTTTGGGGCCAATATATCATGTTAAAAAGCTGTTACACCTGCCTGAAGGAGAAAGAGCAAGCAACAAATGCTGTATGTACGTGGTATTTGGTTGCAGTGCTGACACTGATCTCAAATGACTGATTAAGGTTTTGGCATGGTCAAAAAAACCCAAAAGAAGTTATCCATCTTCTGCCTTCCTTAGAGGAAAAATGGAAAATTGGGATCATGGGTGAAGTCAGATTGTAGGTGGTGTGGGGACTCTGGGCCTCTTTCAGCTGCCTTGCTGGGGGAGGGATCACATGGTCTCATTGGTGAGCTCTAACATGCATAGCATGGTCAGATCTGTGCTTCTACCAGGCATCATCCAGGCTGTTGCCCTTGAAAAGGACTGCCAGTGTCTTCTGCTGGGACTTGCCACTGTGTATTGTCACCCAGCAGCTTGGCCTCTTGCAGCTCAGGAGTGGTTTCCCAAAGCCACATAGGAAAATCAAGGCAAGCACGATCTGAAGTGATGGGTCCAGAGCCCTGGTGGGTCCCTCATCTGTGTGACTGGTCTCTGCTGATCTGACCAGCAATGTTATAATAGTCTGTGCAAGGCAGCTTGCTCCATTTTGAAAGTGGATTGAACTACTTTGCTATACATAATATGCTAATAAATTATGAATGTCTATGTAGGAACTAGTTCAGAGGACCTAGTGGGCTGGAAAGTTACATCCCGATTTATTATGCACGAGCTTCCCTGTGTTAGTAACTAAGGGCATATCTCGGAACAATGTTGTAGACATGAATTAGTGAGCAGTAATTGGAAATCCTTTGTAGGAAACAGAAAATGTGGAAGCGTTTATGATGTTAAGAAAAAGTGAGAGGAAAAAAAAGTTGTTTTGACTGTAACTTGAATGTACAGGTAAAACTTCCTAAAATGAAATTTAGACTTTTCACCTATTTTTACATTTTAACTTGCATTGAATCCCAGAAAACTCAGTTTTAGTAAATTACTGCTTTCTTAGTTGATTTTTGAAAGACTGGATTTAAAAATTGTTTTTATGTTATGACTAAAAATATAGTTCTTGCATGAAATTACAGGCTGTCGTGGACTCTTTTAAATCAAGTTGCAGGACTTCCATTTGGAAAAAAACCCCAACTGTATTTTCACTTCAACTTTTTCCAGCGGGAAGCAGTGAAATCTCAGGGATTCTTTATATTCTATGTGGGTCACACATATATTCATCACTTCTGTCTGAACTCAGCCTCCTGAAGTTGTTAACTTTGCTATCCCGTGCACAGTGCCTGTGATTGACTTGGATGTTGCAAATATATTCACTTTCCCCCAGAAAAAGGAGCGTTCATTAAATGTTCATTATCAATGTGCAACTTCTAATTAAAATAAAAGCCGTTTTGTTTCTCACATGCTCCCTACACTGTTGGCAGATGTTAAAAATTAGAACGTGAGCTGAGAGAATCTCATTGGGGTCAGGGAGTTGGGATTTCCATTTCATAGTTGGCATCTGCCGTTTCTCAGTTTCTCATCAAGGTGAATTCCAATTCTCTACAGCCTTTCTTCCTAATTGGAAATGTTACAGCATGAATCATTCCTGCAGTTACTTGGTTAGGGCACCGAGAAGTCATTATTAAATATTATCATCAGTTCCTGAGGTTTGGCTGCATAAAAATTCCTGATTCTTGTTTCTTAACTTTTGTCTGTGGTTTTTTTGTTGTTGTTGGTTGTTTTTTTTTGTTGTTGGTGGTGGTGGTTTTTTTTTTTTTAGCATATCCTGCCAAGTACTATTGTGTATAGCAAGTGCTTGGCACACAGTGAATGGGCACAACATGTCATGAGCGTTCAACTAAGAAGGGTGCTCCCCAGGACTCTGGAAACATCTCTGAAAGCAGAACCTCTGTCCTCGCACAGACCTTTCATTCCCTGTCAGATATGTGTCACTAGGGCTCCTCTCCAGGTTTCCCTCTCTCTTCCCAACCTTTCCTTTCAGAATGGGAAATTCAGGTGTGGGATGGAGAATAGGACCCGTTTGTTGTAGTGTTGCCGTTCAGTGCTAGCAGTGTGCTCAAAGAGTCTATTGAGAGGCCTTTGAGACCGGACACAAGCACTTTTGTTTTCCTCAGGTCCTGCTCTATAAAGGTCACGTTTGCATTTTCACAGTTGGAGGATTCCTGTGTGTGGGGGGCTGTTGCAGACCTTCTGAAGGGAAGCACTCAGCGTGTTCCCTGTCTACAGGCCTTGGTCCATAAACCTGCAAAACAGGAACACATAGTATAGGGACAATTGCACAAGCCCTGCCATACCCATGCCTACTTTTTTTCCATGTGGATGGCTTTGTCAGGACACCAAGATAACATATGTACTGGATTCTAAGAAATCTGCATCTCCTTTACTTGGCAAGAGGCCTGGGAAATCAGTTTACTAAGAAACAATGTATTTTGCCTTAAAACTGGAGTGGCTTTACTTCAGTCATAGACATACAGAAAGCCGTGATTAAAGAAACAAAAATGTCTTTAAAGATTATGTATGCCAAGGGACTCACATAGCTGCATAATATGGGACAGGTTTGTGTTTTAATACTTTGATACATGATATGGCACCACAGTAAACATGGTGGTGTGGAGTCTTGACACTGAAGTTCACTTGCTTTCGTTTGCTGGACATACTGAAAGAAAATACTGAGCTCTTCTGAAAGAAGAACCATGACTAAATCATGCAGAATGAGAAATGTAAAATTTGTTTCTGATTAATGCTGGCAATTATTATTGCATTTGTTACAAAGCAGAAATCAACCTTTGGTCAAAGCCAGCCTTTTGCATTCACTTGAACAGTCAATGGTGCTAGTACAGTGTAAACTGAACAGGATTTGGCTCTGGCATTCAAGCACAAGCTACTCTTTCACAACCACCCCCTTTCTGTTTCTGCCTTTTCCTTGTGAGCAGTAAATCTTTCTGGGCATTGTATTCTACTCTCCCAAATGTTGTCAGAACGTGCCAAGTACAAGGCTCCAGTTTCTTTCTGTAGTGCAAGAATTTAGCAGTGAAAGTTTCTATATGTTTATGGAAACACAGATGCAGCTTTTAAAGTACTTGGTAGTGCTTACATAAAGATAGAGAAACATCTGAAAAAATGTTTACTTTTCTGTATGTTATTTCAGTTCCAATTAACTTATGTTTTCTGCTGCAAAAATAATATTGATCATAAAAATTAAAAGCTGATGGAAGTTCTTAGGCTTATGTAATAGAATATTTCATTCAGGATGAAATGTGAGAATTACGGGCCTGATTCTGCCATTGCTGAAGCCAGTGGCTAAATGCCCAATTGCCTTCAATTGGAGCGGGATCGAGTCTTCTCTTTTGCAGAAGGATATCTTGAACAGTCAATAATCCTTAATCTCTGATTTAAAGCACTTCCATTTGGTAAAGTTTTAGTTCTGTTTCAAGCCTGGAACCATTTGGCTGAAATTACATTTGATATACTTTCTGGAAGTCTGTTTTCTGAGTCTGCTTAGGAGTCTGTTTCTGTATTCCTGAATAGAAAAGAATGTATTTATTGCAGCCACATCTCTAGATTGTTTGCCTATCATGTTTGAAAACAAAAAAGGTATAGGTGACAAGATGCTGTTTCTACCAAGTGAGCTCCATGTGGAAGGTATTCCCTTAGTGCAATCAGGTGTGTTTGAGACGGATATTTTGGAAGGCCCAAAATTCTTGGAAAATAATGTTTTGAGCATTTGAGGTATGATTTTTTTTTTAGAGAGACAACATGAATTATTGGCTTATAAAGGTAGTGTGTGTGTGTTTCTTAGCTTGGATGCTGAGCTCTGAGGAGGTGTTAAAGGCATGCTATTTAACTTGGGTACTGTGACATAAAAAGTGAACCTTGAATCTTTCTGGACCTTCACACATCTAAAACAGTAAATTGGTCATAGGATCTTTTAAAAAAATGTGGTGAAAAGAGAAGTTATGGAAATTCAGACTTTTATCATCTACTTAGTTTTCCTCTTCAAGGTTTTTACTGCAACCAAGAGGAAGCACATTTCTTTTTCAATAACGAAGAGTTTGGAATTCTTATAAGAACTCTAGAAGTCAGACAGTTAATAAGTAGAAGATAAAGTATCACAGGATTTGCAGCAAAATCATGAGGGATGGGAATAGTGTATATATGCAACAGTGGTTTGTAAAACCTGAAGACCTTTACCTCAGGAAATGTGTATGTTTGGGGCTTGATTTAACTGCTGTTTGTGGAATAGTTGTTCCTATTAATTTACAGTAACAGTCTTATGGTATGTTCCAGGGTAAAATTTAGCTTGGCAAGTTCAGGTTGAAATGGTAAGTGATAACCAAAAAATTATTGAGAAAGAGGTAAATAATTGCAAGGTGTATTATTTCATGAAACATAATGTGGGCTAAGTCCTGAACTCTTTGCTGGAGCCTTACACAGGTAAATTGCTGTTGAAATGAAGGCTCTTTTCCCTCCCTTCCTTCTGACCCCTCTGCTTTGCCTTTCTCTTTTATAGGCTGTGCCTGAGACGCAACACAGGTGTGTTGGGACTAGGGGTAGACTATCACCCATTTTCCAGAGGATTTCTTCTTCCTCAGGCTCCACAAAGTGTCCTGTGGAGACTGTAAAACTGTGTATAGAGGTGAACAGACCTGCTTCAAATAGCAAGGTGTTGTTAGACCTATCACCCACCCCCCTAAAGACCTTGTAGAAAAAGTAATGTAAAGTTCTGCTTTTGCTTTTCACAGAATCCCTGGAAGAGATCATTGTAAAGTCATGGAAGTCCTGGTATCACATCTCTGTGCAAAAGTGTCAGAAATAGTGCTGATGGAGATATCAATAGAAAGCTTTTGCACAGCTCTGGTTCTAGAAGAGACCTGAGAGGTGGAGCAGAGCAAAAAAAAAAACAAAGAGTTAGTGAGTTATCTTGCTCCACCATCTATTCTTGTAACCAAAGGAAGTATCAACATCTGTGCTCTGTGACAGATATTAATCTCCCATATAGTTTTTTAGATCCTATCCTTTTTTCCATAGAAACAAAACACCTTTGACATACATGGAGATGGTAGCATCTCCAGGTGATGTCGAGGCTGAGATTCTTTTTTGTGTTTATGTTAAACTCTGGTTAGTACTTAAGGCAGCTATTTATGCATCAAATAACTAACTCTCAATCCAAAAATAGTGCCTGTTCTGTCTGCCAAAAGAGCTGATGCCTTCCAATTCCTAGTTAATATCTGGTGTTTTAAGTCTTGTAAAGTTGAGCTACTAGCTTGTGTTTTCAGAGAGAAACCTCTAAGACTTCTTCAGAGCTGCAGTTTCTGTACAGTGCCTCTTCTGTGGTGTGCTGGGAAGCATGATGAGAATTTATGTTTTTGATGTCTGTGATTTTCCCTCTTTGCCTGTTGAAGATGTAATACTGTTTACCTGCTTGTTCTGTATCTGTCCCACAAGAACATTTATGCCTCTCCTATAACAACGTGCCAAAGGCTACTCTGTTCAGCAAAATTTAGTATATTGCCCCTTTGGATTAAAAACAGGAGTAATTTCAGAAGTGCAGAGGGTGCGGGCCTCACTTTTGTCATCAGCGTTACGGGAAGCCTGAGGTTCCATCTCATGTTAGAATTTTATCTTGTTTGTCATATCTCTCCTTATAAGTGAAACTGAACTGAATAGCTTCTCTGAGTCATCAGTAAATAAAAGCTCATGGGATTGACAGGGTTTCTTTCAATTAATGGACCTTGAAGTCATGCACCTTTGTAGGCAGCATTGTTGTTGTTCTATATCCTCCTGTGTGCATGAGCAACTGTAATTATGATAAGCATGATGAATGTGTCAGACTGCGGTGTCTGGCGGTCTTCTGGAAATTCAGTTATTTGTTTGGACTTGTGAAAAAGCTACCTTTCTTCTGTACTTTGTAACTGGGCCAAAAAGTAAAGCAGAAAATGAAGTCATTTGGGGCATAGAACTTTCTCCTTTATACATCTTTACCCTTCCACCATCCTCACTGTAGATGAAGACAACCCTTCAAGGTAATGCTGCCTGGCTTCATAGATCTTAGCTATTCTAAGGCGAGAACAGCGGATGGATGCTGTCTGTAACCCAGATAATTTAGATATGGTAGTTACCGCTTCTCCTTTCAACACTATACTGTTTCAAATGTCTGTTCCCTTGATATCTCCAAATGTCTCACTTTCGTCTTTATCCTCACGTTGATTAAAACTGGAGTCCTGATCTTGCCGTATGAAATCAATACATGAAATAGATACGTGGTTGCCGCTATTGGCCAGTGTCTTATAAGCATCTTGGATGTGCTTTCAGAAGTAATGTAAAAGAGGAAGTAACAATGTGCTTATGGAACACATCAGGAGAGTATGCCTGTACTCTCTGTAGTTCTGTAGGTGAGGGAGAGGAAAGAGGTTGTCGTTGGAGAAGTGAATAAACAAGATAATCTGCACAGCAAATTACTGTAATTAGCAACTGAGGACACTTAATAGGATAAGGGCAGAAAGGAGAGAAGTACAGGTACGTGATATTGACAGCAGTCTCAAAAGGTTTTATCTTCATGGAGTGTGGGTCAGTGAAACACTTTGCAAAGGATGCGGAAGACTCGGAGTAATAGGACTGGCTGGTGGGAAGGAGCAGCATAAAGATATGGGAAATGAAGCTGAAAATTATTTAATGAAAAAGGGAATGGGAGTGATGGCATGTGGAGGGAAACACTTTCAGCTAAGAAAAATGCCTATTATCTTGCACTTTATTTCTGTTTATCCAGCTGTATTATGTTCTAAGCCAGAACTGTATTTTCCTCTGTTTTTGGAAGGTGCCTTGCATGCTTTTGTATGCTACAGAAAGCAGTAGATACCATACAGTAGGCTGTTATTACCTACATAATAACAGTCTAGGTTTGAAGTAATACGTCGAGGTTTTTTGTCTGTAAAGATTCTTCCAACAAAATCTAGGATTTTTGTACATGTGAAAAGTCCATGTGAATTTTTTCCTTAAGTTGACTAAATCTTCAGCAATGAAAGAGTATTTTTTTAGTTTATGATTTAGTTGTCCAGGCCTTGCTCTAACGGTGGGTTATTTATCTTACAGTTAGTATTTGCAAACAGGAGATGCTCCAGAA
Source organism: Aptenodytes patagonicus (assembly GCF_965638725.1). Lineage (NCBI taxonomy): Eukaryota > Metazoa > Chordata > Aves > Sphenisciformes > Spheniscidae > Aptenodytes > Aptenodytes patagonicus. The sequence continues at coordinate 126,148,726 of NC_134950.1, forward strand.
GAAGAATGCTGTTTTGGTGGATGGAGTCATCCTAAATGGTCCGATAACGGACTCAAAAGCAGGAGAGAAGTTTGTGGAAGAGGTCTGTAAGATTATAATGGAAGAAGTCATCCGGAAAGCTGATGATGTAACAGAAAAGGTAAAGCCATAGAGTGTTGTTGAGAATTTGTAAAAGAGATAATGAACAGTAAATCAATTTCTTTCTAAGCTGTGTTTTATTGCACTTTAAGTAGCCTCAAATATTGCTTCTAGTCTGTGCCTGGCTCTGAAATAAAGAGGCAGCCATACAAATTAAGAAAGATCATATTGTAAAACCTTTCAATAACATAATTAGCATACATATTTGCCAGAAAATATTAAGGTTTTTCATCTCGGAGTACAATGGTCACTTTCTTGGACATGACAAATGGGTGTAATCTTTTTCCTGTTTGGGGTGGCGGGAGTTATTTGTTTGCTCCTCAGAGACACTGGTATTAGAGGAGGAGGAACAGTGGATGTGGTACCACTGTGGAAGGGCAACATTATTGGATTGCTATGGGTTTTGCAGAACCTCTGCTTAAGAGGCTATATGGGAAGAGGAGCTGCAAACGAATCATGCTTGCCTTTGGGCAAGCACTGGTTGCTCCCACCCCTTGGCAGAACAGCATCTGAAAATGCTGTGATTACAAATCCTTAGCGAAGCAAATCCTTAGCTAAGGACAGAATTTGACCTGCAGGCCTCTTGCTTTTCTGCCTTCCAGCATTCCCCACTCTAATTTTTACGGTCAAGCAATGCCCGAGACACAATAAAACCAAGGTCCCATGAGACCAGTTTACCAGAGATAGTTTCTGGTGGCATGCTGCCCTGCAATGGGCAGTTTTGTGAAACCAGGGCTGAATGTGGTGCTTACCTTGTAACTTTATAACCTCTTCCTCTTGGGTCACCTGTTCACTGCTGGTGTCTTCCCCCCTCCCCATCACTAGGTTTGTGAATGGCGAGCCCCCGAGACACTGAAGCAGATTCTTGACCTGGAAATGAGGGACACCGGAGAATCTCATCAGAAACTCTTGCAACTCTGCCAGGATGTTATACAATACAGCGTCAAAACCAGTAGGAGTGTGATTTCTAGTGAATTTATTTTGTATGCTAACTTAGGAAGACAGGATAATGTTTACAAAGTTCTGTCACCTTTCAGGAAACCGGGAGTGTGAATGTTTGTTTTCTGCCTGCCTATACAAGTACGCAAACATTTGGCTGTGTTTCCGTTGTTTGAATGAATGCTGGTCACCATAGGTTTGACTGAAATGTGTAATCACGGCAAACTAATCGAAAACTAATCACTGTAATGCCATTGACATTAATGGTAGATTCTGTCATTTTGAAGTCTTGTGAAAGTCACCTAGACAGGTATGATGTAACAGTTTAGCAAAACAGGCGGGAGAAGGACCTTTGTGTGTGATTTCCTGCTGTCTGAGTGGTGAGCAGTAGAGTTGCCATCATTGCCCTCATACATTCTTAGTGATGATTACCCTACATTTACTATTGTTCTTTTTGAGCAATAGTCTTACAGGGTGTTAATTTGCTGATAGGCAGTAATTCCTGTTCCAGACACTGTGAGAAGAGAGCCTGCAGTGTTTCAGAGACAGTACACCACATCTCTGCAGGATTAGTTCTCTATGGCTAACCTTTCTGCAGCATGTGTAGTATAATTCAATCTTAGCAAAAAGGGATGAACAACATCTGTTCAGGAAATAATGCTGCGGATCAGTAGCTCAGGATTTCAGATGTGGCATAGCTTAGGCTGTGTTTTGGAAAGTGAGGACATTTGATATAGTTAGTTGTGCATTTCCAGGGCATGTTCCCTGCTACAGTCACTGTTGCTGCAAAGTAAAACCGTAAAATAATTTTGAGAGTGAACACATGCCTTGGAAAACCGTAGAAGAGTAGCAATACTGATCTACAGGGGGAGTGCACTAATAATATGCAGATATAATTACTGAGTTACTGGAAGGTGTTCTGTTTGTCTTACTTTTGCAAATTGCCTTTAGATTTTCATTTGTTACACTATGTCACCTTGGAAAGGATATTGTATATAAAAATATGCTGTGCAAATAGTCTTTAATCTAAGTATAAACATTTATTGAAGCCCCAGATATAATATAAATGGAGCCATACAGTTTACCTGGTTTTGCATGTAGAAGTACTATGCTGTGGATTAAAATTTAGGTGGTGATCCCACTGCTGCACTGACTTGTTTTTATACTATCTCAGTGTTTCAAGGCAGGTAAACAAATTCTCTTAACTTGTCATTTTAAGTCTGCAGCAAGTTTTTCCAAGCTGTTATACTGCCTCTCTTTCTCTCAATACTGAGACTTAGGTTGGGAGTGCAGGCACAGCTGCCTGGGATCAGCAGGTTTCTGTATTCCACTGCTTAGCAAAATTGGGCTGAGCATCCATCGTGGCCTCTCAAGACCACTGTTAAAAGCCACTGTGTATACTCAATTGTCAATCCCTTTTCTTTTTTTGATTTGTAAAATTTGTGAACAACTCTCATTCATTCTGTGCACTACCTGCATCTCTCAAACCTTGTTTTGGGACATGAAAGTGCTTATTAAATTTACTTTCAAAGGACTGTCTAACCTAAGAAAAGGACGGTAAGTCCAGAAAATACGGAGAGAATGATGGAGTGAATTGTGGTTTGCAGTGATCAGCGTTCAACTGAGAGGGCCTGTGATGTATTCTCTTCTCATGTGTATCCTGTCACTGCTTGCTTTTCATCTGTATTTTCAGGTCATCCAAGATTTTTCAATCAGCTGTATGCCGGAATAGATTATTACTCGTTAGTGGCTCGTTTCATTACAGAAGCACTGAACCCAAGTGTGTAAGTGTAGTTCTTTGTCCTCTTGATGATGAATTAGCATGCTTTTTGGAATAACAGCTTTTTTTGCTCCTCCCCCCCCGCCCCTTCTGATTTCTGTTTTCAGTGTTACAGAGGAGGTAGGAATTGTGCAGGAATTCAGGAGAGAAAACAGTCTGGATTGGCTGAATAGCTCACCAGAAGGTTGGCTAATCTGATGAGGCCTTTTTTTCTAGTTTGTGAGGTGGGACTTAAGAGGAGAGATCTTTGGTTTTCAGTGCTTTTAAACTTAGACTTTTATGTTACTTAGTCCATAAAAATGAATTAATCAGACTTAGTTGTTCATTTTCTTTGAAGCATTCTGCACAGAGTTGAATGCAAATGGTTACCTGTCTACTGTTTACTTGCAAATGTAAAGCCTAAACAAAAAGTAATTGTTGCTTGCAATAGATCATTATAGCTGAAATTTAAGCGTGTGACCTACATGAAAAGCAAACTGATGTTTTACTTTGAGAGTGGAAGTGTCAATGTGATGCTGTCAGGAACTAAGCAATTGCTCTACTGGGTCAGATCCATAGTGTTTTTATTTTAGAATTCTACTGCTGATGGTGGTCAGCTTCTGACAGATCAGAGAAAGGTGCAAGAAACCTTTACCTAGTTTTAGCAATATGCTGTAGTCTTAATACCAAGCATGATGCTTTTATTTTTGTTCAGATATACATATGAAGTATCCCCTGTGTTTCTGTTGGTGGAGGAAGCAGTCATCAAGAAAATGATTGAATTCATAGGCTGGGAAGAAGGTGATGGTATATTTAATCCAGGTAGGAACAGCTCTGATTTCAAGCTGAGTCGTTATAAACCAGCTAATACCAGTAATTCCATGAACATTGGATTTGTGTAGAGTATTTGAAAATGCATGCAAAAATCCAGTGATGCACACACACAACTATTTAATCCAGGCTTATCTTATGTGTTTCTAGTAATAATTCTGTGAATCTGATCAGCAAATGAATGAAAACAGTTCTACATTAAATATAATTATGTGGAAATTAATTGTTTGTAACTGATGCCCTTCCTGACCTTATTAACAACAATACCAACAGCCTCATTGGACTGAGTCAAATTGGTTGACAGACAGGGGGCTGATTTACGTGCCAGACACCAACCAGTGGTGCCTGAGGGCACTGATCTCTGTATCCTGCCTATCAACCATGGGAGCCAGGGTTTGTCTTAGCAGGAGCGTCATGAGCTCCCTATCAAAACTGCTTTGAATTTTGATAGTTTTTTTAAATGTTACGGTAAGGCCAACCAACCAAATATTTCTTAAGCTTCTTGATAAGCCACAATTTTCAAATTTTTTGTAAAGCAGCGTTCCAGCCCGCTGTATTGAAATAATGAAGCATAATGATATTATTCCAGAGATTATTCGGATAACAAATTATTAGGATAGATGTGAAGTTTTTCTATCTAATTTGGGGGTGAGAAGAGAAATTAAATGAGTAAATGGATTTAACCCCCCCCTCTAAAACCAAAACAAAGTCGCTCATTCTAGCCTACATGTAAGTAGCAGAAAAATAAATAAACTAAAATCACCTACAATTTTTTTTTTAAAAAATATATTAATGGTATGGAGTTTTTTTACGTCAGATTTGATGTGTATTTTCAGTAGAATCCTTGCTTTTACAGCAGAATTGCTTAATTAAAACTTACTGAGATACTGTCAAAAGACAAGTGAATTGTACTTTTTTGTGCTAGTTTTATGTGAGGATTTTTGTTATTATTTTGGTTTTGTTCATTTAAGTGAATAAAAGCCATCCAGATCTTACCTTGCAGATCTTCCAGTTCCCACTCACTGTGGTTTTTTTTTCTAATGGCTTTTTTCCTCCCCATAATAATACTCTGAGGCCTCGTTGCCCAAGAGGTCTCCTAGGCTCTGTACGGTGCAGCCACAGCTGAGCTCGGTGCAGGCAGCTGAGCTGGCACTGGGAAGGAGCTGTTTCAGGGTATTCTCTGTTGGGGAGGACTGTCTGGGCACAGTTCTTACTCTTCAGGAAATATCCCCAAAGAGCATTCAAACGTGCTCTGTTTTCATGCATGCTGCAGAGCCTGAAGTTCATTTTATGTCTGTAGGCTTTTGGGGAGGAAATAAGCTATGATGGATGCATCTATAGGCTAACTGTATTGTTTATTATTTTCCCCAATAGGTCAAGCACTCAGACACAGGACAGTTGCTAGGACTGTGGCTAATACAATATTTGTATGTCTCTTTTTGTAGGTGGCTCTGTTTCTAATATGTATGCTATGAACTTAGCAAGATACAAATTTTGTCCTGAGATAAAGGAAAAAGGACTTTCAGGTTTGCCAAGACTAGTCCTGTTCGCTTCGGAAGAGGTAAAAACAAAACAAAAAAAGCTTTTTGAACTTTATTTTTCAATGGCTGCAAAATTATATCATTTGTATATCTGATGGGGCACTGGTACAATAAATTTGTCATCAGTGTAAGTGGAGAAGTCTGATGGTAAATTTTCCCGCAGAAGCTTACTTGCTTTCAGAAAACAAACACAGATGTTCCTGCTCTTGGAAATCACTGATGTAAGAATAGGTTGTACGTGGGGCAAACCCGAAGCAGAATGCATGTGGTGTGTTGTGGAGGTCTGCAGCATTTGATTTCCCACAGCATAAAGTCTAGCAGGAACCATAGACAGGTTTTGGATGTCAAATGCACATTTAACTGGTACTAAGCTGAGCACTTGTGGACCTGTGAGATGGCTGTCTGCAGTGCCCAGTCTGACCTATGTCTGAATACAGATTGGTTGTGGTACAGAACCAAACCCACCATAAAGCATTTTGGAAAAAAAAGCTGGATCTTTAGACAGTTTTTCTTTAAATAATTGAAAATATGTGGCTAGTTTTAAATTTTTTGAATAATATTTGTCCAAACTGCCTGTGGGAACTTGAATTTTATTCATATATTTATTCTGAAGCTAATTTTTTTGAGGCTTTTTTCTCTCACCTCTCCCTCCAATTTTAAGAGTTTATCGTTTGATTAGTACAGAGTTGTTATTAATTCTGACTCCACTATATAGAGGCCCCAGTGGAAGTGAGAACCCTGTTGTACTAGGACGTATGTAGTTACTAGAATAATTTTAGCTCTTAAGTTTATGCTCCAAACAGTTTGCAGTGTAAATAGTCAAGAGGCTTATTTTGAAGAGGCCCAAGGGATGAAGGCATTGCATAAGTTGTCCAAGACAGCACGTATATTTTGGAACTGAATCCAAATGTCCTAAATAAAGGGATTTTTTTTCCCCAGGCAAAATATATTTAGGTTTTTTCTTTCTGAAAAGTGTGTATATGAAATGACATATCAGTTCATACTTAATCCATCACATTACATCTTAAAAATAGCTAAGAAGGAAAAAATTAGGTTGAAACATGTTCTGTTAATGCTTTTGAAGTGAAGCGCATAGAATTTTTATCATGAAGTAACATTTTATTTCATTGCAAGATTTAAGTAAAACATATACTCTCATACTCAAAACCAAACAAGCATTTAATTTCATGACAAAAGAAATTTTATTTGACCTCTGGAGTAAATTTGTTTTGATGTCTTTGCTTCACTAGAAAGACCAAAACTATGAAACATAGAACTGACCAGGAAAAATAAATTGGTAAATTATTCGTAAGGCAATGCTCTTGATCTCTAATACTTTGCTTGATTCACAAAACCATGTTGTCTTTAGTACTCAATAATCACTTGCTGTAAAACTGCCACTTTCAGTAGTTAGATGTTGTGGCTATTGTCTAAGGTCTCTAGTGTTTATTCATGGTTACAAGGGAGGAGATGTGCATATTCATATATACTTATTTTAGATCCACCTGTACTGAGTCGAAGTTACGTTACCTTTTGGAAGTTTGTTTAGTTCAGATATGTCATATTAAGAATATATGTAATAAATGGTCCACACTGAAGAAAAGTACATAAGTGCTTGTGTCACACAATCTTAATTTTTTATTATTTGTTTTTATTTTGAGCCTTCTTTTATTTAGCATTTTGCGCCTTTTTTTTTTTTTTTCTGAAGAGGTACCTGGTGAAGCAAATGATTAAAAAAAAAAAAAAAAAAAAGATCCTGGAGAAGTTAACAACCTGTGTTTATCTTTGACATGAATCAGGCAAACAGTGTTGGCATGGAGAAGCCATAAGGCTATAATGAACTGAGAGTATTGATACAGAGTCAAAACACATGGCTGCTCAAGGCATTTGTGTCATTTTAGGGCTTGGCTTCAACACTGTGTTCAAATGAAATGATTTTTGCCTTGAGTTGCCACGTCCCGAAGTTTCAGTCTGGCACTTGGTAGACCGAAAGAGTTGCCTTGCTGTAGAGCAGGGGAATGCATGGACTTGTCAGTGACTTAATTTTATGTGATCTGGGGCTATGTATTTTTTGTATGTTCTTGGATAACATGAAGGTGTATGTTTAATGCATGGCCCACCCAAGGTCCTCACATGCTCTGTTTGGCCTTCAGGAATAAAAAAGGCTCCTTGTTCCTGCAAGTAAAATGCTTAGCTACTTAATTATGGTGATACACAATGAACACTGTTTATGCTACTGCTCCGTAGTTCTTTTGCTGGACCATTACAGAGTGATTCCGCTTGAGACAGTAGCAGCAGTAGAGAAATTGTTATATCTCTTTTTTGAGGCATGATTTGTAGCTCTGTAGGAGCTGAATACAGTTGTGGTTATAGATGTCAGCCCACCTTATTATCACTTTTTGCTATTTGAGTCCCATCTGAACTTTATTCTGACCCAAGAATGTATTGCATTGATCTGAAAGGTAGAAATCTGCTAAATTTGAGGTAACCGAGGGTAGAAGAGGATGTATAAACAGTTGAAATGTGCATGCTGATATGAGCAGTTTTTTAGATGCAATGAAACTAAATTCCTCCCCAGTGCAGCTTGATCATGAAAGTAATAAAGTGAGAGAACACAACATAAACTCACCATGTCGTCCCCTGTTGAAATTACAACAGACAAAAATGAGTAATAAAACAATCTCATAATAATGTAATTGCCTTATGCAATCGTGTTTCTAGGAAACTTCTCAAAATCAAGAAAATACAAATTTATCTTCTGTTTTAATGAGCACAGGGGGAAAGTACCTTGTCTTTGCAAACGTTATTAGGAAATGAAAACTATGTCTAGCTATAGTTAAAATAGTACAGCAGCACATCTTAAATGCACTGTTCCAATTTGATCTTGTGCTCAAAGGCATTCATTTCTTAGTACAAATGGCTACAGATTTAATAATGTGTCCAAACAAACAAAACTGCAAAAGACATGGCAAGAGTAGTATGAACTCACAGTATTTAAAATTATTATTTAAAATTACGTATATAATCTAGATACAAATAATACCTTTTATTTGGATATTTCTTTCCCTTTTTTTGGAAGGGGAACTATGAACAAGTGAATTAGTTGACGCTGTTGTGACTGGAGCTGCTATATGTTCTCTGGTATATTCTTTCTTAAAATGATGTGGTGTAATTTAGCATAATGGTTTCTAGTAATGATAGTGGAGAAAAAAAGAAATTATTGTGTGTTTTCAATCCATATAACTGAAAGACTACTTTTTTCATCAAAGAAAGCATATTCCAAGTCTATGTAGTGGTGTAAGTCTTGTCCCTTTTCTGTCCTACTGAAGACCTGACAAAATTTTCCAAGAGGCGCACAAGTACTTGTGGAGGCGAGAAATAATGTATCTTGCAGCCTGTTTTGTTTTGGTATTCCCTTTATTCTTCTCTTTCCTTCTGCTTTTTGGTATAATCTCTCAGGTGCTCAAGCCTCTTTTATCTTTCTTCCAGTCTCCCATACCATTTTTTTTATAATAAAATACATGATTTAGTGATTGCCTGTTTACTAGTATACTGAATTTGCAGGTCTACTGCTTTCTCAGTTTGGAGCAATCTGATTATTCCTGGTGATTCATACCTTTCATTTGAACCTAATGGATAGAAACCAGTGAGGGAGGCAACTTGTATTTTAAGTGATTCGCTAATCAGTTGAAAACATCTCCAAACTTCTACTGAACGACATACAGCCACTCTACAATCATTATTACTATTATTGATGTAATTTGATGTAATGTAAGACTAATTATCCACCTATGTATGTTATTATTCTTGTAACAGTCTAAATGAATGAGCCCTAAAGGCTTTGTGGATGTGTCATGTTACAAAATTAAGCTTTCTTAAAACTACCTGATAGTATCAAGTAGTGTTTTTGTATGCCTTTATTTAAAAAGTGGGTGACAGTAGGGGAAACCTTTTTGTCAAAAAGAAAGAGCCCTTTGAGGTGATCCATCTCATCAAAATGAACGTGACAGGCTTTAATACCCTTAATATATTCATGCCCACACATTAAAATGTTGTACATTTTTCATAATTATGTTCTGCAGTAACTGCATTTGTGTGAACTCTCTGGAAGAAAATGGAATTAATTAACCACCTGGCTTCACCTCCTGTATGAAAAGTAACAATTCTAGACATCTTCACGGTTGCTGGAGTATGCGTTATTTTAACTCTTCAGTAATAAAGTGAAAAGGAGACAGTTTCATTTTTTGAGAAGAGCAGTGATAAACCAAGGCTTGGATGATCTTGATTCTGAGAAGAATTGTGTAGTCCTATGAGATGCTGCATACTCTCAAAACTGACTCCATTGCTATGAGTGGGTAGGCATTTGGTATGCTGCAGGTTATTCAGAGTCATTTTGACGTCTAAAAATATCTTCAGATTAAGAAGGTTACTGTATCTTGAATTCCCAGGCTAATCTTGAAGATGGATTAAACCGAGATCAGCACACACTTATTCTGGAATAAGACAAAATGTTCTTATGCTGGAATAATGATATCCACAGTAGAGCAGGTCCTTATAGACGTGAATGTTGGAAATATGGTAAGATATACCTTGAATATTTGTTTAACAGAAAAAAGCTTGTAAAAAGTACAGAGTGGACTGTGGGCTTGGGTATCCTTCTCACCAGAGCCATTTTACCACATTCTGATTGAATAAACACCCATTTCTAACATCCTTTGAACAGGTGAAGGGGCCTCTTGTTTTCCACTCACTTCACAGGGCTTCATACACTAATGCCCTTTATTCAGTGCAAAGTGAGAAGTGGGCTGCATGTATCTGTACTCATTCCAAGACATCTCTGTGATGAGACCTCGCTAAAATTCTTTGCTGAAATAGTAACTTCATTTTCTGAAAAATGCAGACTGGTCCAGACTGGAACCTTTTGCAAAATCCGTATTAACTTTTGAAGATGTGCTGAGTCTGTCTGAAGTCTGCTTGCTTTCATAGTGGCTTCTAAGATTCACGGTGATGTGAACAACCTTCACAACACCATGATTTTCAGATCCTTTTGCGGAGATAGGGCTTTGAAAGCCTTGGAAGTCCCAATTGTACCACATCTAAAGGCTTTGGTAAGTCTTGGGACTTGAGCTCCTTGATCCTATGAACAGAGATGCTGGATCAGGCCAAGGGTCAGTTTAGCATAGTATCCTGCGTCTGGCAGTGGCCAACAGCTGATGTTTAGAGAAAGCATATAGAAAAATTACGAGGATAAAGTGGTAGAGGCTTTAGATATATCATAAGAGACATCCTAATTAAGGGTCCAGTTTCCAAGGAGTGGTGCTTTTGGACTTTCAGACCTATCGGTTGCTTCTAGGCTGTTGAGTTCGGTAGCCTTCGGACCTTTCTTCTCATGCGTTTCTTAACTCTTACACTCATTGATACTTTTGACTCAGTTATATTAAAACATTTTGAAACAATTAATAATTCTTCCCTGATGACACTTCAAGATTTCTACTTTTCATTCTAATGCAGAACCAGCTTTAAAAAAAAATATATGGAATAGAGCTTTTTTATTTTTTTTTAAGCCCACATTTTAAATATGGTGTGCATCTTTTTTTGTCTTATTTTCCCCAGTCTTCTGTGTGTGTCATTGTTAAATACAAGATGGTCTTGGTGCTGTGAGGCTTTCAGTTTGCTTTTTCTGTTAGGATATGCTGTTGTCATGAGTATTAGCTGCTATTAAATTAATTTCAGTGTCACTGTTCCCTGTGCAAAGAAATTTCTTTCTTTCGTTTTAATTGCCTCCTTACTTTTTTTCATGCCTCTTTCATTTACAGTGTCATTACTCCATGAAGAAGGCAGCCTCCTTCCTGGGTATTGGTACAGAGAATGTTTACTTCATCAAAACAGATGAAAGGTAAGCAAGCAAAAGCCATGGCTGTAGTCTCTAAGCCTTTTTAAAATGCAGTAGTGCTGTACACAACCAACCTGTTTGAATGTAACTGAAAAGTTTTAAATCTGTGTCCCTTAGAGGTAAGATGATACCTGAGGAACTGGAGAAACAAGTCCAACGGGCCAGGAAAGAGGTGAGAGGGGGAGAGAGAGCATGAAGGAGACAGGAGGAGTGTATGCAGAGTGTTTGCTTGTGTCTGAGTAAAAGGAAGAAAAACTAAGAGTGAGTGAAATTTTAAAAATAGGGCAGTTAAGGTAACAGTGTCTTTCTTATAGGTGCAATCTGTTTGCCACAAACTTGTGAAACAAGCCAAGACTGCTAGGTGCTACGCTCTTATGAGGGAGAAAAATTCCACAGGGTGTTTGCTACTGATGAAAGTCCTGAGTACAACACTGCTCTGAAGTATTTAGCACATTTCTTCTAGGATTTCTTTTGCCCTTGATCCTTTTTTAAATGAATGCAGTATTTGTTTTCCTTAAATGGTAAATGAAAACTGTAGGGTTTTCAGTTAATTACAGCAGCTATTGCTCTATCCTCTGCAGTGAGCAAGAACTGTAACATGTGGCTTAGTCTCCAAAACTATCATACAAGCTACAAATGCTAAATTTGGTCCTTTCTAGTATTGTAGGAAGAGCGCAGAGATTCCATCCTGTGCCTCTCCTCCCCCAGGGACTTTGCCAGTAGAAAGTCAAAGGCCAGCATTTAGAAAGGTACTGATGTGTGTATTTGGACAACATTCCCACAATCTGTAAGACAGCACTTACTATGGTCAACATAATTTATTTTAGAGAGCTTGGAGGACTGAATGTGAATTCTAAGGCACAGAGCATCTTCTTTTGGCCTGGTTAGCTCACCTTATTTCCCACTTCCAGTTTGTGCATCAGAGCAGTAGGATTCAGAGCTCAGCCCTTAGTCCACGATCTGTGAATACCAAGCAACTAGTGCAATGTCCATGGTGTGGACAATGCATACCATGGAATCCTACCTTTGGAAACCTACTTTTGTGACTGATAGAAAAGCCAAGGCAGTGCTGTTCTGTCATGCACTGGCATGGCCGCAACAGCTTTCACTAAGATCTGATTTAGATACATCTTCTGCCAAACAACCATCTCTTCTTTGAGTTTCGTGCTAGATGGCGTAACTATTGATACATGGTGGCCCTAATGACCTAGCAAACTCTCTTGCTTGCCTCTTTCTGTACTTTGCATTATCTGTGGAAGACAACGTGTACTTTACTCATTCAAGCAAGCTGGGGGGAAAAAAAAAAGGGCTGAAATAAAATGGAGTAAGAGGAAGCAGGCTGACAGGAGAATGAGCTCTTTGCTCTTGCAAAAACAGAATTCTTGTTTGTTGATGTAATAAGAAATTTAATGGTTATTTGAAAGAAATCCTCTGGCATTTATGATTTTTAAAAAAAAAGGTCAACCTCAGTATGGTGTTCTGCAATTTGAAAACAAATGTTCTATATTAAAAAGCTCAGCTTACAGGAGAACACTATTTCACTTGCATTTTAATGGAAGTTACAGGTATATTGGAAGGTTTTCATTTCATCAGAGCTTCAGTAAGTGTGTCTGTCCTTGGTAAAGTGCTACTTTACAACTTTTACAGAAGGACACTTCAGTGAATTACAGTAAATATTCTAATTACTCTAGACAACACAGGATGTATTTGCTAGTGATAGGAGCACAAAATGATCACTGACTATGAATAGCAAGAGTCTTAGGCCTCTTTTTAGAGAATTTAGTCAGGAAGATTTATTTAACTATATTGTCAAGAAGAATAAAAATTTAATTCCCTTCTTTGTGGGAAAAATGTAATGGTAACAATCTTTGGAATTTGCAGAGATCCTAGACTTGTCCCCATATTCAGTCATGTTACCTACTGGCTGCTGGGGGACCTTTGACTTTGATGTAGCTGTGGGAGAAAATTGGTGAGAACACTGACAGAAACTAGGTGCAGCAGATGCATCTTTGCCTTACTTGCAAGCGTTTTGTACTTGAGTTTCAGGCTGGTTTGTAAGTTTGACTTTTGTGGTAGGTTGTACTAGGAATGAATGACCAAGAAGTGAATGATAGGCTGGTAATTCTTTGTGAATGTATGGGATTAATTTAAATTCATTCCAAGGTTACTTTTCACTGCTTTAGCAATTTGTAAAGAAATTTAAAAATATAAATAAATCATAATTATGTACCATTCTAACCGTCCTCTACACTGTTAAAGAAGTATAAAATTGTCAGAATGTAAATGTGAATCAAGCCTGTCTGTAGTAGATGTTTAAAAGTGGCAACGCTTTTTTTTAAAAAAAAAAAAAAAGAGATCAGATTTCAGCTGAAGTGAAGATACGTAAGACTCGTATGTAGAGTTTGATTTTTCAGCTGATGTCTGACTTCGGTGAAGCTACATTGAGTCACATCAGCAGAGAGACTTACATCATCTGAGAGATTTAATTCACTGCAAATGAACTCCAGGGATCCCAGATTATACAATTTAATAACAACTTTAATCCACCTTCAGTAACTGCGTTGTCATGCTGTGGGCTAGGTGCTGAAACGTGCAGAGGAGTTCCTTCAGCATGCATTTACCAGCAAATGAGACTGCACAGTCATTGCTAGGGCTGATACCCTCAATTTCATGAAGTTGTTTCAAACTCCACCAATTCTTTTCATTGTTTCAGTTTCTGCCCCTAAGTAGGCACAGGCACATACATCTGCAAGGGTAGGTCCCAGCTGGTATATGTGGCCTAGTCTGCTATTGTAATTGCACCCCTGGTATTAGTTGAGTGGGAAGGCAATGAGCAAAGCCACTGAAACCAGAATGGATGGCTTGTGATGTTGTCTGAGACTGCAACCTGACAATAGTTTTCCTTATCCCACCTGTCTAACCTTAAAACTGTCTGAGATTTCCAGTGGTCTCTCTCCTAACGTTCAGTTACCATCTACAGCCCTTCCTGTTTTCTAGGCAGGAGTAGGAGCAAGAGAATAGCACTTTGCTGTAGACCAGGCACTGGGGTCAGGTGGTGATGACTGTCCCGGTCACTGTATGTGCCGTGTTCTCTAACTGAAGGTTCCTCTTCACTAGGCAGAGAATAGGGACATTGCAGGTAGAACCCCTAGGGGGATGAGCCCTTTCCTTGCGTGGGTAGCCTGCTGGTTGAGCTAGTAGCTTTATTTTATTCAGCAGAATGGCAGCAAATACGGTAGTAAAATGTGGAAGACTGAGAAATTAAAATCAGTGTATAAAGAGAGATGTCAAATATCTGGTATGTTTTGATCTTGACAAAACTAGCATCTGTCAAAACAGTCTGAAGCTGGTAAAGTCTGCCCTGGGATGGTGTTAACTGGAAATGGAAAATGCTGCTTTTTTTTTTTTTTTTAGAGTCAGCACTTTTAAATGCAGTACCTTCCGCTGGGAAACTAAAACGTAGACTATTGCATCTTTGTCCTACCTTCCTTGACCTTTTTATACTTAGCTCTGCAGATATACTGGAGGACACGAGCAGTGCAAATGACAATTTTTTGTTTTGAATCCTATTGCAGGGGTCAGCACCATTTCTTGTCTGTGCTACAGCAGGCACAACAGTGCTGGGAGCATTTGATCCTCTGGATAAAATTGCCGATATCTGTGAAAAGCATGGCCTATGGCTTCATGTTGACGTGAGTTTGCATACTAAGTAGTTTTGTTTAGCATTGCTTTTTTATAATTGCTGTTTTTCTTTGACTGTTGGTGTTTCTTTGTAGAAGTTGGGTTCTAATAACTTATTTTTTTGCATAGAGAACAGAAATACATTCTGATTAATCTCTGTTACATGTGCTGAAAAAACAGCAAATAATTTGGTTGTGACAAGCAGTCAAAGCTATTTTGTCATTGTCAGGTTATATTTCAAAATTATTTTAAAATCAATTTCTTCTTGCTACCTCCTAAAAATGCTTCAAAGGTGATTATATACAAATATAACTTCGGATTCTTTCCACGTTCTGTTGGAGAATGGGCACATTAAAATTGTGGTGTATGGTTCATACAGGTTAAAATAAAGGTATTTTTCTGACTCAACCAGTCGTAAATTATTCTGTTTCATATTTACAGGTTTGAGTTTCCTGTAGATCTCCTTACATTTTCCGAAATTGTTCAGAAGCTTTTCTTTTCTCATTTCTTTATAATTTTAGGTTTGAATATCAAAATCCATTCATGAACCTTTTTGGAATAATCATTGAGCCTTTTTATTACCTGAAAGAGTTAGCTGTAAATGTATTTTTGTAAAACTAGGTCTCTTCATATTTTCTAAAATTGCATTCTCTTTATAATTTGCAACGCCACAAATCCAGAATGGCTAGATTAAAAGCCATGGAGCAATGAGAGAATCTGGAGCAACATTAATGGAGACTTGTAGACCTGCTCTAAATTTTTGAAGTGTTTGTTTAATGTTGAGTATCTGAAGAAAAAACACGTAGGCAGCGATGTGTGTTTCAAATAAATGTCTCGCAGACATTAATAAATAGAGTCACTGTATGTGTGAGTCAAAAGAGTTTTCTTACTGACTTGGAGGCAAAGATGCAGAATTTAGCCCTAGTATTTAAAGTGTCTGCAAAGCATCCTCATGGCTGTGTGCTGGTGAGAATGACTCATGATTTTCAGCAGAAGCGCAGCATTCACATTAGGCCCAAACAGTCTTGCGTGTCTGTGTATAGTCGGTGGAAAGAGCAATCTATTCAGAATCTGTGTTGAATCTTAGGTGAGCTGAATAGACGTGGCTGGAGCCATCTCCAATGGCTGTAGGAGGACAAAATGAGTAGTCTCCTAACATACTCCCTGTAGCTGAATAACTAAAATTAGGTGGGATGAGCCTGGGCCATATTGTGAACTATATACTTCATAGGCAGTTGATAGTGTTTTGTAAAGAATTTACTTTCGTCTTCCAATTTTGCCTCATGTTAAACTAAGGTAAAAATGTCAGTAAATATCTTAAAGTTAATTTTCTGTTTAAACAGTGACTGTAGTTGTCAGATGTGAATTGATTCCCAGTAGAAGGACAAATGTCCAGTAATAAATAAGGTTTATTATCTGGAAGACACATCGTTCTGTTAAGATGTGATTAGTGTTATGAACCTCTCAGTGGTTCTCAGGAGTTCTATCAGTATTTTATCCATCTTTCCTTTCACCATCTAGGAAGAGTTGAGTGGATGGCTGTTTCTTATTTTTTGTTTAAAGTTTCTAGCTGTATTTATATGAGAACAGGGTGTGGGGAAGAGACTGAAACCTTTCCGTGTAAGTGACATCAGGCATACATGTATATACAAATGTGCTATGGTAAAATGAGCAGACTGTAATTCATAATGTGACCTTTTTTCACTCACAGCACCATTAGAAACAGGTTTACTAGAAAGATACGTGAAAAGGTACAGTGAGACCAGGCATCTGCCATTCAGAAATAGTGTACAAGAAACACAGTGAAGAGTTGGATTTTTTCTTTGTTTTTAAGCAAGCCTACCTCCTTCTAGCCTTATAGGCAAGAATAGAATATATTTGAAAGCTTTGAGGATCTACATTCTTCTGAAAGGCCTGGTTTCTTGTTGAATGATTTACGTGTTATGCAAGTCTGAGTTATAGCTAGTGAGTACTGCTGTTTGGGCCTGCTGTAACTTTGGAGGAAAAAAAGATACAGTACAAATAAAACAAAGATTAAAAAGCAGGGAAGGTTCTGTCTAATTTAGGACTTTTCGTGTATCATTGATGGGAATCAGGATTATCTACTGCAAATCTGAGGAGCTGTTTATAAGAATATATTATATGAATGTCAGTGGTGTTATTTCCAGATCTACACTGATGTATCTCATTTCAGAATATTTTCTGATCCCCAAAATTGATATGTTTGCCTTAGGGAGACTCTTTTCATTAAACATGAAATGATAAAGCTCATGATTCTTAGGAAGGGCAAAAGGGAGAACGTCAACATAAAATCAGTGGGCTTCAGGAAGATAAATTTCAATAAAGTCAGAAATAGTAGATAAGCTCTCACATGGAGACAAACCTAAAGAGGAAAAGGGACTTTTTAAGGAAAAAGTTGTTTTAAGAAGATGATACCAATAAGCCCAAACTGTCTCAGCAGTCAAGCCATTCAATAGCCTAAGTGCAGAGACTATAACCAGGCTTATTTTGTGCACATTACAGTATTCATACACATGTTCAAGTTGCTTATTGCATTCTATCGTACACCTATGATGCCTTTCTTAATGACTTGTTTTGCATCATCAATATGCACTCAAGCTCCAGCACTTATGTATGTCATGTATTGTGTTCATGTAGTTTTAAATACTATGTATGAGTATTTCTTCCCTGCTGGTCCTTATTTTGACTTTTTTTTTTTTTCTTATGGCTAGACCAGTACAGAAAATCAGGTTTGACCTATTGGCCTGTGCTTAGGTAGTTAGTTTAATCACACTGTGAACACTGTGATTCCCATTGTTCAGCTGCAAGTGGTTTGTTGCATATGAAACACAGTAATTTTCTCATACCTAGTTACCAATTACATTGCATGGAACACAGGTGGTAATCTTTGTGTTTTGAGCTACTCTGCATTGCTCCCAGCTGGACTTGTCATAAACAAAATGTGTCAACCTAGTTTGATCAATCTACCTTCCTTCTGTAGTCTCATGGATAGAGGAGAAGCAGTTAACTTTTATTGTGTCTTTGCAACTTCTCATCAGAAAGCCAGAGAAACATGCCAAGCTGCAGCTGTGGTAGTGAGCGAAAACCTGGCTGGAAAATCACACCCAGAGAGCAGTTACCAGTGGTTCACTGCTGAAAGGGGACAAAATTTTGAGCAGGATTCCACAGAGATCCATCCTCGGTTAGAAGTTATCTGGTATTTTCATTAATAACTTGGATGAAAAAGAATATGCTGACTAAATTTGAAAATGACATAGAACTGCTGCAAGAGGCAGTGGGAGGACAGGATTAGAAATCAAAGATATCTTGACAGTTTGGAGAAAAAAGTGGGAAAAACTAGGCTACAGTTCAATAAAGATAAAGTTCTAAGTTTAAGCTGTAATAATCAACTGCACAAACACAGGCTCGGGATTGTTGGCTAGACAGCAGACCTTCAGAAAAAGATCTGGGGTTTGCAGTACATCACAAATCGGTGATTGTAAGCATTTCAAATAGGGTTAAATGCCTTTCAGAATTGAATAAAGAAGATACATAAAATAATTGCCTCTTCCTGCTTGGTGCTCCATCTGCTTTATCTAGGTTGTGTCCAAATAAAAAGCTGCATTTCAAGAAGGTTAAGGACCTACAGGAGAAAGATTTGAAAATAGTAAAGCAGTGAGGATAAACAGAACCATATCTATAAATTATGACCAATGAGGAAAGATTGAAAACACTGCTGTTATTTAAACTAGAAAAGACAAAAAGACAATACCTAATAGTCTACAGATGCTTTAAAAGCTGCTGCAAAAAGAAAAGGAATAATCTGTTCCCCTGACCACTGCAAGTATGACAAGAGTAAACACTGTTTAGGACTGACAGTTTAAATCAATAGGGTTGATACCGTTAAACACAAATTAAGTGGTTAAGTTGTGCAGCCTCCATCATTGGAGGTCTTTAAAACCAGACAAAGATACGTAAAATGGGGCTTTTCTGCTCCCACTGCTTAGGTTTAGGCTGGGGGAAAGGAAGCACTTCTGATTCAGTATCAGGAATGGGTCTGGTTATGCGGGGACACTTCAGTCAATGCTCTTGCTTACACAGAAGAGACAGTGTAGTTTGTGGCTCACATAGTGGCACAAACCATCAGCTCCTCTATTTTAGGCATAGCCCCAGGCTGCCATCTTTATTTCAGTAAATGATACTGAAGGCAAAATTTAGCCCACTGACCATGTAGTAAACTAAATTTTAAATGAGATAAAACATCTTCAGAAATTATTAGTTGAAGCATTATGAAAAGAACTTTATACAAATAATATTGTCTTGGCTCTATAAACGTTCCAACAGGCTTCTTGGGGTGGCTCGGCTTTGATATCAAGGAAGCATTGCAAACTTCTTCATGGCATCCACAGGTAAGTCAGTTTAGTTCATAAGCACATTTACCAGGGACTGAGATGAAAGTTGTGTGGCCTATTGACCTCCACTCAGCGTAAGAAAGACACGGACCCGTTGGAGCGGGTCCAGAAGAGGGCCACGAAAATGATCAGGGGGATGGAACACCTCTCCTATGAAGAAAGGCTGAGAGAGTTGGGGTTGTTCAGCCTAGAGAAGAGAAGGCTTCGGGGAGACCTTCTTGCAGCTTATCAGTACTTAAAGGGGGCTTATAAAAAAGATGGCGGCAAACTTCTTAGCAGGGCCTGTTGTGACAGGACAAGGGGGCACAGGTTGCCCAGAGAGGTGGTGGATGCCCCATCCCTGGAAACATTCAAGGTCAGGTTGGACGGGGCTCTGAGCAACCTGATCTAGTTGCAGATGTCCCTGCCCACGGCAGGGGGGTTGGACTAGATGACCTTTAGAGGTCCCTTCCAACCCAAACTATTCTATGATTCTGAGAGTTGCGTTTTCCAAAATACATATTACTATTAACTGGAGAGATTTCTGAACCTATGGCTGTGTGTGTGTGGGGGGAAATGGGAAATCTGATTTGTCTGCTTAGATTGTGTTTGGCCATTTTTGATTCTCTAGTACCCATGATTATAGGTGCAATTTCCACCTCCCTTTCTCCATTTATAAATTTCGCAGGGCTGATTCTGTCGCCTGGAATCCCCATAAAATGCTGTTGGCAGGAATCCAGTGCTGTGCTCTTCTGGTGAAAGATAACTCTGTAAGTCCTCTTGTCTTTATTTTTTTTTTTTTTTTTTTAATGTGGTAGGCTGTCATTGCTGTAATATGGAAGTGGAAATAATTAGAAAACAACTGCAAGTCAGTTTTACTACACTGCAGTGCAAAGGCTGAATGATATTAATTCAAAATTAATAAAGGATGAATAAGAGAGCAGGGTCAAACTGATCCAAGTCAGTGTACTCACCAGTGGTCAAACTTTGCAGCTGGTGCCCTTGCTAGTTAACTTCTGTACATGATTTGCATTCAGAATTGAGTATTTTGTCACCTGGGTCTGCAGCACTTAAACACCGAGCTCATCAAAGTCCTCAGAATAGCTGTCATCCATTGGGACTGCAGCAGTACAGCATCTCTGTTTGAAGTAGGCAGAGCTCCTCTTCGCATCCCCTTACATGGGTGTACCAGAGTGGGAAAGGAGAGGGATAAGGAGTCAGAGCACATGCAGGTAAAGGTGCTGAGCCTTCTTTCCTCACTCTGCTAGTTCTTACTCATCACCAGGGTGATTTAGGCTTTCTAAAAGCTATGACTAATTAAAAGATCTAGCAAGCAAACAACAGAGCTCTGATCTTTGTGGAATTCTTCTATCTTAATAAAGAAACCAGTAAGAGGTTAATTATTTCAAGCCCCATACCAAACTCAGCCCTGCTAAAACTTATGTCCATTCTCTACCATCAGGGTTGAGTTTTAGCTTATACTTCATAGGTTAAGAATGACTGAACATCATGAGGATATGGAGGCCCTGAGGTTTGCATCACTGTTGTGGCCATGGTTTGTAAATCATTTTTATAAATCTCTGTCAAAACAGCTGATAGTTTCTATTCAGCTGCTAGTGGTTAGCTGTCCATGTAATTGGTTACTAACTCCTGGTAGTAAGAACTGATGAGAACCAAAAAGCATAAATGTTAATCAGCGCTCTCTTGGAGCCGATTGTTCCAAGTCAGGGGTGAGACATGGCAGGACAGCAAGGAGAAGTGTGCCTCCTCATTTCTTTAGACTAGAGTCTGTGGGATTAAAGAGGATTAGACTCCAGGACTACCTGTCCATCACTTTATCTTTATTCCAGGATGAAAAACAAGCAGAATGAAGTTATTGACTAAGATTAATGTGGTGTCTTAATTGCAGGCCTTGGGAAGAATTCAGTGCTATATTTTTAACTAATTGGGCCCAGTACATAGATATAGCCTCAGGTAATGATTAGACTACTTGGGCTGCATAGTGGAAATTTCTCAGGAAAAAAGAGGAAGGAAATGGAGAGGAACGAAATATTCTAGCTGCCCTGGCATTTAGAGTTACTTTACAAACACTGTTCCAACTTCAGGGCTCTGGCAACCTTTCTGTATTCTCTTTCCATGGAGCGTAACGTCTGATAGAGCAATCCTATTCCGTTTCCAAATCACAGCTAGGCGATGTTGCGCTGGAAATACTTGTAGAGCTGAATCCTAGGCTGTTGAGGGGTGAAAACACAAGTATTACTGATCATATAGCGAAATCCTGTTGTACAGTGAGACACGTTCTGGCAAGTAGAAGACTTCTCTGCATGGGGAGGAGAGAGCATTTTACTTTGTGTTTAATTCCTGGAAAATGGGCACTTACATGTTTTGTGTATGTGCCAGTGCAGTCTTTATATGCAAACAGAAGCACATACAAATTTGAGTATTTTCTTCTCAGTTTTTTTTAAAGTGTTAGAATATAAATCTTAAAGAAAAAAAGATCAAATGCATATTTAAGACACTTTGGCAGAAGGGCCTTGCTTCACTTTGATCCTCTCCATACCAGATCTGGACCAGGCAGCTGGACCCAGTTTTCCATTAAAAATGCTATTTTCACACCAGTAAGGTATGGAAGAGTACGTGTATCGGTTCCTCACTATGGAGCTTGTTCCACTGCTCCTAAATGACATAAATACCTATGGCT